>NC_039365.1:176049565-176394908 GCF_003573695.1 Papaver somniferum | reverse complement strand
TAATATCACAGCTTTGAAAGTCTGAAATAGCCAAGTAATTGGTCACTGCTTTCATCATTTCAGAGTGTATTAATACCGCTCATTCCACTCATTTGAAAAAAAATACTCCACCATTTTACTATTTCATCCGGATATTTTCGATTATGTACTTCCTCTATACCTGTGTGGTGTGTGTAGTGAATGAGAAAATAACTTATTGAGACACGACCTGCATGCCCTATATCTAACCGTATGCACGCGATTTGTGAACTTGCCTTCCCAACAAGGAGCACATAAACCTTCTTGTTATCGGTCCACATAGCGGAGATTATCTCTGTTATGGATACTAAATGTCATTCAAGTGTTGGAAAATCAGGGTAATAGAGGATGAAAACAAATGACGAAAAGAATGTTGTATCACTGGAGCTTCAAGGCCTTGCGATTATTTCGACCCTTCCCAATAAATTCTATCTAACAACGTTGTTGGATTCAAAGGTTGTACTTCCTTGACCCAACCAATAACACACTGTATTTGTTTCTGAATATGCTTAGAGAGAGAGTTTTTGATGATTGAGATGGGAGAAAGCCTTCGCTATTTAAAGAGGAATTCATGCCTTTTCGAGATAGCTTTTCATCTCCAAAAGACGCTTTCAACGGGCATCCATTAATGGTTTCTCTTGGGAAGAAAACCCTATGGGAAGAGACATGTCGATAAAATTTTCTGGAAACTGAAATAGGTTTTCAAAATTCAACATAAAGAACCCAAGATATTTCTTTTGACACGCTTGGTTCACGAATCACTATGCACTATATGTTCGTACCAGAACTAAGAAAATGTATAATTCTATCACTGCCCGAGTTGGATATGTTACGTTTTCTCAAAATAAGCAGGATGAAATAATCAGAGGAAACAAGGAGAAGAAGGCTTTCCACTATTTTATTGAACCACGGGAAAGAATTATGCCATGGGTACATCCCTTCTACAAATGCAGCTCAGAATCGACGACAAAACAGAACAACCTATACATTTATCAAACAAAAACAACCATTCGGATTGGGATGTGAACTTGGTAGTGCAGTGTAGGTTCGAAATTCAGATATTCTGCAGTGCACTTGATCACTACAACATTTCAAAGTATACATGTATTGTGTCTACCGAGGCATACCTGCTGCATAGAGCACAAAGCGGAAAATGCAACAGTTGAAATCCCTTTGAAATCTGGTGTGAAAGATCCAGAACATCACGAAGTCCTCTTAGCAAAACCCCAATTTCACCTTTTATTGTAAACTTTCCCAAGTTCCATTTCACTGTATGGGAAACCACCTTAGTCGCATTCCCGTCATATAATTAAAAGTTATTGCAAAAATCATCGGTGATACAATCGTATGACCTCATAATGGCTGTTGAAATGATTATTTGGTATTCTATGGCAAAGAAACTATAACAATATTAAGACTTCCCTTGAAATTTGAAAATTTCAGCTATGAATGAAAGAAAAAATGGAATGACAATGAAGATTAAGATGAATGCTGTAGCAGGCAATAAAATTAAATACAAAATCATGAATCCAGAACTAAGAGAGCTGGTCGATGAACTCATGGATGATGAATTGATTTGCATCCTGTTATGTATCTCCCTCTTCTACACTCATCGTTTTAAGCCTAAGATTTTCCATGACAAGATTTGAATTTTGATATGTTCTTCATATATTGTTTGTTCTGATTTGTTGTATTACTGTTCTCATTTGGACTAGCTTTGGATTCATGCTATGGTAATTGAAAAATCAGTATAACCAATGAAAACGAAACCAAAATACAACAATAATAGAATTATGATATAGCTTTAATATATAAGCAAAATTACAACATTTAAAAACTGATATGCGCCAATGTAATTCTGCTTTGAAGATAAGGGCCAAGCGTTATCATCATTTGGATTATTTTAATTGGAGTTTCTATTAAGCACCAAAGTAACTATGCAATGTACATTCCTACTACCATCAAAACACTAACAACATTTTCATAGATCTAAAAACTAAATATTTGTAACAGACTAACAGAAATTAAGTTTACATGCATAACAGATCGAGCCATCACAACGTACTTCCAGCTGCGGCGAAGAACGAGAACCCATACTCCAAAATTACAAATCCATATGCTAAATTTGGCCACTGAAAAACTATGAACTGAGAAGTGAAGTCATTATAACATTTATTTCAAAGATTTTTGATCTCTGTTCTGTTTGATCTCCAAGCTATGTGTAAAGCTTCCCAGAAAGCACCTCCCATCTGATTTCGGAAACGGCCAACTCTCAACACCATAACTGCTAGTCTCATGGAGAGACTCCCTTCACTGTCGATCTGCGAATGAAACTTATGCTGAAAATATAGGGTTACAAGGAAATTAGAGTGATTGACTAAAATACCCTCCAACCAATCGCGGATGTTGAAGCCCAGTGTGGAAGCCCAGTTATTACCATATTTATAGCCGGGACATGGATTATAGTGCATACGAGGATGAACTGAAACCTCACGCTATAGGTATCAGCAGAGAAGGAGGTTACGACTAATAAGAAACAAAACCAGAGTACACGAAGAACTAGACAAAGAAAAATTAGAAACTCAAATTTACGTGTGAACATGGGAGTACAGTATTTAAAGTCTGAGATGGCCTACTGCAGTTGATATAATTATTTCAAACTGTATGAATACTGGATCGTCACACTGAAAATTGCACCTCCATGGTTAAAGACTAGCCTTATAATATTTCTTTCAGAACCTACATTACAAGCTCTCTGATATCAACTCCATGTAACAAACTATCAAGATAACTATGTTTTAGTTGTAAGGTTGATATGAGTGACTCGGGAAACTGAACTGATTCAACAACAAATACGGAGGAAGATATGTAACCAAGCGTAAATAGTTACGAGATATCTACATAGTGTAACTATAATCAATCATACACTAACAACATTTATTGATGGAGTAAATCTAACCTAAACGTTTGTGTTGGAAGTTTGGGTTAAAATTTATTTATGCGGGTGAGAATTGTTTTTCAAAGTTAAAAATCCACGAGGTATTTTTAACGTCATGCCTCTCCCCCATAAGAAACTTAGTTCACAAGTGTTACGGATAGTCACCATTTGACGTGGAGTGTTACCTATGGATGAAAATACACGTTGTAGAGTCGCTATTGACTCTACAAATACCCATATTATCTTACATTTGTATGTTTTTAAAACTCCAATCAAACCCTATCTAATTCTGGTGATGGCAAACACTCCGGTTACTGGATTTTCTTCCATCCCGCCGCCTGACTGCCACTAGAGTCTGGTTAGTAGTCTCAAGTCTCTCTCTCACTCTATCTAAAATAAGAAGGTTTTTGCTGGATTGAGTGGGACTTTTCACCACCGAATAATAAAATTTAGAACACCAGATAGGAGCTTGGCCACTCTGGCCAGATGGAGGAGGGTGTTGATTTGACCCATCAGTCGGATGACATAGCATATGAAACGATGCTCACTTTCTGGTACATTATAATTTGTGTCGAGGTACTCGTTGCCAGTGGAAACATAAATTGCGAGAGAACATATGGTAATCCTTCTCACCTTCATATAGTTCATAGATAGAGGGGAAGGTGGAGAAACTGAAGGCAACGTGCTTGGAAATGGTAAAATTGTCCAATTTTTTGTAGAAAAACTATGAGTGTTTGCATTGGGCGCGATCATGATGTATGAAGTTATGTTTTAGATGCCACAGCCTTTAACTAAGATGTTTACATGAGTTAATTGTTTTTCATCCCGCATTCCAAATGTGAATTGAATGGCAGAAGATTTGCCTTACAGTATTTCTTTTAAAACCCTAGATTACAGGCTCTGCAATGAACCAGTTGCGCTGCGACAAGTTTAAGAAGAAAAAACTAAAGGTGACAATCAAGAGAACAGAAATAAAATATCATTTCACAATCATCAGAGCAAAAATAGCTTTGAGATACAGATTCTGTTGGAGTTTGAATTTTAAACTCAAACACATTTTTATTTCTGTTTTGAATAAGGCTGTAGATTGAGTCTCAGATTAGTTCCTATTGAATAGGAAGTGCCATTAAATTAGGAGATTTCGTTTTGTTCATTACTGACTAGTTTAACTCCTATAAATAGGAGAAGTTCATCTTTGTTTTCCTTGTACTGAAAATCTGAAGTTTAACTGAATACGATTCTTATTCTTCAAATTGTTGTCTCATCTTTTATTGTTTTCATTCACTGATTGTCTTTGAGATATTGCAACTAAAAAGAATTGGATATTTTGAGAATCTTAAAACATCTCTAATTCAATGATTACCAAATATATAAACATCTCTGCTACCATTTAAGCAGTTGTGGCGTGCAAGGCCAAAAAAATATAGACAATTTTAGTTGTAAAGCCAGTACTCCATTGTCCTGCGTCTGTTGAAGATGCTCTAGATCAAGAAAGACCAGAGGTCTACCACGTATCTAGATCCTGGACCATCTCTGCTTAAAAAAAAAAACATGAATATCAACATTGTGGGCTAAAGACCATGAAAATATCAAATAACACCGTTATTTTTGCAGATCTTACCTATATGTAGTAAGAAACTGAGTGACAACAGATGTATCATGATTTCAAGAAAGAGAACAAGTTAGATTTGAGAGGAGAAGTCATTATGACAATTTTGAGAGATCTCTCTTTGATCTCCAAGCTAGCTATGTGTAATGCTTCCCATAAGATACCAAAATTACTTCTATTGTAACACCCCGTCGGATTCCTGAAACGGCACATCCTAATATGTAGAACTCCGCTATCTGGTTTTCCCCCTCAACCGCCTCCTCACTCACTAACAATTCTAGTCTGTCTACAGTCACACAAAACGATTGCAGGAAAATGATAGGGTTTAGTATATTTATAGGGGAATGTGTGATTTACTAAAAAGCCCATGAACTGATCCCAATGGACATTTTTGATTGGCCCCTGTTAATTATAGTTTCCTAGGCTCATACGCCGTGACTTGTGAGACTAGATTATGATGTAAGTCAGCACCGCTAATTCCTATGTCATGGCGGGGTATTTAGGATGAAATCCACACATAGCTAATAACAATGAAAATTACAACGTTAAAATATTAGTACTAATGCGGGAACTTCTCTTGACATCGATTAGTTTGGAATGAGAAAAGGAAATATGAAATTACAATGAAAATTAAGATGAATAATGTAATAGGCAAACATATAATCAAGAACTGGGAGTCTAAGAGCATTCCACGGGATTGAGCTGCTACTTTTCTTCCTATAGGGTTTTGCATCTCCCTCTTCTTTAATTCTTTCTTTTTTTTTGATTAGAAAATTTCCCCTTTTTGTGTTTGTTTAAAGAAAATAATTCTGGTGTCTAAGTGGAGAGTTAGAAGTGACAAGTAGAATCGAATTCCATGAGTTTTCTAGGAAGGAGATACTTTGTCACTTTTATCGACAATTTCTCAAGGAGAGTGTGGTTGTATGCTATGAAGACAAAGGATGAAGTTGTCGAAAATTTCAAGATATGGAAAACTATGATAGAAACCAGACATGCAAGAAGGTGAAGCGACTACGGTCTGATAATGGTGCGGAATACAAGAACGACCCACTAAGGGAGTATTTTCAAAGTGCATGTATGGACAGTGAGAAAGACACCTCAACAAAACGGGGTTGCGGAACGAATGAATCGAACCCTTATGGAGAGGCCACGGTGCATGTTATCCAACGCTGGTTTGGGTAAAGAATTTTGGGATGAAGCAGTAAATATGCCGTGCTATCTCATTAATAGATCACCATCAGTTGTTATTGAGTTAAAGACACCTATGGAGGTATGGTCAGGTACACCTGCTAATTATGATTCCATTAAAGTTTTTGGATGCACATCTTACTATCACGTTAGAGAAAGTAAGTTAGATCCTAGAGCAAAGAAGGCTATATACATTGGAGTTGAAGATGGAGTCAAGGGTTACAGGTTGTGGTGTGAAGAAATTCACAAGGTTGTTATTAGCAGAGATGTTGCTTTTGACGAAAAATCTTTGTTACACCCTAGCAAAGAAACTATAACTCAGGTGGAGGTAGATACTCATGTGGAGTTACATAATGGTGAGTCTGGGGAGGAAAAAGAAATTCCTCAAATTGATTCTACATCTCAAGAAGATGCAGTTGAGGAGGAGGTTCAAGCTGAAGAATCTCAGCAACAACAAGATGTTATTTCTTTAGCAAACAATAGAGAACAACGTAACAGGAAGCCACCAGCATGGATGGATGATTATGTAGCATTTTCTTTTATGGCTTATGGTGATGAGCCATGTACTTTTCAAGAGGTGATGAAAGATTCCAATGTTGAAAAGTGGCTAGAAGCTATGGTAGAAGAAATAAATTCTTTACATAAGAATGGAACTTGGGAACTAGTAAAGTTACCTAAGGGTAGTAAAGCAATTGGTTGCAAGTGGGTGTTTGTGAAGAAAGATGAAATTCCAGGTGCAAATAGCATACGCTATAAGGCGCGTTTGGTAGCTAAAGGTTATGCACAAAGGGAAGGTGTTGATTACAATGAAATATACTCTCCGGTTGTAAGACATACTTCAATCCGTACATTGTTAGATATAGTGGGATCCTATGACCTGGAGTTAGAACAACTCGATGTCAAATCAACGTTCTTACATGGTACATTGGAAGAAAACATTTATATGTCACAGCCCAAAGGATATGTTACTGCAGGTAAAGAAGAATATGTATGCAAATTAAAGAAATCATTGTATGGGATCAAGAAGTCGCCTAGACAATGGTATAAAAGATTTGACACATTCATGAAGGAAAAAGGGTTCACACATAATCTTTATGACAGTTGTGTGTATACAAAGAAGCTACAAGATAGTTCTTTGATTTTTCTACTCCTTTATGTGGACAATATGCTCATTGCGGCGAAGAGCATGGTGGATATTGAGAAGTTAAAATGTCAATTAAGTAGGGAGTTTGAAATGTAGGATTTGGGGGCTGCTAAGAAGATACTTGAAATGAAAATTCAAAGAGACGGGAAAAATGGAAGATTGTGTCTTACACAGAGACAATATCTAGAAGAAGTTCTAGAGAGGTTTGGAGTACAAGATTCAAAGCCTATGAGTTTACCGTTAGGTGCGCATTTGAAGTTGTCCGTGAAGATGAAACCAAGTACCGAAGCTGATGAAGAGTACATGTTTCGTGTTCCATATGCGAATGCGGTTGGAAGTTTAATGCATGCAATGCTTTGTACTCGACCAGACATTGCATAGGAAGTTGGTATTGTTAGTAGGTTTATGGAAAATCCAGGGAAGCAACATTGGCAAGATGTGAAGGGCATACTATGGTACCTAAAGAAAACAGTAAACATTGGTTTGGTTTATCAAAAGGTTGCTGGTAAAGACCCTCAAGTCTGTGGTTATGTAGATGCTGATTATGGAGGAGATATTGATCGTTACAGATCCACAGCCGGGTATGTTTTTACTTTGGCTGGCAGTCCTATAAGCTGGATATCTTGTTTACAAACAGTTGTAGTTCAATTCACAATGGAGGCTGAACTGATATCTATAATTGAGGCCATAAAGGAAGAAATTTGGCTTAAAGGATTGGTTAAGGATTTTGGAGTCGAACAAAAATGCATAAGCGTGCATTCTGACAGTCAGAGTGATATAGCATTGTTGAAGCATGAATATTTTCATGGAAGGGAAAAGCATATCAATATTCGGTATCATTCTGCGCGAGAAAATATAGAAGGTGGAGAATTTTCAGTACAAAAAATTCACACGGAGGATAATCCTACAGACATGCTGACAAAGGTGGTACCATTGAGGAAGTTCAAACATTGTTTGAACTTAATCCATACTTTATCAGTGTAGGCACCGTAAGGTGGAAGAAAATGGAATGATGTACGTGAAGTGAAGAACAAACAAGGTCAACTGAAGATTATCATCAACGGTCGAGATTTGTAATATTTGTTAAAAATCTTCTAGGTAAAGAACCGTGTCCAGCAGGTAACCAAGACTTGGTATTCAAGTATTTCTCAAGTTAGGAAACCGGTAGAGTTCCATACTTAGGAAACTAGTAGAACTTGGTCGGAAATACTATATTCTTGGCCTGCAAGTTCTGTAACCTATAAATAGGTTGGTTTTTTGTAGAGGAATATACACAGTTGAGAGTCTTTCTTTAGTCGGAGGTTTACACAACAAGGAGAGTGTTTTATTCTTGCAAGGGTTGTGTGACTAGGGAGAAACATAAGGGGCTAAGGGTTCTTGTAATTGTTTTTCAGATCTTTTAATAAGAAGTATCATTATTCTACAGTGGACGTAGGTACGCCGAACCACTATAAATTATATATCTTGTTCTGTTTGATATTCTCTTGTTTTGGTTCATTATTTGCTGGTGATATTATGTGTGTGAGATTGATATTAAGCTAACTAGACGATTCTGACCTAACAGTACATCTATACTAAATATTTGTAAATTAAAATCATGTCCACAGAACAAATCACTAACACAGTCCTAAACAGCAATCGAAGGACATGTCCTGTCTGTAAGCCTAGTAAAAATAGTATTCTGGTCATCCTATGATCTCTATAAAGAGTATATGTTGGCAGGTAAACTATGCTTTGTGAGACTGGATTACGGTGTAACCCCGTCTCATTCTCACCACCACTAGTCCCCTCTGTCATCTGCGGTTCTTTTAGAATACACACATAACTAATAGCAATGAAAATTATGAGTGTTAAAAAGATGAGTATTGTCAGTGGAACTTTTCGTGACATCGGTGAGTTTGTAATATGAAAAGGAAATCTGGAATTACATAGAAAACAAGTTTATGACCGCATTAGTCCATTTTTTTCTGGTGAGTCAATACAGCTATGGAATTACATGCACTAATGGTGTGATTCCATGTTTTTTCTCTTTAATTGTTCTTTAAGTTGCAACGCAAATTAATCAGGACTCATGTTGACTTTGGATAGGTGGAGACACAGGAGACATAGGAATTTGGGGACAGAGGATCCGAAGCTTAAATAAAGGTGGTGGTGCATGCCTTATGTGTCCACTTGGACTCTGTCCTGTATTATCGTTAATGTAGTATCTTCACAGTTACGATAAAGAATTTTTGTTAATTATGATTTTGATCGAAGTAATCGTGTTTTCCCTTTTCTAATCTTACTCGGCTGGGAGCGAGAAATGAAGATTTCAGCAGAGGAACCCATGAATACCGGGCTAGTTTCATGAGAGACTTGGAGTCGCGCTAATCACATTTATTATTACCAAGATGACCTTTATGTAAGTAAAAACAAAATTTAAATGCTAATGTCAAAATTGTACTGTGCATGACAAAGTCATTGGTGTTGATACTAGTCACATGAGATCCAATTTCGTCAACACAAAACTCCTCGTCAATAAGAAAGAAAAAAGAAATTCATTCATTTAAGCAAAGTCAATACCACAAAAACAGTAAAAAATCAGGACACACAACTAGGCGATTTGGTAGTCAGTAATCGACTGACATAACCGCGTTTATTCAGCACACACAAACATATTTTACTCAGAACATCCGTACCGTTAAATTCCGCATAGACAAGGAATCTATAATACTTATTAGTCCTGTGTAATACAACAGCAACTGCATACTGTGAGATGGTTTTTCGCGGGACCCACAAGTGTGCATATGCTATTGATCAGCACTGGTGGACATGGTAGAAAACGGCAATCAGGGACTGGAAAACCTATCCGGAAATCTCCGCCAGGGCATTTTGCCGAGCATAGTGCAGCGCAATCTCCACAAGCTATAGCATCACTGAGTTTCTTGACAAATCCTCCCTCAATTACGCATTGTTTAACAAATTTTGATATTAACTTAAAATTCCCTGCCTCTGCATTTACAGACATAATCGACACATATTTTCTTTATTTAATACATAATTGAATCAAATTAAAACTAGCAGTAAATACTGATCCGAGTGATTATTTGGAAAGCAAAAGGATATTTTTCTCTCTTGTTTTAGTTGAGAAGAAAAATCATAATAACTAATGGACGAGTCTAGAAAAATCAAAATCTAGAACTATATATATCAATTTACTTACCAGAAACGGTGAAAAGGACCATCAAACAAAGAAACCCAACTAGAAGAGGAGCAATATTTTTTGGAGCCATGATAGATAGAATCGATGTTAATGCTTTGACGATGGATGAAGAAGTAATATATCTGCGTTTCAATTTATAGCATTTGCAACTAACGAAAATTAATGTAATTATTATCTGTCCTCCGTCATTCAACAGCTTTTCTTTCTTTCTTTTTTATTTTTTAATTTTTTTTTTAAAAGAAAGTCCACTTCTTAGAATGAATGATTTCTATAGCTGTAAATCACATTGAATTAATCCAAAAAATCATAAGTATCTTCTGTACTTCTGTATAAAATTAAAAGAAAATCTTTTTGTTTTCTAGTAAATCTTTTAAGGTTAATATAAAACTCGAAAACTATTCAAAACTTCAGGAAAATTTTATATTGACACGGTGCTCTCTGATCAATTGGCCTCCCATCCTACTACAGCCTAGCTTTTTTAATTAATTTTTCAACTCATACTGATTTGGCCGGCCAACGTGCAGTACAGTCGTGCCTGCATTCTGGAATCAATACGAGTAACACGCTGATTAAAAGTATCATTATGGAGTAATCGTGTACTCATTCATTTAGCAAATTAATGAAATATTAATCACCCTCTGGGTACCATCAATTCCTTATCAGTTAGCCTGTAAGTTGAACATCGAAATGGCTGAACACTTGTTTTGACATCCCATAAACATATCACTTTGTATTACGGTAACCACAGTGGACTGTATAACAAGCATATATAACTGTAACAAAAACAAAATGGAACTAACTATTACAATACTGATGGAATTTGGAGTCCAGAAGAATGACCCAGCCTTGACGGATTGAGTCCAATTTTTTACCTAATGAAAAGTTAAAAAATGGTCACTGTCGAGAACTAAGAAATGGTGTTCCCAAATTTACATGATCGAGAATTCAAATATCTTCACCATACATTGTCTAGTTGATTTCTAAACAGAGGACTCATGTATCCTATCGCATTTACTCACGAGAAAACCTGAAGGGGTAATAATACAAGAATAAGTTTAGAAGAAATCAATGGGTTGATACAGTAAAATGTAAAGATATCCTGTGATTTCGTCGCACAATAAAACCTGAAAAGGTAATAATACTACTACGATTTTGTCGCACAGAAAAATGGAAACAGGCAAAATAAAAACTTTACTTAGTAAAGCACAATAAGACCTTAAGAGATAAAGAAAATATATCTATCTAATTATATGTTTGTTTCGCAGAATATCTAAAATAAAGAAAGGAAAGTCGCTTAACACAATTGTTTCTTACAAGACATATAATAAGAGGCAAGTATGAGAATTCAGATATTATCTCTCTTGTTAACAAATAAGTTAAAGTAAATTCAAAATATAACAAGGTGCGAATAATTAACAGAAAAAGAAATTAAGAATCGCCCGAAGGTAGGGGTGTAAATTCGGGCAGGCCAAGCCGCCCGGCCCAAAAACTAAGACAGGCTGGGCAGGCCAGGCTTAACATTTGTGTGCCCGTAAACAAATTCAGGCCGGGCAAGCCGGGTAAAAGTAGATAATTTGCTACCCAAAGACCGTCCAAAGTCCGTTTTTTATACGGGTAGGCCAGATCGGGCCGGACAGGCCACTATTTTCAAATGAATGGTATTAAATGTATTTATTTTTAATACAATATCCTTTCCTTTCTAACATTGCATACCGTAAATGATAGTATTATTTTATATTTAAATTACAATGACAAACTTTTAATTTTAACCTATAATAAATAATTAATTAGAGTACAATAAACTTTCTAATAAGAAAATTTATTACCATTAATGTTTTTAAAAGGCTAATTATAAGTAAAAACAACTATATATTTTATTTTTCTGGACAGAAAATTGACAATTATAAAATGGTAACTTTTAAGTCTTTTTAAGAGGATATTAAATGATTAATGGCACATAGAAGGCTTTCAGGCCGGGTATCAAGCCGGACATCATAATTAATTGCAAAGCCCGAGACCGCCCAATAAATTAATCCAGGCCAGGCCGGGTGGCCCATGACGGGCCATAACAGGCTTTGGGCTACTTCGGGTACATGCGGGGTCAGACGGGTACAGGCAGACCGAGTATTTTCGGGTATTATTTACACCCCTACCCGAAGGATCTTCTTGATAAACTGTAGGAGCTTCAACATCCACTCTCTGGGTAGAATCCGGGATAGAAGTTTCAGCATTGGTTGTACTATCAGGATTTACTCCACCAAGTTTTTCCTTCTCAGGAGAATTTCTTGAATGGGGCGTTTCAGTTTCCTCTCCAGAATCTTTTTCTTCTTCGCTGACGAATTCATAATCACTATCTGATTCTGGATATTCTTTATCTTCACCTATATTAAGGGGAGGAACAGTTACTGTGGGAAGAGAATTACTTTAAAGAATCTCATTAACTCGAACTTGAGCACCAAGATGAGCCTTGAGAAAAGCTCCCTTCTCGAGGTTCCTAGCATTGATTTCCAGAAAATTTTGTAAATGTGAAATCCTTCTTCGCGCACGATCTCGAGAAGAAGTAAGTAAAACTTTAAGTTTCGCGCGATCCTTCCGCATCTTAGCCATATCATACTTCAATTGAGAGATAGTGGTCATATGCGACTTCTTAGATTCTGCGAAAATAACATCAAAACTTATACAATTAAATTTCGAAAGGAAAAAGAAGTAATAATACACTGGAATTAGGGCAGTCAACTTTAAGTGACTACCTTATTTCTGGGAAATGAGAGATTGAGAAAAAGCAAAAGTATTGTTCTTCATATTATTCATAACCGTATCAAAATCATCACCAATTGAACCAGCAAGACGGGATCGAATCTTCTTCGCATCAACAGAAAGAAAATGATACTTTTTCTTAAGAAGAGTTTGAGACTCTTTTAATTGGTTATATTGTTCGTGCATTCTGACAGTCAGAGTGATATAGCATTGTTGAAGCATGAATATTTTCATGGAAGGGAAAAGCATATCAATATTCGGTATCATTCTGCGCGAGAAAATATAGAAGGTGGAGAATTTTCAGTACAAAAAATTCACACGGAGGATAATCCTACAGACATGCTGACAAAGGTGGTACCATTGAGGAAGTTCAAACATTGTTTGAACTTAATCCATACTTTATCAGTGTAGGCACCGTAAGGTGGAAGAAAATGGAATGATGTACGTGAAGTGAAGAACAAACAAGGTCAACTGAAGATTATCATCAACGGTCGAGATTTGTAATATTTGTTAAAAATCTTCTAGGTAAAGAACCGTGTCCAGCAGGTAACCAAGACTTGGTATTCAAGTATTTCTCAAGTTAGGAAACCGGTAGAGTTCCATACTTAGGAAACTAGTAGAACTTGGTCGGAAATACTATATTCTTGGCCTGCAAGTTCTGTAACCTATAAATAGGTTGGTTTTTTGTAGAGGAATATACACAGTTGAGAGTCTTTCTTTAGTCGGAGGTTTACACAACAAGGAGAGTGTTTTATTCTTGCAAGGGTTGTGTGACTAGGGAGAAACATAAGGGGCTAAGGGTTCTTGTAATTGTTTTTCAGATCTTTTAATAAGAAGTATCATTATTCTACAGTGGACGTAGGTACGCCGAACCACTATAAATTATATATCTTGTTCTGTTTGATATTCTCTTGTTTTGGTTCATTATTTGCTGGTGATATTATGTGTGTGAGATTGATATTAAGCTAACTAGACGATTCTGACCTAACAGTACATCTATACTAAATATTTGTAAATTAAAATCATGTCCACAGAACAAATCACTAACACAGTCCTAAACAGCAATCGAAGGACATGTCCTGTCTGTAAGCCTAGTAAAAATAGTATTCTGGTCATCCTATGATCTCTATAAAGAGTATATGTTGGCAGGTAAACTATGCTTTGTGAGACTGGATTACGGTGTAACCCCGTCTCATTCTCACCACCACTAGTCCCCTCTGTCATCTGCGGTTCTTTTAGAATACACACATAACTAATAGCAATGAAAATTATGAGTGTTAAAAAGATGAGTATTGTCAGTGGAACTTTTCGTGACATCGGTGAGTTTGTAATATGAAAAGGAAATCTGGAATTACATAGAAAACAAGTTTATGACCGCATTAGTCCATTTTTTTCTGGTGAGTCAATACAGCTATGGAATTACATGCACTAATGGTGTGATTCCATGTTTTTTCTCTTTAATTGTTCTTTAAGTTGCAACGCAAATTAATCAGGACTCATGTTGACTTTGGATAGGTGGAGACACAGGAGACATAGGAATTTGGGGACAGAGGATCCGAAGCTTAAATAAAGGTGGTGGTGCATGCCTTATGTGTCCACTTGGACTCTGTCCTGTATTATCGTTAATGTAGTATCTTCACAGTTACGATAAAGAATTTTTGTTAATTATGATTTTGATCGAAGTAATCGTGTTTTCCCTTTTCTAATCTTACTCGGCTGGGAGCGAGAAATGAAGATTTCAGCAGAGGAACCCATGAATACCGGGCTAGTTTCATGAGAGACTTGGAGTCGCGCTAATCACATTTATTATTACCAAGATGACCTTTATGTAAGTAAAAACAAAATTTAAATGCTAATGTCAAAATTGTACTGTGCATGACAAAGTCATTGGTGTTGATACTAGTCACATGAGATCCAATTTCGTCAACACAAAACTCCTCGTCAATAAGAAAGAAAAAAGAAATTCATTCATTTAAGCAAAGTCAATACCACAAAAACAGTAAAAAATCAGGACACACAACTAGGCGATTTGGTAGTCAGTAATCGACTGACATAACCGCGTTTATTCAGCACACACAAACATATTTTACTCAGAACATCCGTACCGTTAAATTCCGCATAGACAAGGAATCTATAATACTTATTAGTCCTGTGTAATACAACAGCAACTGCATACTGTGAGATGGTTTTTCGCGGGACCCACAAGTGTGCATATGCTATTGATCAGCACTGGTGGACATGGTAGAAAACGGCAATCAGGGACTGGAAAACCTATCCGGAAATCTCCGCCAGGGCATTTTGCCGAGCATAGTGCAGCGCAATCTCCACAAGCTATAGCATCACTGAGTTTCTTGACAAATCCTCCCTCAATTACGCATTGTTTAACAAATTTTGATATTAACTTAAAATTCCCTGCCTCTGCATTTACAGACATAATCGACACATATTTTCTTTATTTAATACATAATTGAATCAAATTAAAACTAGCAGTAAATACTGATCCGAGTGATTATTTGGAAAGCAAAAGGATATTTTTCTCTCTTGTTTTAGTTGAGAAGAAAAATCATAATAACTAATGGACGAGTCTAGAAAAATCAAAATCTAGAACTATATATATCAATTTACTTACCAGAAACGGTGAAAAGGACCATCAAACAAAGAAACCCAACTAGAAGAGGAGCAATATTTTTTGGAGCCATGATAGATAGAATCGATGTTAATGCTTTGACGATGGATTTTTTTTTTTTTTGATCGTGAAAGGAGGATTATATTGGAGAAATAAGAATAGATTACAACCGGACCCAATAATGAAAAACAAAGACAACTCTCAAGTCTCAATGGACTTATTGAGAGACTAAGGAGCTTTACAACACGACCTCAAAGAGCCAGAGAGCCCATTACAAAGTACTAACTGAAACTGTGAGATAACCAAATGACATTTGGAAATGCCCATTAAGTCAGGGAGCCCATGAGAATAGATACAAACCCTAATCAATATCATCGTTACCAATCTAGCCGCCGCCAATCTCCCTGACCACAACAAAGCGATCATCAGGAACCAGCCTTTTTGCCGATTAACATCTGAAGATGAAGATTGGAAATTTATTCACTAACCAACACCATTGTTGGTTAAGAACTGAATGTGTGTGAGATGGGTGCAAGGAATTTATCAGTAACCAACACCATTGTTGATTAAGAACTGAAAATTTGAGAGATGGGTGCAAGGGATTTATCAGTAACCAACACCATTGTTGGTTAAGAACTAAAGATTTGAGATATGGGTGCAAGGGGATTTTGATTGATGGCTGGAGATTTTGTTTAGGTTAAGATGAAGGCTTTGATTGATGCAAATTAATTAAGGATTTCACTGATTACATAGATGGGGACCAGCAGTACCTCTAAGATGAGGTGAGATTGTAAAGGGAAATGGGGCCAAACTTCTTCAATCCAGGAAGGAGACACAGGGAAGGAGAGAGCTTCAAACTACCATGGAAACCTGATCTTCCTCAGCAACCCGGAGATACCAAATACATGAAAGCAAACCAGAACGAACTAAAGGCCTGCTCGGATCTAGTCTTAGACTAGATCCGAGCAGGAAAAGCACAGGCGGATTTTTTTTTTCTGCAGTGAAGGTGTTTCTAGAGAGGAGAGTTGTGAAGAAGTAATATAGCATTAATGAAGAAGTAATATATCTGCGTTTCAATTTATAGCATTTGCAACTAACGAAAATTAATGTAATTATTATCTGTCCTCCGTCATTCAACAGCTTTTCTTTCTTTCTTTTTTATTTTTTAATTTTTTTTTAAAAGAAAGTCCACTTCTTAGAATGAATGATTTCTATAGCTGTAAATCACATTGAATTAATCCAAAAAATCACAAGTATCTTCTGTACTTCTGTATAAAATTAAAAGAAAATCTTTTTGTTTTCTAGTAAATCTTTTAAGGTTAATATAAAACTCGAAAACTATTCAAAACTTCAGGAAAATTTTATATTGACACGGTGCTCTCTGATCAATTGGCCTCCCATCCTACTACAGCCTAGCTTTTTTAATTAATTTTTCAATTCATACTGATTTGGCCGGCCAACGTGCAGTACAGTCGTGCCTGCAATTTGGAATCAATACGAGTAACACGCTGATTAAAAGTATCATTATGGAGTAATCGTATACTCATTCATTTAGCAAATTAATGAAATATTAATCACCCTCTGGGTACCATCAATTCCTTATCAGTTAGCCTGTAAGTTGAACATCGAAATGGCTGAACACTTGTTTTGACATCCCATAAACATATCACTTTGTATTACGGTAACCACAGTGGACTGTATAACCAGCATATATAACTGTAACAAAAACAAAATGGAACTAACTATTACAATACTGATGGAATTTGGAGTCCAGAAGAATGACCCAGCCTTGACGGATTGAGTCCAATTTTCTACCTAATGAAAAGTTAAAAAATGGTCACTGTCGAGAACTAAGAAATGGTGTTCCCAAATTTACATGATCGAGAATTCAAATATCTTCACCATACATTGTCTAGTTGATTTCTAAACAGAGGACTCATGTATCCTATTACTCACGAGAAAACCTGAAGAGGTAATAATACAAGAATAAGTTTAGAAGAAATCGATGGGTTGATACAGTAAAATGTAAAGATATCCTGCGATTTCGTCGCACAAGAAAACCTGAAGAGGTAATAATACTACTACGATTTTGTCGCACAGAAAAATGGAAACAGGCAAAATAAAAACTTTACTTAGTAAAGCACAATAAGACCTTAAGAGATAAAGAAAATATATCTATCTAATTATATGTTTGTTTCGCAGAATATCTAAAATAAAGAAAGGAAAGTCGCTTAACACAATTGTTTCTTACAAGACATATAATAAGAGGCAAGTATGAGAATTCAGATATTATCTCTCTTGTTAACAAATAAGTTAAAGTAAATTCAAAATATAACAAGGTGCGAATAATTAACAGAAAAAGAAATTAAGAATCGCCCGAAGGTAGGGGTGTAAATTCGGGCAGGCCAAGCCGCCCGGCCCAAAAACTAAGACAGGCTGGGCAGGCCAGGCTTAACATTTGTGAGCCCGTAAACAAATTCAGGCCGGGCAAGCCGGGTAAAAGTAGATAATTTGCTACCCAAAGACCGTCCAAAGTCCGTTTTTTATACGGGTAGGCCAGATCGGGCCGGACAGGCCACTATTTTCAAATGAATGGTATTAAATGTATTTATTTTTAATACAATATCCTTTACTTTCTAACATTGCATACCGTAAATGATAGTATTATTTTATATTTAAATTACAATGACAAACTTTTAATTTTAACCTATAATAAATAATTAATTAGAGTACAATAAACTTTCTAATAAGAAAATTTATTACCATTAATGTTTTTAAAAGGCTAATTATAAGTAAAAACAACTATATATTTTATTTTTCTTGACAGAAAATTGACAATTATAAAATGGTAACTTTTAAGTCTTTTTAAGAGGATATTAAATGATTAATGGCACATAGAAGGCTTTCAGGCCGGGTATCAAGCCGGACATCATAATTAATTGCAAAGCCCGAGACCGCCCAATAAATTAATCCAGGCCAGGCCGGGTGGCCCATGACGGGCCATAACAGGCTTTGGGCTACTTCGGGTACATGAGGGGTCAGACGGGTACAGGCAGACCGAGTATTTTCGGGTATTATTTACACCCCTACCCGAAGGATCTTCTTGATAAACTGTAGGAGCTTCAACATCCACTCTCTGGGTAGAATCCGGGATAGAAGTTTCAGCATTGGTTGTACTATCAGGATTTACTCCACCAAGTTTTTCCTTCTCAGGAGAATTTCTTGAATGGGGCGTTTCAGTTTCCTCTCCAGAATCTTTTTCTTCTTCGCTGACGAATTCATAATCACTATCTGATTCTGGATATTCTTTATCTTCACCTATATTAAGGGGAGGAACAGTTACTGTGGGAAGAGAATTACTTTAAAGAATCTCATTAACTCGAACTTGAGCACCAAGATGAGCCTTGAGAAAAGCTCCCTTCTCGAGGTTCCTAGCATTGATTTCCAGAAAATTTTGTAAATGTGAAATCCTTCTTCGCGCACGATCTCGAGAAGAAGTAAGTAAAACTTTAAGTTTCGCGCGATCCTTCCGCATCTTAGCCATATCATACTTCAATTGAGAGATAGTGGTCATATGCGACTTCTTAGATTCTGCGAAAATAACATCAAAACTTATACAATTAAATTTCGAAAGGAAAAAGAAGTAATAATACACTGGAATTAGGGCAGTCAACTTTAAGTGACTACCTTATTTCTGGGAAATGAGAGATTGAGAAAAAGCAAAAGTATTGTTCTTCATATTATTCATAACCGTATCAAAATCATCACCAATTGAACCAGCAAGACGGGATCGAATCTTCTTCGCATCAACAGAAAGAAAATGATACTTTTTCTTAAGAAGAGTTTGAGACTCTTTTAATTGGTTATATTGTTCGTGAAGTTGATTAGTCTTTACAGTTAGGTTTATCTTTCTTTGAACAATCTTTTGGTTCTGGATGCTTAAGTCCTTAAGAGATGCTTCATACTGAGGTTTGGATGAATGGAAAGCTCGTTCACGGTCATCACAAATTTTCTGAAGAATTGAATACTGGTGCGAAAACATTGTTTCCTTAGACAAAAAGGAGCGCTTTTTTCAGAAAGAAGGAGATTTTCTTCTGATAAAGATTGATGTATTAGGTTAGCGTTATAAAGTGAATTATATAAGTGACAGATCTGCGAATTTAATGATTCATTTTCCTGATTCAGATGAATATTCTCTTGGGTTAAATTATCTATATGGTCAACAGAATATGACTGCTGACTCTTTAATTGATTTATTTGAGCCTGCAACTCTTCATTGTTCGCACGGGTGTCTTCAGCAAAAAATCGAAAAATGAAATCTCTCAGAAATTCACTTTCAGTCTAAATCTTAATAGATACATAAAAGATTTAAGAAAATAAAGATAAGCGAAGAAGCGCGTTAATGGAACAGATTAAGAAAAGTAAAGAAGTAATTACCTCTAAGTTTTTTAATTTGATCTTGCAGCTGTTCAGAATCAAAGTTTGCGACTTCAAGTTCTCCCTTTAACCTACAAACTTCCTTCTCTAAGGAAGCATTTTGATGCGAAAGTTCTAACCGAGAACAGCTAGATTCAAAGCGTTCTTCAGCAAGAACTAGTCGACGATGAGATTCCTAATAAGAAGACAAGTAATAATGAGTATGCGAAATATGAAAAATGTTAAGAAAAATATATGGAAGATATTTACCATAACATCTAGAGCAATATGAATGTTTGGATCAAACTGAGAGTAGATCTCTTCTCTCGCGGCTTTATCAGAAGGAATTCACACAGTAATTTGTTCAAAACAGAACAAAGTTGAAGCTTATAAGGATCATTGGTGGATGAATGAGTAGCATTGAGAATTTCGGACAAATCTCGAGAAACTAGATTTACATTTTCTAACATTTTCTCATAAAGAGAAAAAGGTTTCAGCAAGATAGAAGAATCCGAAGAAGAAGAGGGAGCAGTGAAAGTTAAAGAAATATTTTCTTTGATAGTCTCAACATTCGCAGATGGGGAAGTATGTGCGAAGGGTGACTGAACCACATTTACATTTGATAAGATCGTAGAGGAAGGAGGAGTAAAATCACTTACTTCAAGATTAACCACAATTTTATCCTTAGAAGGAGAAATTTCTTTAAAAGGAGTTTGAACTTTTAAAGAGGTTGCGGCTATTTTAGGTTGGATAGGAGGATTGGTATTAACTTGAGTTGGTACTGCAGAAGGTGATGGGGAAGTCATTTTCACTGATCCAAACTGGGGCATGGAGATATTAGAAGTAAGCGCTACAGGATTGCGAGATTTCTTCACTTGATTGAAACCCTGCGAATAACAATGAAGATAAGAAATAAGGGCAACAATATTGTTAAAAGAAAAATGAGATATTTCTTACTTCTTTGTTCTGCGACGGTTTCCTCTTTTGAGTTTCCATATATTTGTCAGAAGAAGATCTAGGGTTATTAATGTTATCTTCATACCGCTAGAAGAAGACATTGATCTACAAACAATATGGGAATTAGGTTAATAACAAATCAAAGAATAAAATTTGAAGAAAAAAGGATGATTTAGGGAAAATAAACATACTGTGAGTTAGTATTCATGGAAATAGAAGATGATAATAACAGCAGTAGCAGCAGATGATGATTGTGATCAAACAAACAAGCAGCAACAGGTAAAAAAGTAAAAAGAGAGAAGATAATTTCAGGAAGAAAGAGAGAGTAAAGAAGAAAAGAAAAGAAATTATCTTTCTCAGAAGAATAAATAATAAGAAGAAGATGACCGGTTAGAAACATGACCGGTTAGAAAAATGTAGGAATAAAGTATCGCACATACAAGTTATGCGAAGAAAAGAAGATATAATGAGAGTGAATATGATCGTGCACAGTTAAGTCAAAATGACGTATCAGATGAAGTCAGCATAATCACGAGTAAAATGTGAAGATCTATGCGA
The DNA here is from genome assembly GCF_003573695.1 of Papaver somniferum. NCBI lineage: Eukaryota > Viridiplantae > Streptophyta > Magnoliopsida > Ranunculales > Papaveraceae > Papaver > Papaver somniferum. Next base: position 176,373,495 of record NC_039365.1, on the reverse strand, counting down.
AGTATGGAAGATCTGCGATGTAGACATGTATAAGTGTGCGATAATAACGCACGTTCATTCCGAAATAAGGAGATATATTATCTGTCATCCACTGTGTAATACCATATATAAAGGGTAGATTGGCCTTTTGAGATAGAGGGATCTTTTTAGAATCCTTGGTCAAGAAATTAGGAGAGAGAAAGTCTGTGTAAAAGAAACTTTGAGTTTCATATCTCTTGTAATTGATCTTGAGATCTTGATATAATAAAAAGATAATTTCTACCATGATCACTTAATAATTCATAGATTCTTATATCTGTGTGGTTGTAGGATTTCCTGCAACTACAATCTTTACAAACTATAATAAGGTGGAAGTGTGGAAATTAGAGTTAGATTTGAGAGGAGAAATCATTATGATAATAGATGTGAGTCTTTCTTCTCTTAGATCTCCATGTGTGAAAGATTTAGAACAAGAAAATATATCAGATTACAAATTACTGTCTGTATCAGCGATGATGAATTGGAAGCTAATCTGCACGCAATTGGAACGCAGGGACCGTTAGCTTTTTATTGTGGTGTCTTGTATGAAAACTGAGATGGATGGAGTCTCCTTATTTCACCTTATGACAAAATGAGAAGAGAAGTGATTATGACAATTTCAAAACTCTGTGTCTCTCTTCTCTTTGATCCCTATTTTGTTTGGCTGATAAGATCAAAATCACTGAGTAATAGATCTGTGATCATCACTGCTATTTCTCCAGCTAAAGATCAAGGACTGCAGATCATCAATGCTTATAGATTACAAACAAATTAACAGTAAATAATTTTTATAAAGACATCTAAAGTAAACATGATTACAAATATAAAGACCAATTTATTTTTTATTACAGATCTAAAATAAACACCCGGTTGTAGGCTGACAAGTATAGATTATCATCAGAGGTTCTATCAACAATGTAATTGCAAGTTTCCTCACAACCACATTCCAATATAACTATAATCAATATTAGGTAATCATCATTAAACTCTTTATTGATTATCAAGACTAAAGTCGGTTTACAAGATGGATGCAAGTATTACAACAATCTTACTTGCTCCCAGATTTACTTTCTCTCTCCTGATTTCTTGTCTAACACTCACTAAAAGATCCCTCCTACAAGTAATAGCCTCTCCTCTTTATATAAGATCTTACATAGTGGATGACAGCTAAGAGATCCTTTATTTTCGGAATCTCTATGCGATACACTCGCTCATGTACAATCACTCGTTCTCACACAGACTATACTTCGCATAGATCTTCACACTTTACTCATGACTTTGCTGATATCAACCGGTGCGTCATCTCAACCTTGCTGTGTGCGATCTCCCTCGTTTAAGTTATATAGTTTTCACTTCGCATGCTTACAAACATGTGCGATATTTCACTCCTACATTTTTCCTCTTCTCATTTCGCTTATTCTACAGAGTGAGCGATATGAGAAACTCCCACCCTATATTCCTTGTTGTCTTTGCTTCAAGTTCTTCTTATTCCTTGATTCGTAAAAAACAGGTCCAAATAGTAGTTAAAGAAGAAGTGGAAAATTAAACCCTTATTAAGAAAAATTATTCTCTTCTCCCTTCTTGGACGAGAAATTCTACAACGAGCACAATGAATCTATGCAATTGGTATGGAATCACTTTAACAGCATAGGAAGTGTCGTGGCATTGCTTGAAAACTTTTCTCTACTCATCCTCGCTATTTGTTTGTTGAATGAAGTGCATGAGCCAACTAGTCAATCTTCTCTGGGCCAATAAGTTGCTACATGCCAAAGCTACTAATTTTGCCAAAAAAGTATGGTCCATGTCTTTGTGATATGGCGAATATTGATAGACATATGTGTAATGCTTCTCACATTTTGAGTTACTGATCCACTTGGCGATTGAGTTTGATCGGTCTAAATTTTGGTACTTAGGTCTCAGAAATTTTAGGGTTGATAACTCGACCCGTTTTTAGTTTTATGAAGACATCACTAACGGACTTTCACACAATCGGAGGACAAATCATTGAAAACATTTTCTTGGTCAATACTAAGATCTGTACATTGCCAGGGAAATAGGAATGCTTACAAACTCAACAACAAGAAGAAAATCAGTAAAATTTCATTTCAGGTGTGTGTAATTAATATAACAGAAAATTTACAAAATGAATTCATTAGAATGGAGAATGGATCCAATAACTCCATTTGTTTATCTACATTACTTCATCTTCAAATTCAGCGGTAATGGTGAACTACCCAGAGATTTGTTATCCCAAGTTTCAAAATTTATCTTTGCGTTAGTGAAAGGTAATCAATTAATGTAATTTCCTGATTGAATTGGACTATTCATTAATTTAGTTTCTTTGATTTAATGACATTGATTATGTTATAGGGATGAACATAATGGATCACCCGCAATGTTAGATCTTAAGCTGAATTCAACTACATTATTTGGGTCTTCAAACAATGTGAGCCTTTTTAATATTCCTCCATTTTGATTAATTAATTCAACCAATAAGAAGAGGAAAAAGTTTTGATACATTTTTGTAAATTCTTTTGCAGGAACATGTTATCTTTTGCTATAATGTGTTGGTACTTGGTAGGCCTGTGGTACTTGTTGAAACGGATATAAGCTCTACTAGTTTTTACCCTATGCTCTTGTTTCGTCAACTCTTTGTTTCATTAAGTTTTTACTTCATATCAGATATCTCATCAATCTGGATATCTGAAACTCACTCCCGTTTTCGGGGCAGAATATCGCACACAACACATTTTCTTAGTGTGCGAAATTCATCCATTTCCTTAGAGCGCGAGAGAACGTAGCACGTGAGTGTGCGAGAATAACGCACACCAATTCCGAAAGTAAAGGTTTTATTAGTTGTACTCCAGTACCTATTAGCTGTCATCCACTATATAAACACTCATATAAAGAGAAAGGTAGGAGAGAGAAAGTATGATAAAAGGGAGGACACATTTTATAAAGAGAGACATATTATTCAGAGAAAAGACTTTATTTCTTTTATCATCTTCTTCCCCAAAAACTAGATCTAGAGAGCTTCAAATACTCATTAATGGAGATTCAAAATGTAATATTCATGTAATTACAACAATCACTAGTGAAAAACCATGGATATAGATCATAATGACTGAACCATGTAAAAATTCTTTGTGTCTCTTTATGATTTTAGCACTTTAATCTTTATCTTGATTGTGAAATAGACTTAGATCTAGAAAATATCATAAGAGGTGTTAGTTGTGGGATTTCCTGCCACTACACCTGTACCGAAATATGAAGTTTAACATAGTTGGTCATATCCTTGAAGTCATGTCTCCTGTTTGGAGGTTCTCCTGTTTGTGACAGATTTGGTACAGCTAAATCACTGAGGACAGATGTGTGCTGTTTAGGCACGAGTATCACAATGATCCATTTAGTTTTCTGTCAATCGCGTCTCTTCATTTTTCTGTTTTTAGATTTTCTCCAACTTTTGTTGCATTTATTGCAACCCCTATGCTCAATATTTGTAGAGATGATGTCAGGGATGTCGGATTGGCATCACACTCGATAGTGACATCAAAAAATGACAACAAAAGGACAAGTGTGGTTATGCCCAATGGCGGTTATGTTATCTTTGGTCTTGCTGATCAGCGCAGTGGTGGAATTGTTTCAGCTGTTTATGGAGAGGTAAACTGTGAAGACTTCAAGTTGCCTTGTTCATGATGTTGCTAAGGGGCTGAAATATTATTTTTTTTTTATTTTTTTTTTTTGCATACAATGATGAATCGGTTAGGATGGACGTCTTATATGCTCATCTAAGCCAGTATATGGAGACGGAAAGGAAGCAGGCAATGAAAATGGCAACCTAGTGGAGATGTCAGCATGTTATCCTCAATCTGGCTCTGTCAAGATATCTGATGGAGAGGAGTCGAATTACAGTAGCGCCACAAAACATATAGGAGTGATGAGTTACTTCTCTAATCATATTCCAACTTGGTTCGTGCAGATTCTGGAAACCTTGGTGCCACTCTATGTAACAATATCCGGCTTCATCGGAGATGCACTTATGATTATCATCATGGCTGTCGGTTGTACCCCGAGGAAGGATGAAAAGGAAGACGGCTATAAGCAGTTAGGGGTATAAGCATTTCTCCAAGATTATCAGTTACAAATATAAATGAATAAGAGATTTAGACTCTCACTAGTGACTACTTATGTATTGATGCAAAGCAAATCGCAATAATTTCCGCTATAAGCATTTCACCAAGACGCTGCATTTCTTTTTCAGTATACTATTTGAGTGGAGCTGCTCAGGTCCTTCTTCATTGGATCTTACCTAACTCAGTCCCTAATATCTTATGAGAAACAAGGATAGAACTTCTAATTAGACTCGCCAGTTCATACACAATGAGATCTTTCTAATTTCTATCAAAGAAATATTGTCCAGTCACAGCAATGACCGCCAGCTTCATTTCATACTTAATCTCACTACATGATCTACATAGAACAAGCGCAACCCCTATTACATACCTAATTATATTGATCAGTTGCTGGAGATAGTATTGACGAACTCTGTGTCATTCTCCATAGCCATCAATGTCTTAGGAGAAAGACACGCTTCTACACATAAACTCCCTTCGACCAATCCAGAAATTACAGAAATCTTTCCGTCGGACTTGTTAGCGATCCCACTTCGCACTGCTATGGGTTTCCCCAACCAAAATCGTTACCATACATGTCGAACCTTGGAGACCCCCCAGTAAGCAATGTAGTACCTTGGAATATTGCAGCTCTATCTATAAATATAGGCTTCTGCACCCATGAATCCCAAGATCGCCGAATTGCTGCATCATCACGGGACATAATTCCTTGGTTCAGTAACAATGCTCCCCAACCATGTCCTTTTTCCAGCAGTTCACCCACCGTAGTTGTCGCAACATAGAAATTAACCGAATTACCAAAATATTCTTGAGGCAGTGGCGGCACCAATCTAGTTCTATTCCCAACCAATATACAGTAACTAGTCTCCGCATTTGGATCCAAATTCCTAGCACGGGTTACTGCCACCCAAAAGTGCGCGAGCAAAGCTTGCAAAGAAGAGATGCAACGGCCGTTTGTTGGTCCGATCTCTGCATTGGCTTTTGCTTTGAGCATTGCTACAGTTTCTCGTGTGAAATGGTAAAATCTCACTTCATATTCAGACCTAATAGTTGCAAATACATGGCTTTCTCGGAAACGTTCATCGTCAATAGAAAACGGTAAGCGGATGGGGCAATCTGCATTATTAAGGAAACACCTCTCAAGAATAGGCGGCCTTGAGATGGTACGGATTGATGATTTACCTCCAACTGAAGATCTAGAGATCTCAGACCATGAATTCATGAAATGCCAAAACGATGTTCCGTCACACACCGCATGATTCATGCTGCATCCAATAAAAATACCATCATTCAGTTCTGTTACTTGGACTGACAACAATGGTTTAATCAAACCATCATAATTCATGACACCATTTAGGGAAAAGAATGAAGATTCCACCACACTAGGAACATAGATCGGTTCTAGTATGTCAGCTACAGTTATGTGTTCAGCAACTGCATGAATAAACTCTGCCCCGGTTGAGTTACAGTTAATGTAGACAGATGTGGTTCCATCATCGACATGTTCTTCGATAACAAGGCCTCCAGCAAGCGGATAGAAGTGATCCAGTGTTTGTGAAAGAGAGGTCTTAAGGTTAGATATGATGTTGCAAATTGTTTCAGAATCTTGTAATTTGGGTTTAGTAAAGAGAAGACCTCGTTGAATGTACGCAGGTACGAGAAGTTGGAGATCCCATGTAGTTAAGTCAAGCCTCGTAGTTGTAGCACTACCGTTATAGCTTGCAGGTGCGACTATACTGGTTGAGATATGGTGAACCTGATCTTGGCCTGCCATTATCACCGGATATAACTCTTGGACCGAGCTCTGCTTTGAGATAGAACAGAATACAGGCTCCGCTGAAGAATTAAACCAAATCTTCTGTCTGACAATACCGATGAAGTTTAAATGAAATGTCCGATGATAGATTTTAAGACTGAGTCCATTGGATAGAATGTTGGGTATTAAGAGCATTAATGATTGCAGACGGACAGAATGCTACCAGTACCTAACTAAGAGAATGGATGGTTGAAATCGGGTCTAGCTGACACCATTGAGCAAGTAGCTATCTAGGGGCATGTTATGTTTCCGTCAGTTTTTTCATACATGTCAGTAGGTTGTCCATCCAGCAGTAATTAAGACTTCGTACGAGGTATGCGCTTGTTGCTTGTGATAACCTCTAGGCCATGGTTTTTACCCAACGGTTGATCTGATCCTGAAGATGGGCCGGAGTAGGACATACAGAAAACAGTACTACTAGTCAGGTCTACTTTTTAAAAAAAAAAAAAAAATTCAAGTCTAATTCAGTGTAGCTAATGTGCACCAGGAGCATAAGTTAAGACGGGAAATAGCTAAGGGTGCACACGGTACGGTTCGGCTCGGTTCTCGCCGAGGCCGAGTACCTGTACCTCCCAGAGATCGGTTCCCAGATTTTGGACCGGTACCGTGTACCTCGGTTCCGGTACCATTCGGTACATGTACGGTTTCGGTACGGGACCGGTACCGGTCGGTACTTTTCCAGCAGCAACATCATTGTCATTAAAACTCTGGATTTAATCAAACCTGCACCACCTAAAACTCCATTACTCAAACATGTAACACTTCATCAGTTCATCACCATTTCACTCCAAAGATACCCAAGCCATCACCTTCATCAACTTACAACTCCACCTGTAGCTTCAGCTTAACTATTTTATCCTACTATCTCCATTTCTGCATCATTAACAACATCATCCCAACACTAGTTTATTCCATTAATCTAAACCTCACTGCAACTCTAAGAAATTACAGCTCCATTCACATAATCTGCACCACCATCCCTGGAACTAAAGTTCAGCTGCATACTCAACTCCTCTTCTTCCCGAACTACAACTCAGCTCAACAATTTCATTACCTCCAGCAATCCACTAAATCACTAAACCTAATACAATTCAACTTCTCAAACACTTAACCAATTCAATCATCTCCAACTCTGACAACTAGAGCCAGTTATACCAAACAACTATCTTAACTATAACTCACAGATTCACATACATTCATATACACTCAAGATAATCAATAATCTACCAATTGAAACGAAAATACTAAACTTAATCGAAAAAGGAATCTTACCCAAGCGTTAGAATCCTCTGAAAAGCTGAATTTCCAATTCAAGTTTATAACATGCATTCAAACTCTTCAATTCGACCAAACCCAGTCTCTAATAATCCATGTAGAACCTTAAATTCAACTTCTAAATCTCATTTGAGTTCCTCTTGTGAAACCCTAACTCTTCAACCTAACATCAACAGCTTCTGAACATCAATTTAAACAACAACCCATTGATTCTGCGTGCAACAGATACTCGATATCGTTAACAATTCTTCTCAAACCCTTACCTCAAGTTGGGGAAGAACACATGAACCCTAACCCTTCAATTTCTTAAATCAAACTCCCGAATCAGAAACCCTAATCTTCATCCTCAAATATTCCTTGATCTCTGCTCAACCCTCACGATCTCATAATTTAATTTCATCTGTCAAAACTTTCAGAATCGCCAGAGGCGAAGAACAGAAGAAGAAAGAAAGGGAAGTAGGAAACTGAAACCCTAACCGGCTAAACCTTAGTTTATATATCCCCTTTAATCTAACGGCTAATACTGATCCTTATCCCCCAAATCTAACGGTTTATATAATTCGGGACTTTCGGTCCGGTACGGCACGGTACTTGTATTGGACCGTGTACCTGTACCTCCCAGACCTCGGTTCCTATTTTTGGGACCGATACATGTACCTTGTACCTCGGTTCGGTCCAAAACCAGGTACGGTTCCACCGGTTCCGGTTCGGTCCGTCGGTCCGGCTCGGTTCCTGTGCACCCTTAGAAATAGCCGATCTTTTTTTTTTGTTTTCTTTTTTTAAACAAAGGCCTTCAACAAGGCTAATGGTCCTCCTCAACTGTTGGAAGAATCCAAACAGGGGGTTTAGACCAGTACACGGTAGAACTGTTTTTTTTATCCCACAGAGCAAGCTCATGAGCTACAGAATTACAAACTCTAGGTTGAAAACTAAAAAAACAAGCAGATAACTTAGTAGAGAAAAAGAGAATGTGTTTAAAGATAGCATCACTTTCTATGATGATTTGAGATAGATGTTGTTCCACAGCTTTCTTTAAGACTGCCCAGATGGCTCTTGTTTCAGCTTCTTCAGCAGAGTGAACATCAAAGACTATGGAAGCGCAAAAGGTTGCTTTTCTTGTGAAGTCTCGCACCACATACCTTGCACCATTTTCTACAGAGATAACATCAAAGGCACCATCAGTATTACATTTAATCCAACCGAAAGAGGGGGCATCCATTTATCACAAATACTGACAGGCATGGTAGGGGATAGTCAGATTAGGATTCCTAGACTTCCTAGTGAGAAGCATAGCTCTAGATAAGACAACAGTGAAGTTCTCCTTAATTCCTTGGAAAATGAGGTTATTTCTACTGGTCCAGAGAGACCATAAGATAGCCACAAAGAGACATTGATCATCATCAGGAAGTTTAGACTGAGTATCAATTAACCAGAAGAGAAGCCAATCAATAAAAGATTTGTTCTGAAAAAATTGAGTGTTGATATTGAATTCAGAAATGAACCAGACCTTACTAGCAAAGGGGCAGGTGACTAAAACATGCATAATAGTTTCCTGAGGATCAGAACACCTAGGACAATCCACACTATGCATAGGCATCCTAGTGTGAAGGACAGTTCTGGAGGGAAAAGCATTTCTAGCTGCTCTCCAAATAAAGACTTGAATTATATAGGGTACTCTAACTTTCCAAATACACCTCCAAAGGTTTTTACAAGGGGAAGTCCTAAGGCCTCTGAGCCCCAAGTAGGCAGATTTAGAAGAAAATTTGCCATTCTTTGAAAGATCCCAAGCCCTCCTATCAGGAGTGCAAAACTGGCTTAAGGGAATGGAGATAATCTTCTGGACAGAAGCATTGTCAAAATGGGTGTTAAGGCGAGACACATCCCAACTTCTAGTTTGGGAGTCAATAAAATAAGCAACTTTAATACTAGGATCAGGAGGGACAAGAGGGTTGGGTGTGGCAGAACCCAAAGAAGGGATCCATTTATCACACCATGTGTCAATGAATTGACCATCCCCAATAATCCAGTAAATAAAGGATTTTATAAGTTCCTTGATGGCATGCAGACACTTCCAAGTCCAAGAGCAATTGGCAGTGCATTTCGCATTCAAAAAATCAGTTTTAGGAAAATATTAAGCCTTAATAACAGTAGCCAATAAGCAATTAGGATTTTCTAAGATTCTCCAGGCATTCCTAGCAAGCATTGATAGGTTGTTTAACTCATACTTTCTGAACCCAGACCTCCTTCAGCTTTGAGGGAGCATAAAGTATCCCAACCAAGGAGGTGCAACTTTCTATCCTTGGGATCTAAAGTTTCACCCCACCAGAACTTCCAGAGGAGATAATACATTCTTTTACAGAGGTGTTTAGGAATATAAAGAGCTCTCATTTGAAAATGAGGAATAGGTTGGACAATGTGCTTGATCAGAGTAGTTCTAGCAGCTTGAGATAATAGCTTATGAAGCCAGATAGAAATCCTGGCATCAATGGCTTTGAGAATACCCATATCGGTCTGGATTTTAGAATCTTGGAAAATAGTGGGGGTTCCAAGATATTTTTCTCCTAAATCTCTGCTTTGGATATCCAAAATATTGGCCAAAATAGCTTTCCTATGTTCAGAGATCTTCCTGCTAAACAAAAAACCAGATTTTTCAAAGTTGATTTCTTGCCCAGAAGCTAGGAAGTACTTTTGGAGATAGTCTTTTATGGCATGAATTTTTTTCAGTAGCTTTAGAAAACAAGAGAGAATCATCATCAAACAAAAGGTGATTCATTTCAGGAGCCTCTTTACAGACTTTAATGCCTTCTAAAGTCCTCTTTTTTTGAAGGCTATCAATGTAAGAAGATAGGGCTTCAAAACAAATGGTATAAAGATAGTGAGAGAGTGAATCTCCTTGCCTTAGATCTCTCTCAGGTTGGAAAAAACCAGTAGGTCTACCATTAAGAAGGACAGAATAGGAAACAGTAGAGACACACTGATTTATCAGCTTAACCCAATGGTTAGACAAACCCATTTTAGTTAAGACTTTTTCAAGAAAATTTCATTCAAGCTTATCATAGGCCTTAGATTAATAAGACATCTATCTAATCTTTCAAGAATCAAATCAGGACCTTGTTGCATATTAGACCAAGTAAACCTTGGTGGAGAAAAACCAGGATCATGAAGATTAAAGACAAAACAAAAATTTCTAATATTTTCAAAATCAGGGTCATCTACTTCTAAGCCACCATTTTTATCTTCAGTTCCTATGAGGGCATTAAAATATTCTATAAAGAAAGCAGGTTCATCTAAAGGGACGTTAATTTGTTGACATTGTTGTTCCCAAAAGGCTTGTCTTAGACTACTGTTAGGTTCACCATACATGAAATGAATATGGCAGGTCTTAGAGTGGATTATATCAGTAGTAGTAACGTAGATGCCCCTCAGACTGGATGATATAATGTTGAGGTGTACTTCCTTCTTACAAGCAAGAGCAAGACCACCACTTCTCCCAACACTTGGAACATTAAAAGTACAAGGAAATCCCATATTTCTTAGTTTTCTAGCTGCCATGTCTTTGTTCATTTTAGTCTCAGACAGGAAAATAATATCAGGGTTGACATTCTTACACAGTAGACTAAGCTCCTTATTAGCAGATTTTTTACCAAAACCCCTAAGGTTCCAAGCAATCATGTTGATGTTATTGACAGGGAAATGACTTATGGTATTATGAGAAGTGTCGATTAAAAGAGATGGGAGGGGTTGATTTACCTGAGTGGTAGATTCAGATCCACCACCAAGAGAGGCACTGGTACCATCACCACTCTGAGAAGCAAGTTGGGAGGAGTCGAGACTAGAACTAGCAGCGTTGAGAGGAGAATTATTGCAAACACCATTGTTGCTTGGGGAATTGTCAACAGGTATATTGTAGCTCCCAAAAGAATTAAAGACTGGTTGGGTATTGAAGGAAAAAGTAGAAAGGTCAATGGCTGGTAATTCTCCCAATTTGGTAATTGGAGGACATAACTGAGCATAATCAGGTTCAGTAGAAGTTTGTTCTTCAGGAATAACAACTATACTAGCCGGATTGGAATTAGCTCTCGCACATTTCCATAAGTCAGCTCTGGGATTAATCTTCCTTTTGAGATTTGCTAGAGCATCTTGTTCAACAATATTAGTTGTTACTCTAGTGATGATTGGACTGGTATTTGGCATAGCATCAGTTTTGAATCTTCTTGAGGAATTTGTGGTACGAATCGGACCACTAGGAGTTGACTCGGTGCCAGATGTAGAAGCAGCAACCGTAACATTTTGAGTGGTAAATTGTTTTAACACGATTGGCAAACCATTCTCCAACCGTGTCAGATATTTTTGAACAGGTCCAACATCAAAGATCTTGAGAGTAGAGGATCTATTGATAAACGGTCCCATTTGAAAAGTGTTTGATAAGCTCTTTTGAATAGAGTTATCCATACTTTGATCAATAGCTTCTGCTTTTCCTTTGTTGCACACTTCGATAGCAGTAGATTCAATTTGTATTTCTGGCATAACTTCAGATTGTTGCATAATAGTATCAGTGATGGCAGCAGATGAAGGAACTACTTGCTTGATTGTAGGAGGCATCATTAACCTAGAAACAACTGAAAGAGTATAATTGTTGCAAGATGCATCAATTTCTTTGATCTTTTTTTTGCTTTAATTTCCAAGCAGGGCAGTTACGATCTTTGTGATCAAGAATGCGACAGTGCAGAAATACATCGGAACTTTGATATGTCTACATTCAATCAGAAAAGGTTCTCTTCTACCACTTGTGAAGAGAGGAATGCCTATTGGTAAGGCTTGTTGGACTGGGATTGTAATACAAACTTTGACATTCTTCCTGAGAGGGTGTTTTCCAAAGGGATTTTGAGCTTCAAGTAGTTCCCCCATGCTGAGAGTGAGTTTCTAAAGATCTTCAAATTTTGTGAATTCATTTGGAATGTTGCATAAGATGAACCACATGATTTCCTCATCAAATGTGAGTTGATGGTTTGGAGGCCAACCTTCGGTCGGAACAACTTGTAGCACCATTAGATAACCACAAAGAAACCAAGGTTTTTGAGACTTGATTCTGTTAAAGTCCTATTCGGATAAGTAACGGATGAGAACTTTGTTTCGCTGACCATTAAAGGTAGTTATGGTTGGGTGTTGAGCTAAAGGCCAGTTATTATATATATAGAACCGGATTGAAGAAGTTGGGATCAAAGTTTCACAGCAGACATATCCCACCATACACCAATTCCAATTGGTATCTGATTCAGCTAGAACAACATTTATCAATGAAAACTGGTTTAGTAAGTGTAGAGGGTAAAGTTAATTTCTTAGACATTTGAGCAGAAAGAGTTTGAATTTCTTGATTTAGACTTTGGGTATTCTCAGAAGATTGTGGGAATTCCATCATGTAAGAGAGGTATATATATATGAATATGGGTTGATGGAGAACAGTTTTCCAAGTAACTAATATAAAATACAGTTGCAGAGAAAGGAATCTCTTATGAGAACTGTTTTGATATTGGATACAGACAATGTGGATGATGGATAAACAGGGAGAATTTGTTTGTTTATGGGTTTGAACCTTAAAAAAGGAATGAGAAATTTGTTGACTATGGTTTGGAAAATTTTCAGGAGGTATTTGGTGTAATATAGCTGTTGTTATATTGCAAGACTTGCTTTGGGAAGAGAGTTAACATAAGGAAAGTCCCTTTCATATCTTTGCTTTATTGACACTATCCCAGTAGAACAGTTCAAGTGAGCATTATGGACAAGAGTCCATGTATGGACAAATACAATAATACTTTGTTGATTTTTGTTGTAGGTAAGCTTGGGGATACAAGACGTAGTTTATGGTAGTTGTATATTTATCATGTTTGTCTCTTTTTGGGGTGACGTTTATACAATGTTGCAAACAGCCAAACGGAATAATGGTAGAGAATTGGAGGGAAAAATTGTGTTGAGGTGGGTGGCTATGGGTTGATTGTATAAGGTCCGTCGAGTAGTTTGGCTTAGGCGTCGAGCTAGTAACGCATCTGCCATCCATACACCAAACCGCAATAGTGCCTCTCAACTGATGTTGCATTCTTCTAGTCTGCATAAAACATAAAAAATCAATTAGACCCCAAATGGCAATCTCAAAGTTTGGTGACCTACCAAAGCCTCCCTTAATGGAAATTCTGTGAGAAGTGAGGGTAGTAATGAGGATTAGGTGTTGAAAATATATCTTGATAGGGTAATGATGGTCATTAACGTGAAGGGGTTATGCATGGCCTTGGATGGGTGTAGAGAACAAAGCGAGATGACGGTTAACTAAGCGCCATAAATGGAAGTTAATGAACAAAATGTGCCTTTAAAAGGGGGGTTTTGGAAGAGATTAACATCGCCATTAACAAATTTACTAGAAAATGGAAGGTTAAGATATATTTTAGGAGAGAATGGCAAGTTCCGGCGCCTCAAATCCGGCAAATCATGCCAACTCCGATCAATACAATCAAGCGAAAAACCAGGCATTTTCCTTGGAGATGGATGAATTAATGAGGTTGAGGGATGAGGTTCAGGGGTAGATAAATAGACGTGCAAGTGAGATTGCTGAACGTCAGATAGAAGAGGAGGAAAAGAAGAGGAGAGAAGATGAAGAGACTGAATCGCTGTTTGTTGCTTGGTTACCGAAGCATTATGAGAGGTCAGATCGGAAAACGGAGGATAGGTCTGAAAGGCATCAGAAGGGTACAAAGTATGGTAGTGTAACTGAGAGTGACTCCGAAGCGGATTCTGCAGCAGGGTACGAGTAACATGTGGAAGAGGTAAACACCGGTGAAGAAAGATCTGATGTTGCTGAGGATAGGCTAAAGATGGAGAAGTATCTTGATTGGAAGTTGCGAAGACGGTTTGAGTTTGCGAGATCCAATCCAAAGATATTTTCCAGAACCATGCAGGAAGGAGAACCCAAGGTGGAAGAGGAAAATCTTGTGTTGATACATCCCCGAACTGCTCAAGTTGAAGATTCCAGTGACTCTGATGAAAATCTCCCTGATGCCTCCAATGACGATGAAGAAGAAGATGAAAGTGATGAGTAGGACTCGTTTTATGGAGATAGTGATACTTCTCCAGCTTCATTAGACAGCAGTTGCAGTGAACGTTATGCGGAGGACGAGGACTAGAGCTACGATGAAGAGGATTGGTAAAGTTCTCTTCTAGAGTGTCGAAAGCAGCCAAGTTTTCAGACTTTGAGAAAAGTTTGAAAATGATCAACAAGTTTTTTATAAGATGGCTTTCTCGATGCTTGCTCTTGGTCTTCTGAATTTTGCTGCTGCTGTTGATAAACAGGTTACTTGTCTTCCTCCTCTTTTGATCGGCTTTTGAAGAATGTGTTTTATTTTCTAGTTGATGTGAATATATGGTGTTGTTAAGAAGGTTTTTATGGTTTGAATTAGTAATGCTTGGGTCTGTAATAGTCTTTTGGTGTTGGATATGGTATTTTACATGGTAAGTGATTTGCATTGTTTTGGTTATGGTGTTTAGGACTAGCAAAAATTTGTTTTGAACAAATGAGACTGTAATTGTTAGAAAGAAAATTTGATATGTAATTATGAATGCTAGTTTGGAACTTTTTGGAGTAATGTTTAATGAACTGAATGCTTTTAAAATTGAGCTTGTTGAAGTAGTTCTTATGGATTTTTTTGTTAGGATAGTTTCTGATCGATAAGAATTGTAGGATGAATGTGATAATGGGTAGTAAGTAGGTTTTGTGGATGATGTAACTGCTAAAGATGATCACAAGAAAAAGAAATGATTGATGAATGTTAGTAAGATCAATACTCTGAGGTTTGATTTTTGAGAACATGAAGAAATTTCAGACGCATACGTATATGGAGGAGTTGAACTTGAAACTTGAAAGTCTCAGAAATAGTCGATATTGGTCTCAAATTTTCATTTCCTTCTTCATTGGATCATTGCCTACTTCACCCCGATGAATATTTTATTAGAAACAAGAAGAGAACAACTAACGATTCAACATCTTTAACCTCTTAAATATCATGGAACCAATTTTCGTATAATATTTTACTGTACCTTCCGTTGAAAATACAGTGTCAATAACTATTTGCCTCCTTGAAATCTGATGCTCTGTGGCCAAGTCCAGTAAAATTTAAGAATGGTCAGGTAAATTTTTTTTTTTTTTTTATACTTACAGTTTCTTAGAAATCAAGTACGATACTCTAACGTAAGCAAAATACGTAATTGGAAGTAGTTATTGCTGTCTAAGATTGAAGGAGAGAGCGGCTTTGACTTTTATGTAGTAGTTCATCATCACGCAAAGGATGCTGGTCAACAACGAATACAAATTAAACCTACCACTAGAACATCTATGATCAGCTGGATTCCAATGAACTTCGTAATCGGATAAGGATTTCTTATCCCTAGTTCTTAACGTGTTGGAATTCTTCCTCTTCGAAGTCAAGCACATAGAGAAATAGGCGTAGGGGTCATTACTTGCATAATCCCACGGGTTCTAAATATAATCTTTTCATCATTTTAAGTATGTGGTTATGGCGTTGTGCATATGTCAATTGTCAAAAGTAAACAAAGTCAAATTTGGGAGATCAATTAATATGCATATCGATCATTTCCACTCACTTTCACTCCCCAATTCCAACAGCTTTTCTGTTTTTATATTGACTCGATTGTTTCTGACATACTTCAGTCAATCTATATCCATACAATCTTTGATTAACTACGCTATAAATAAAGACCTTGCAAGCACACATTTCTCGTAACAATTACAATTTCAATACAGCATTCACCAAGCCGGAGAAGAAGAATACAGCAATCACCAAGCCAGAGAAGAAGAAAATCATCCAAGAAGAAAACAGCAACCATCTTTAATACATGGAAGGTTTAATTCCATTTCTGCTTCATGCAATGAAGAACAAGAAAACTGCTCAGAATAACTACCGGTGTCTGTCTGAGGGTTCGAGCCGAAACCGCAGCTACCATCAATTGATTAATACTGAAGATTCAAGTCACAGAAGAACACGGTCGGAGTTTTAACCACCATCAACAACTGAGTTGTTTGATCAAAGCTATAGTGGTACGGCCAGTTACTTACGGTCTCAAAGTTTGCATGATACTACCATTCCCTCTCCGAAAGTCATCGAATCAAAACAAGTGATGGGTGCGACGTCTAAGCTAAACCATCGTCGGAGATAGTGGAGAAATACTGAAATATGCATAATGAAATTGGAGTAATCAATTTGGTTAAGTTGTTGAAAAGACCAACACAATCTGTTGGTTTGATTAATCTTTTAAGATGTTTGTTTTTTTCTCTTTTTTTTTTTATTTATTTGGTTCTTGTAAGTGTGTGATTATATATGAAATTCTTTGATTGATTGGTACTAAATTCGTGATCAAGTTTACTCATTTTTACAAATATAAATCTATATGGAGACTTATTTTGTTTTGGAAGAAACTTTAGTTGGAGGTTAATTTTGCTAACAGTGGTATGGAAAATTAATCACGAGTTCATAAGATCCTACAGAGTAACAAACATCACACCTATACTTGTGAAGTCGCTGCATCAAGTAGGCAAGTGACCCGTCATTGTAGAGCAGGTAGCCGTCTATTACAATGAGCAGTGTCCTAATGGACCAGCTGTGAGATAATAAGTGCAATATTTATTTTTATTTTTTGATAAAGGGAGACTTTTATAAAAACTAAGAAGAAGATACATTGTTTAGCTTACATAACTTAAAAATCTACAAATCCTTTCTAGACTTATTCCAGTACCTAGAATTAATATAAATATCTTTGTATCTGTTCAAGATTCTAGCTAACTTATCCGTGAAAATATTACACAAAATTGGTTAAAAAGATCAAAATCAACAATTTCTAGGTGAAAAAGACATCTAGGTTTTGATATTGTTTAACTGGACAAAAATGTTAAAATAGCCAGGATGTAAACAGTTTCATCATACCCATTTCCAAATACTTTTTCTTATTTTTAATTTACATCAGGATGCATCCAGTTTCATCCTAGCTATTTTTTAAGTTTAAGCTAGGATGAATCCAATTTCATCCTTGATATTTTTTTTTGTCCATTTCACCCGTAATAATATTTACGCGTCCATTAGAACCATGTTTTAAAAATATTTGGACAAATGACCATTTTTCGAAAATATTACAATTTCTTTTAATAAAAACGAAAGAAGAACTAGAAAGAAATTGGTCATAATCCAAGGCTTGCTGTAAGATTGCTTTAGACCTCCAATCAACCGCAAAATTGTTCTTCATTTCTATACCATTGATAACATTTTTAATGTCATTGAGGAAGATTATTCTTTCATCTCTACATCCTTGCATCCACTTGATAGCTTCCCTACAGGCTCTGGATTCAGCTTTTTCTGAGCTAGAACACCAACCTGAGCCTCTTGTAAAGTCAACAATGCGACCTGAATTATTAGTTTTAACGACTCCATAGGAATTTTTTTTTGTAGTACTTTGGAAAGCAGCATCAAAGTAGATATAAGAGATATCCTGCAACAAATCATAATTAGCTAAGGAACAGTTAGGATGAGGTTTATCACAGATACTAGCACCACTCTTCTTAACACGTGAAACTTTCTTGTTTTTAGTATATTTTGGTAAGTCTTTTTTGATGAATTCAATTAGATCCATAGGATTAACTTTGACATTGTGAAAGACAACTTTGCAGCGATACTTCCAAATATACCAGAGAACATAAGCAATGAAATCCTTATTGTTGTTGTCTTTTAGCCAGAAAACACACCACTCTTTGAAGTTCAAATTTGCAGCAGTATAAAAGACTCCTTAAAATGAGCGACCTCTCCAAATAGCTTCCGAAAAGACACATTCAGTAAATATATGATTGATATTTTCTCTAGCATTACAACTACATAAAGGGCAGATGATATCAATAGGTGTGTATATTCCAAGGATCTCTCTAACTGGGAGACAATCACTTAGAGCTTTCCAAAGAAAAGTTTTAACTCTAGGAATTACATTAAGATGCATACATGGTTCTTGTTGCATACATAGTTATAAGCAGACTTATCGGATACAAAACCATCTTTTGTTCCAATTCATCTCCTAACATCCTTATTTTCAATCTTATTACAAGGCTCAAGCATTCTTATTTCTTCTGTATCACTCTTTTCAAACAGGTTATTGATTATGTTGAGATTCCAGTTTCCCATATTATCAATTATATCTGAAACTTTCTTAACTATATTAGCATCTATATTATTTTTTGGTTTCGGTGTTTTGCTACTTGGATGCCATTTTTCTGTCCAGATCTGTATATCCCTTCCATTTCCTAGCTCCCGACAATGATCTTCTCTAATGATATCTAAGCCTTTACGGATACTAGTCCCAACCCAAGATTTCACTTTTTTCTTCTTATAATAAAGAGGATCATTTTTAGGAAAGTACTTATGTATTAGAACAATACACCACAAATGTTCTGGGTTTTCTAGAAGTCTCTAGGCTAACCTAGTTAACAAAGCTAAATTGAATTTAAGGATTTTTAATACCTAAACCATCATCAGCTTTGCTGATACACATAGAGTCCCAGGCTTTGAGATAGATTCCTCTATTACACTTGTTTTTTTGCCACTAGAAATCTCTTTATAGAGAATCAATTTTATCTAGAGTTTTTTTAGGAATTAAGAAGCACATCATCTAGTACATAGGCATAATCCTAGTGACAGAGCAAATTAGAGTAGTTCTAGCTACCAGCTTGTGATAGAAATTTAGCTTTCCATCCTTGAACCCTACTATAAACTTTATCAATAAGGTTTTGATAGTTGAAACTTTTTGATGTATTAAAGAATAAAAGAGTACCTAGGTAAGTATCATTTTTTGTTATTCTACGTACCTTAAGAATTCTGCCTAGTAATTTACAATGTTTATTTTCAACTTTTTTGCTAAAGTAAACACCTGATTTCTGGTAATTGATAACCTGACCCGAAGAATCACTAAATATTTTTAGCACTTCAAATAAATTTCTTACCTGGGCTATACTAGCAGTGGTAAACAGAAAAGAGACGTCAGCAAAGAAAATATGGGTAATCGAAGGACAATCTTTTGTAACTTTAATGCCAGTAACTTTACCTATCAACTCAACATGGTTCAGAAGTCTAGATAGAGCTTCCATACAAATGATAAAAATGTAGGGGGACATGGGATCCCCTTTCCTAATTCCTCTAGTGGAAAAGAAAGTTTCTCCAGGATAACCATTCACTAGAACTGAGTAAGAGACGGAAGAAATGCAATAAAAAATGAGATCCCGGAAATCTTCTGTTAGAGCATTGCTCGGTCGAACTCGCATGCGTTGCTATCTCAAGCATGTTTGTCAATACTAGTGATCAAAACTATATGTATTGATTTCTAGTTTACTTATGACTAAGTCTCGGTCTAGGATAGTCAAGTGTAGTTGAAGCTCCAGACTCCATGGTGATCATCTTACGAAGACGAAGAACTACTCGAGGAACCGGTGGAACTTCATCTGACTAAAAGGTATATGGAGACTTGAACTTATCTATCAATCAAAAGTCTATTCTATCTCATACTCTTGAGACAAAGTCATATAAGTATGATAGTTTTCATACATACATATTTGCTATTTCGAGTTGAGTTTACTCGCCTATCTTTTTCTCGAAATAAGTGTTGGTAAGCTTTCGCTTTAACCATTCTCATCTTTACCTGTAATGAAAGTCATGATGACGTTTCAATCTTGAAAATAGTTTTGATGATGATAGTCGTGAATAACGATTGTTATAACATTATAGAAGAATGTTTCAATGATTGAAATGTAGAATTGAGATTACCATCTATAGATATAAACATATATAGTGTGTTCGCACATTATTGTATAAATCCATGTGTCGGAAGCCAAGTGCGTGCATATGTGTGCATGCGGTATTGGTGAAGGAGACATGTTGAGTACACGTACCCGTACGTGTACCTACGGAAGTTTTCATACCGAAATTTTTTGTTGGAGTTTGTAAGTTTGCAAAATAGTAAACCATTCACCTTAGGTACGTGTACCCATACGCGTACTCACGGAAGTTTTCGAACCTAAAATTTCTGCTGAGTTTGTAAACTCAAATCTGGTAGCTAAGGTACGCATACCCGTACGCGTACTCAAGCTGGAGATCTCTCAAATCGGTAGTTCATGAACTTAAAAAAATAAATTATAAGATATGCAATCTTTGCAAACTGTGGCTATATTATTCATGAATTGATCCAAGTGGATCAAACTGATTTTGTTTCAATTGTGTCTATGAATAAAGACCTAAGCAATTGAACAACTCTATCAACTAGTTCTTATGAGTTATTTGAACTAGTTATGAGAAAGATGATACGGTTAATATGAAAGTGCTCATATGGCTAACCATTGGTTAACTATTTGTGAACCAACTAAGTGTACACGTTTAGGTATGATTACTCAAACCTAAATGAATTCATTTCATTTGTGTATGTGACAAGCTAAGTTTTGATCTAACAGTTGAAAGATATTAGCTTGGTTGAATCAGGTTTTTCATCTAATGGTGAATATTGAATGCTTTGTTACCAAGGTAACTTAGATTGCAAACCCTGATTTGAAAACTATACTCCCTCTGTCCTAGTTTACTTGCCAAAATAGGATTTTGCAAAAACTTGAAACAAATTCAAATTACTTCCACATACACCATCAATCTTTCAAATCACTTGCTTAATATACAAATTTTCGTATCCTAGTTTTTATTTCTTTCTTGATAATTAGATAATGTTAGTGGGAAATATAGTAATTTTCTTGGTACACTTTTGTTAAAAAAAACACAATTTTGGAAAGTAAACTAGGACGGAGGGAGTATAAAGGAGACATATATCATCTGGAAAAACTAATCCCCGCACCTCTTGTGTGATACTAGTTGGTTTGCTAGAGTCGATTCTCCTTTAACCTTAGGTTTCTTCTAGAGACCCTGTAGGTTAACGACTGAAATACTTCATTGGGATTGTGAAGCCAGACGAAACTACTTTTCTTGTAGTTGAGCGATCTGATCTTGCCATTTTCTATCGTACGAGTTCAATTGAATAATTGGTGTGAGATTATATCTCTGATAGGGCAAGATAAAAAGAAATCACAAATATCTTCGTCTCATAGTTTTTGATTCCACTATATCTAGTTTCGCTACCGTACAATTTAGATTATTGTGAGGTGATTGATAATACTAGGTTGTTCTTCGGGAATATAAATCTGGTTTATCAATTAGTTCATGTTCACCTTGATTTATCAAAAGACGGAACAGAAACTCTTGGATATTTTTGTGGGAGACAGATTTATTCAATTCTATAGACTTTTCTGTGTGAGACACATTTGTTTATCAAGTCTTCGACTTTGGGTTGTAGCAACTCTTAGTTGTGGGTGAGATCATCTAAGGGAATCAAGTGCATAGTATCCTGATAAGATCAGATACGTAAGAGCGCAACTGTACCTTGAATCAGTGTGAGATTGATTAGGGTTCAACTACAGTCCAGACCGTAGTTAGTTTATAGTAGGATAGTATCTGTAGCGGCTTAATACAGTGTGGTGTTCAATCTTGACTAGGTCCCGAGGTTTTTCTACATTTGCGGTTTCCTCGTTAACAAAATTTCTGGTATCTGTGTTATTTCTATTCCGCATTATATTTTGTTATATAATTGAAATATCACAGGTTGTGCATTAAGATCAATCAATTAGAATATCCAACCTTTGATTGTTTATTTAAATTGATTGACACTTGGATATTGGTATTTGGTACCATCCAAGTTATTATCCTTGTATTTGGTAAAGACTCGCAGATTTCTATTTCCTTGAGTAAAGATCAAATCAAGTGAGAGAGACATTAACTCCTCGATATACTTTTCTCTAGATTGAGTCTGACTGCCTAGTATATTCTCTAGAAAGTATATTGGAGTTAGTCCATACAGATTTCTAATCGAAATATTGGGTGTGGTTGTTATACCCCCGCCTTTTCAATTGGTATCAGAGAAGGCAAACACGTTAAAGACCTTATAAGTCTGTGTTTGTAGCGATCTGATTATGGACGAGTCTATCTATAATAACGTACCAGTTCAGAAATTACTAGATGATTGTAAAAGCTTGGATTTACCTGAGAGAACTGTCATATCTAAGTCAATATATAAAAATTCTCTTGATGTAAAAACTGTTGATTGGGAAACTCTCCTAGAAGAACAGTTGGATGAACTTTCTGATGAAGGTGATTCAGATATTAATAGAGATGTTGATGAGGAAGTCTCGGAGTATGTTAAGTTTTTGGAATCGTGGAATATGAAGAAGATTACAACTTATCATGTCTCACCTCTTCTGACCTCTCTCTGTCAAGAAAACAAGAAATTGAGAAGATGTTAAGCAGGTGTTTATTTTTCGAATCGTTTTAACGAATCGATCCTCAAGGATTCTGAGGAAAACCTACGTATGAAGTCACTTGAATGTGATAATATTTATCAAAAGTACTTATTGTTGGAAGAGAAACTTGCAGAATCTGAAGCAAGGTTTAAGTCTCAACAAATTATTTTTGATGACAGAGAAAGTGCTTGTCTCGCTCGAGAAAAACGCCTTGAGGCTGATTTAGCTGCTGCTCTTGATAAAATCAAGATGTTGGAAGATGACTTGAAAAAGTTAAATACTAGTTCAAGAAAATTAACCACTATGCTAGGAGCAAGTAAAAATCATCGTGATACACGAAGATTGGGCTATTAGGGAATAAATGCTCCAAGTATTAGCAAAGAGCTAAAAATTTTCAAGGCTAGTGATTCTTTTCAACAAAAGGTTTCCACTGATGGAAAAATTTAAATACCTTCACTGGCAATTAAGGTTCGAAAGAGCAAAGTATATCAACCTCCAAAGTCAGCAAATACAGATCGAGGTAAGGACATTCCTTATGTTTGCCACTATTGCGGAAATAAAGGTCACCTAGAAAGGAGATGTCATTTCCATATAAGGAATGAGAAACTTCATGATGTTCTTGTTTGGGCATCACAAGAAGTTATTAAACCAAGATCATATGTTAAGGCTAATCCCCTTAATGCTACAGGTTGTAACTGTCCAACTTTTAGGCAAAGGAATCAGTGTTGTGATAAACCTATTTTTGCCTATAAACGTCATGCGAATCCTTTTCACAATCGTAATGGTTATCAAAAGGATAACTTCGTAAAGACTAAGAGAAGATCTGATGTTCCCAGTAGGCGAAAGACTAACTTGCAAAAAAATAGTAAATCCAATCCTCTTTCGAGAAATCTTGAAGAGAGTAACGGGAAGAAGGTTCTGGTTGTTTCTAAACGCACTCATAAATGGGTTCCAAAGAAAGTCAATGATACTTTGAGTGTGAAAGGAACGATCTCCCAAAAAATTCCATGACTATGGAGAAGGCAGTATCCATGATGTTGGAACTTAAAGAGTTCTTTGGAAAGATGGATTTGGATGTGAAAGGTTCTAAAGGTGATCTCTTTTATGATAATCCGAAATTCACTTGTGGTGAGCAAGACATTGTTCACCTCAACACAACTTGAGTGTGTTTTAAGTGCATCCTCACTAAGGAATGCCCTGTTATGTATACGGTGAGGGAAGCACGAAAATTGGGGTGCAAAGATTATGTTTGGTAAGGCTGTAGAATTCAATTGGATTCATCTAAAAAGGTATGTCTATAAACTTGAGCAAGATTTGTGTTTTTATTTGCTTAGAGAACTTATAATGATTACCTTTCTTATCGCTCTTTTCTACCTAACTTGATATGTGGTTAAGGTTCTTAAATGTTTAGGTTTGAAAATAATAGTTCGGGATGTTTGGACTACATGGTAAACATACCAAGTATGCATAACATCATTTAAAATCAAAATCCAGGGGTTTAGGTATGCATACTGATAATAATTTTGATTGTTGTTGTAGTAATGAGGTTCAAACTCTCGGACTTGTGAAGATTAAATTTAAAGATTTAATAAAATTATATACAAAAATATTAACAAAGTGGGCGAGAGGTAACCAAGACACTAGATTCCACTATTACACATGAATGATGTCAAATATTTCATAACTCTAATTATCCTTTTAATCCTTTATTTCTTAATTCACAAATAATCAAACATATTCTCAAAAATTAATTGTATCCCTTAAGCATAGATTATCTAACCAAAGCATAACCTATCTAATTGAATCACAAATAATGAAGAAAATTATGTAAACTTTTAAGAACTCTGCAAAAGCAATGATTGAGTAAATTATAATTAAATATTAGAGAAAATGAAATAGTTACCCATTGTTCATGTGTGAATAGCTTCATCCATTGGCTTGGTTACGAGAGAATTAGCCTCTCATCATGTTGGAAACACGCTCAAAAGTTGATTTCATTTATGCTCAGAGGGTTACAAATGATGAATAAGGGAGAATTATAATAAAAATCGGGTTTGCAATGCTTATAACTATTGCAAAAGCCGTTACAAAGAGCCGTTACTGTACTGTTGCGTTTTTTAAGTCTGTCTCTGATCTGCGACCAACAGTATGAGTCGCTAACACTGTTTAAAAACGACGGTTGTGGCGAGTCTGTTCTTCGTGTTCTTCAGTGTTTTTCAATGGCAGCAGCAGCAGCAACTGGTCTCTCTGCAAATTCGATTATTTTGACTCTGTGGTGCTCTAAACTTCTCCCAATCTCTCCCCCTGTTTTCTCTGTGATCCCCTCACCCTATATATACTCAGCAGCATCAAAATATCATGCCATAACTCTCACAAATTTTCATTAAACTCGGCAGTGAAGAAAAATATTCTAGGAATATTTTCTTCCCTGTTTTAGCTTCTCACGTGTTTCTACAGCTGAAAAATCTCCTCATTTATCTTCTTCACGGTCCAGAGTGTTGCTAGAGTCATCATACACGAGCAGAACACGCATAAATCTTCCAAAACCCGTGAACTATTCTTCTCATGCACGGGCTGCCCTGATTCCTTGTCACGGATTTTCCAGCCAAATTTGATCGAAACAAACACCCATACCAGCTCTTTTATGACATATCACAACTACCCATGAAGTTTCAGCCCTTTAGTCCACCTAGAACATCTTCAAATTTCGATCGAAACATTCTCAGAGAGCTGCCACATTTTTCCCGCCAATTTTTAAGTTTCAAATGAAGAAGATGGTGTCCCCCTAACCAGTTGTGGGGTGCGAATAGCAGCTGCCTTTTTGGGGTGCCCCTTAGCCAAATATGGGCTCCGTATAGCAAGTGTCCTCCGGGGGTGTTCCGAGTGATTTTTCGAGCCGATTTTTCCAACAATATTTATTTTCCAAAAATACCTAAAAATACACAAAACACCATAATAAGGACGAAAACGAGTACCAACAATACGAAACATTGAGGACAAATTAGACACATAAATGCGTCTATCACATACCCGTTTGCATACTGCTCCAGGATACGAAAATTCGTTTGCAAACCCATATGCCTACTTGACGTCGATATTCGGTAAATTTGTTTTGGTCGTAACTTATTCGTCCGAATTCGGAATGACCTCATTATTTTTGCATTATATTCCTCTTTGAATTATCTTCAAAATGGTGATGAGAAATCCTAAATGTGAATGAGTTGAGGTTGGTCTTTGTCCCGTATCTTGTTTTTGAGTGTTTTGCTCCGTTTCGTCACACTTGTTCTACTGGGCTTGGGCACTTGGATTCTTGGAGTAATTCTCTTCTAAGCTCATTTGTAGCTTTTACAAGAATGATGTTGGTGAATCATAAAGAAGGAAATTAAACAATGGGAAGTAGTAGGCATTGCTTTGGGATTCTTGAATGTTCACAATCATCTTATGTGAACTATGATGCATGGTCTTTAATGACTTTGTATGTTCTTCTTTGTTAAGAAAATATTTTTATACGCTTTTGGTAACTACTCTTGGTGTAAATCCATGAGAAAAAGATTGATTCTACCTTCTAAGGACAAAGATTTATTTTTGCAGTATGAATCTTTATGGTTTTATATATTACAATATATTATGGGATATGTGTGTTTGCATCCGTGAACTATGATTGTCCCATACCCTGTCAAAAGTTATGTCTTTCATATGTCGATATGCATGTATTGATAAGAGAATGAATGAACTTTTGACATGACAAAGGTTTTAAGCCTATTATATGTCATTATGCAAATATTGATGGAAGATAGGATGAAGTTTTGTTTACGAGGATTATATCTATTATATGTCATTGTGCAAATAGTGATGGAAAATAGAATGAATCCTTGTATATTCCGCAGTATTGATCTTCCCTGATCCATATTTTATGTATATATTGTGCGGCTCTATAAGTATTCCTGTGTGAGCATTTCCAACTAAACTAATCATAGATTCGTTTGTGATTATTTTGGTTGTGTATTCCGATTAGATTAATCATGGTTCTCTTGTGGTTAATTTGATTGAGAATTTTTGGATAACAAAACCATTTTTTGGTTGTTGGTGTCCAAAGAAATCCTTCTTTTCTTGTAAAAGTAAGGTCGCTCTTGTTATTCTTTCGGGAATGACATTAAATGGGGGAGAGTTCTTTTGATCTTGCGCTTAATTTCCATATCTTTGTGGGGAGTGCGGCTGTGGAATATTTGAGGAGTTATCTTGTATCTTTATAAACTCCGTGATGAATGCATTTAGCTTCGGCTTTATGATTGCATCAAAATAAAGTTGATATGTACTTTTCTTTGGTCTTGAAGTGTCTCCATGAGAATTTCATTAGGATCTCGTTGTACCTTTGCCAATTTTATTTACAAAAAGGGGGAGAATTAATATGTAGTTCACACTACAAATACATATGGTTTTCAGATCAT
Source organism: Papaver somniferum (assembly GCF_003573695.1). NCBI lineage: Eukaryota > Viridiplantae > Streptophyta > Magnoliopsida > Ranunculales > Papaveraceae > Papaver > Papaver somniferum. Next base: position 176,346,387 of record NC_039365.1, on the reverse strand, counting down.
TACGTAAGGGGGAATGGTTTTCGTGTTGAGACGAAGTATTGACTAAGGGGGAGTGATACATATCACCATAGTATTGTTGTCGAAGTTGTGATATGATAACTTTGACGCTGTGTAATAATACTATTAACTATATAACAATGATCAAGAGCTTTTGTTTTCTCATTGTTATGGCTATGGAACTTCAACAACGATGATGCTAAACTTACAACCTTTGGAATCATTGAAGTACTTGGAAGCGACGAAGATTTCGAGTAATGTTGAAGCACCAAGGAGATCAAGCATGTGGACGAGAAGCTACAAAGTTTTATCTTTTTTGTAATCCATATGTATTGATAGTTTTGCCACTAAAATTGACAAAGGGGGAGATTGTTAGAGTATTGCTCGGTCGAACTCGCATGCGTTGCTATCTCAAGCATGTTTTTCAATATTAGTTATCAAAACTATATGTCTTGATTTCTATTTTACTTATGACTAAGTATCGGTATAGGATATTCAAGTGTAGTTGAAGCTCCAGACTCCATGGCGAGCATCTTACGAAGACGAAGAACTACTCGAGGAACCGGTGGAACTTCATCCGACTAAAAGGTATGTAGAGACTTGAACTCATCTATCACTCAAAAGTCTATTCTATCTCCTACTCTTGAGACAAAGTCGTATAAGTATGATAGTTTTCATACATACACATTTGCTATTTCGAGACGGGTTTACTCGCCTATCTTTTTCTCAAAATATGTGCTGGTAAGCTTTCGCTTTAACCATTTTCATCTTTACCCATGACGAAAGTCATGATGACGTTTCAATCATGAAAATATCTTTTATGATGATAGTCGTGAATAACGATTGTTATAACATTATAGAAGAATGTTTCAATGATTGAAATGTAGAGTTGACATTACCATCTATGCATAAAAGCATATATAGTGTGTTCGGACATTAGTGTATAAATACATGTGTCGGAATCCAAGTGCGTGCATATGTATGCATGCGGTATTGGTGAAGGAGACAGGTTGAGTACGCGTACCCACGGAAGTTTTCATACCGAAAATTTCTGCTGGAGTTTGTAAGTTTACAAACTAATAAACCAGTCACCTTAGGTACGCGTACTCACGGAAGTTTTTGAACCGAAAATTTCTGTTGAGTTTGTAAACTCAAATCCGGTAGCTAAGGTACGCATACCCGTACACGTACTCAAGCTGGTGATATCTCAAATCGGTAGTTCATGAACTTAAAACAATAAATTATAAGGAATGCAATCTTTGCAAACCGTGGCTATATTGTTCATGAATTGATTTAAGTGGATCAAACCGATTTTGTTTCAATTGTGTCTATGAATAAAGACCTAAGCAACTGAACAACTCTATCAACTAGTTCTTATGAGTCATTTGAACTAGTTATGAGAAAGATGAATACGGTTAATATGAAAGTGCTCATATGGCTAACCATTGGTTAACTATTTGTGAACCAACTAAGTGTATACATTTAGGTACGGTTACTCAAACCTAAATGAATACATTTCATTTGTGTGTGTGACAAGCTAAGTTTTGATCTAACGGTTGAAAGATATTAGCTTGGTTGAATCAGGTTTTTCATCTAATGGTGAATATTGAATGCTTTGTTACCAAGGTAACTTACATTGCAAACCCTGATTTGAAAAATATATAAAGGAGACATCTAGCATCTGGAAAAACTAATCCCCACACCTCATGCGTGACACTAGTTGGTTTGCTAGAGTCGATTCTCCTTTAACCTTAGGTTTGTTCTCGAGACCCTGTAGGTTAACGACTAAAAGACTTCATTGGGATTGTGAAGCCAGACGAAACTACTTTTCTTGTAGTTGAGCAATCTGATCTTGCCATTTTCTATCGTACGAGTTCAATTGAATAATCGGCTTGAGATTATATCTCCGATAGGGAAAGATAAAAAGAAATCACAAACATCTTCGACTCATCGTTTGTGATTCCATAATATCTAGTTTCGCTACCATACGATTTAGATTATTGTGAGGTGATTGATAATACTTGGATGTTCTTCGGCAATATAAGTCCGATTTATCAATTATTTCCTGTTCACCTTGATTTATCAAAAGACGGAACAAAAACTCTTGGGTATTTATGTGGGAGACAGGTTTATTCAGTTCTATAGACTTTTCTGTGTGAGACAGATTTGTTTATCAAGTCTTCGACTTTGGGTCGTAGCAACTCTTAGTTGTGGGTGAGATTAGATAAAAGAATCAAGTGCGTAGTATCATGATGGGATCAGAGACGTAAGGAGCATAACTGTACCTTGAATCAGTGTGAGATTGATTAGGGTTCAACTACAGTCCATACCGAAGTTAGTTTGTAGTAGGCTAGTGTCTGTAGCGGCTTAATACAGTGTGGTGTTCAATCTGGACTAGGTCCCGGGGTTTTTCTACATTTGCGGTTTCCTCGTTAACAAAATTTCTGGTGTATGTGTTATTTCTATTCCGCGTTATATTTTGTTATATAATTAAAATATCACAGGTTGTGCATTAATGTCAATCAATTAGAATATCCAACCTTTGATTGTTGATTTAAATTGATTGACACTTTGATATTGGTCTTTGGTACCATCCAAGTTATTATCCTTGTATTTGATAAAGATTCCGGATTTCTATTTGCTTGAGTAAAGATCAAATAAAGTGAGAGAGATATTAACTCCTCAATATACTTTTCTCTAGTTTGAGTTTGACTGTCTGGTTGATTCTCTATAAAGTATATTGGATTTAGTCCATACAGATTTCTAATCGAAATATTGGGTGTGGTTGTTATACCCCCGCTTTTTCATCTTCAAAGAAACCTAGTTGCCTGAAAACCATTAAAATGAAGTTCCATTCTAGCCTATCAAAAGCTTTTGAGAGTTCTAGTTTTAAAGCCATATGACCATTTTTCCTTTTACTAGTCTTCATGGTATGAAGAATCTCATGTGAAACGACTATATTGTCAGTGATCTGCCTTCCTGGAATAAACGCAGATTGATTCCGAGAAATCAAAATAACTAGTAATGGTTTTAATCTTTTAGCAACAATCTTGAAAATTATTTTATAGAGAACATTACTTAAACTAATGGGTCGAAAGTCACCTGGGTTTTTTGGACTCTTAATTTTTGGGATTAAAGATATAAAAGCATGGTTTATCAGTTGATTAAAAGTTTTTTCTTTAAAATATTTTTGAATCCAGTTAACAATATCATCTTTTAATATGTCCCAATGTTGTTGGTAAAAACCTGGAGGAAATCCATCAGGGCTACGAGCCCCCCAGACATTCATCATAAAAAGGGCTTTTTTTATTTCATCTTCACTTGGTATTTCACTTAGTTTGAAGTTATCAGTCTCATTTATTTTTGGTTTTAGGATTTCTTTAAAAATGAGATCAATATCTTTCCCACTAGTCTGAGCTACATTTTTAAAATGCTTAATTAACAGTGAGCTTAATTGACTTTGTCCTTCTATCTATAATCTCTAAGGGCATATATGCTATTAATCCTTTTTTTTATCGGAGGCATTCTGGTGAAAAAACTTAGCATTATTATCATTTTCATTGATCTATTTATCTTTAACATGTTGGCTCCAGTAAAAATTTTCTATTTCATACCATGAGCTAAGATCATCCCTGAAGTTGTTTTAGCCTAAGCTTAGTCTATAAACTGTAAGGCTTCTTATTTTCTTCTACAATAACAGATAGAATTGTAGTTATATTTTTAAATATATTTCCAAAATCATTCTTATTCCAAGATCTAAGGTCATATTGTACATGTTTTAGCATCCTCCACAAATTATTCTATTTTTCTTTACTCTTCGTAATAGATTTATTTACAATGTCATTATAATTTTTACATTCAGATCAACATCTCATATACATGTATGGTCTAGAGTGTTTATCCCTAGGGGTTATGGTTTCTAAAAGGATGGGAGCATGATCTGAGGAAACTCTAGTGAGGTGATTATTTTTAGAATTTGGGAAACATTCAAGCCATTTATGATTTACTAAGACTCTATTTATTCTTTCTTGAATATTTTGATTACCTAGTCTCTTGTTAGTCCAAGTAAAGGGAAGCCCAGTAAAGTTTAAATTACCTAAACCTAAAGTCTGAATGCAATGAAACACATATGCAAAACTACTGGTGGAAGGGTTATTTCCTCCCTCATTTTCATCCTTATGCATGATGAATTTCATGTCACCTACGATAGCCCAAGGAATATCTACCTCACTGATACTATTTATGAAATCCCATTGTTCATTCTAATATGATTGTCTAAAGCTCCAAAGATAAAAAGACATATTCATACTAAAATTATATTTTAGTAACTGAAAATGGAAAACATTGCTTTTAAAAGATATAAGCCTAACAGAAACACCATGATTCCAAGCAAAGCAAAACCTCATGATCTACCTATATATGGTATGATAAATCAATCTTTTAACTTCATATTTCTAAATATTTTTTCAACTAAAGACATTCCAACCCTAGTTTCAGAAAATGACATATAGATCATTAGATTTGTTTAAGTGATCCAGGTGATCATGTTTTAGTTTAGACCTAATGCCCTGTAAATTCCAAGAAAGAACCTTAAATTCATATCCTTTAGTGTCGTCACCAGCAATGCCATATTTAACTAAAAGATTACATTACAGGGGGAACATGTCTATATATAAGTTGAGAGATATATGATCAAATATCTATAACCATAATATAAACTACCAGTACGCGTACGGGTACGCATACTTTAGGATCCCGGTTTTGGACTTTTACACAAACGTGAGAGCACACTATGTTTATATCCAAACATGGTTACTTGTTCTAAACTATCATTTCAATCATTGAAACTTTCTTAGAGGATGTTAAAATAGTCGTTATCCACAAACTATTTTCATCAAAGCGATTTTCAAGTTACTGAATTAATCAACGTGACTTTCGCCACGAGTAAAGATGAACTTGGCCAAAGAGAAAGCTTACCAACACATATTTTGAGATATAGATAAGCGAGATAGACTCGGGTCGAAATAGCAAATGTGTAAAAATTGAAGTCTATATAGCAATGCGACTTTTGTCTCAAATAGGGGATAGAGTAGATAAACTTTTCAGTGATAGATAAGTTCAAGTCTCCACATCCCTTTTGTCGATGAAGTTCCACAAGTTCCATCGAGTAGTTCTTCGTCTTCATTTGATGAACGTCGTGGAGTCTAGAGCCCAACTACACTTATTATCCTAATCCGAGACTTAGCTATAAGTAGACTAGAAATCAAGACTTATAGTTTTGGCAACTAAACTTGACAAACAAGCTTGAGATAGCAACGCTTGTGAGTTCAACCGAGCAATGCTCTAACACTAGCCTTGTCTTTTTCTTGCATGCATATATTCTTTTTTACTTCCTCTATTTAGATAATCCAATCTATCTATTTCATTGGCATAGATCTTTAAACTTGTTGCAGCATTATTAATAAGATCAACTCTTTCATTACCTTGAGATCTTCCTTGAGAGTTGTTTCCCATGTTGGCATAAATGTCTTCTCCTTCTTCATAAATGAATATTTTTAGGAAATTATTTTGATACTCAAAATATTTCGCTCTACACTTCTGCTAGCATAGCTCAGTTGAACCCACCAAGCGTTAGTATGTCAAGTTTGGTTGTCATATTTTAGTGAACCAAAACTCATTTAAAGAGTCTCTTTATTATGTACTAGAGTTAACTTCGTATAGGTTAGCTTTAAAGTATTAGGATATGAGACATTACAAGTATTACGAATACTTAAAGAAGTGAAGAAGTAAGGAGATACAACGACAACATTATCCTTCCACTTGAGGTTAGTGATATTTGATTTGAACTGTTTCATTCCCTAACGTATCTTTCAAGTCGTGCATATTGAAAACATAACTGCGAAGCATGAATGATTATACTCTAGTTATACGTAGTATTAAGGATGCAATATGAAGTATAACGCTTATCTTTTGAACTTCGTATATAAGACATCGACATAATCGTTTAAATGCTATTGTGATTATGTATGGGTATGATGTGAAGATTTCATCATAGGAAACAATGTTTTACATTCGTTTAAAGGAAGTAAATTCATGAACTTGTTTTGTGAATCGAAAGGGAAATCGCTAGGCTTATTGGTATTGTTATTCATTACATATCGTTTGAACTACCAATATGTGTGATTAGTATAAACGCTCATGACTTGTTTATGTTCTTGGTAAAACTATTCACAAGGCCCGACTTTTGTATTGGTATGACTTTTATTAGTGAAACCGATCTTAAGTAATCACCTGAGATGGTATGATCGATTTTGTTTTATTGGTATGACCAACTCTAGGCAAAGGGGAACCGATCCTAGTAAGAGGTGCAACCGATCACAAGAGGGGAATCGATCCTTGTAAGAGGTGCAACACGTTTCTAGATATTGGGAACCGATCCTATGAACATGTGCAACACGTTTTTAGACATTGGGAATCGATCCTATGGACATGTGCAGCAAATACAAGTTAGATACCATATATATGTGGGAACCGATCCTATTACCTAGTCAACCTAATTTTGGAAAGCTAGTGTGACTAAATCCAGTACTCACATGGAGGTAGAACCGAAACTTGTTTTGGTAGAACCGTAAAACCAATGATTAGTGATTAAGTGTTCTTGATCAATCACATAGTTCTTGGAAGTCAGATGAACCAATTCTAAACTTGTTTGGAAGTGTGGAAAATCGATTCCAAGATAGTAAATATGAAAGATGATTTACTAAGTTAAGATGTCGACATTCTTTGAACATGTGCAGTAACGCTTATCTTTTATTGTTCAAAGATATTCCTTAATAGCTAAAGGAAAAATCTCGGATCGAAAAATAAGTTGAGAATCTTTTAATTAAGGTTTTTAATGTTATTTTTGGAAAATGAAAATTAGTAATGTGCATTTACTAGTTTGAGATTTTCTAAGTGATTTTCGGTCAATGTTTGGACAAAACATTTCCAGGAATTATGGAAACCGAATTTGGAATATATTTTATATCTTGAGAATATTTTCGGTTTTGGAAATTGCTTTGTGTCCAAACTTCCTTGGTCTATAAATATCAAAGTTTGCATTTCGAGCAAACTAATCCTCAGAGCCAGAAAAACTACCTAGTTGTGTTTATACTGGTGGAGCCGCCTATTCGGAGAGGAAATTAACCTAATTAGGAGAAATCTCTTATGGCCGCTTGGTTTACAGACTTCTTTGGGATTGAGAAGATCTATTAGTACCGTTGGTGGGAAGCTAGATAATTCCGGTTTATTATTAGTTTTCAATTGATTTGATTGACTAATGGTTTTTGAACTTGGATTGCACCTAGTTTATTTATGCTTGAGAATCTTCTCTTCTGATATAAGATTCACTCAAACTAGATCGAAGTTTCGACGGGGATCTTTAGACTGTTTGTAGATCTAACCACGTCTTGTCATAATCCATTGTTAACAGACTTCGTTCTGTGCGTGATTGATCACAAGATATTCAAGTTGATTGTGTGCAGGTGTTTATTGAAGATCTAAGAAGATTTGAAGACAAAGAAGACTTTGAAGATTTCTGATTTGAGTTCATAATTTATGGTGTGCACAATACTTGTTTTTGTTAAAGAGGATCCAACTATAATAGGTTTATCCTTGTGGTAGATTGGATTGATTAGTTTGAGTAGATCGACATAAATACAATTCTTTGTGATTAAAAGTATTGATTGCAAAATCTTGACAATTACTTTGGTATTTGTTATTAGATAGATCTAAGGACCTGACAAAGGAGTTTATTGGGATAAACGGAAGAGCCTTTTGTCGAAATCACATCACTTGGTTGAAAAGAATTGTTCCAAACAGATTTGTTATCCCTTTACTGTTTGGAATACGAATCAAAGGAATTGTTCCAAGTACATAACTTATTACAAGTTGGAGGCGTGGGAATACAGATCGAACTAGGTGAACTATAGGTTTAGTTGCTTGGTCTCAACTATACGAAAGTTAGTTTGATTTTGTATAGCGGCTTAATCCTGAGAGTATTCAATTCTGGACAAGGTCCCAGGGTTTTTATGCATTTGCGGTTTCCTCGTTAACAAAATCTTGATGTGTCATTTACTTTTATTTTCCGTAATTATAATTTAAAGTAAATTACACAAACATGGATTCCTATTTACTTGATGGTAATCCTATTGTGTTTGGTTAAGTAAGAACCTTTTATCAAGTAAACATACTTCGTTGTTATATTGTCTCGATCTCGTATCCATGGACGATCACACGAGGTGTGAACCGATTAGTTGTATTGTCTCGACTCAGTCCATAAACAATCACTTTCGGAGAAAGGACTTATAGGTGGAATTTTTTTAGATTGAGGTATATTTGGGTACCCTCGTCTTTTCAACTTCTCTTCTAAATGATCAGCATCAATATGCCAGCAATCATGACAAGTTCCATGGGGTATCTCCATAAAGAAGATTTTCAATTTGATTGTTTCTCTATCAGTTCCTTCTATGATGATTATCTTGATCTGGTCAACCAGGACTTTTGTTATGTCAACCAGAACATGATATTTGTATTCTTCTTATGCATTAGGTCCCATGAGATTGAGAACTCTCCCCACTTTTTCAGCCACCAATTCTGGCACAAAGCCTTTTTCTACAAGGTCACCTCTAAGATTAAACTTGATCCAGTAATATTGAGCATTAAAGTATATATCTTAAAGCTTTGTATCACCACTCCAATGTCTCATAGTAATTAACTTCCCATGTACTCAGTTTGGAATTGAGTAGATTGCAGCTGCATAGTCACCAGCATTGGAGAAACGTATTATAAACACTATAGGATCTGCGATCTTCTTAATAATGATTCTTCCAGTTGGTGACCAAGCCATATTCAGTGCATAAGCCATTTCACCTACTCTCAAACCTCTTGGGTCATCTTTTTTCTTTATTTCCTTGAACATATTGACAACTACTCGTGGAAATTTTCTTTGCTCAATTTGGATGGTAGCAAAACGAAGAAACTCCAGGTAGTATCTGAAAGAATCTGATAATGGGTTATCTTGATCATCTATAAATCTAGTAAGATTAGATATATAGTTGTTTGTAGGAACATCAGACATATTTCCTAAGTGTTTAAAGTACCAGTAATGAGAGTTATTTTGAGTTGTAGAGCAGCATTTTTTGGTAGTGTACTTGTGGTGTTTTCTTTTGGAAATGTTATGACTGAAATGAGACTCAAATTTGTTTATAAAAGAAAAACTGTTGCATGTGAATAGTGAGGTTATGATTCTGAAACTTGTTGCCATTTGTAGAAAATGAACGATATTTCCAAAGTTGCAAGTTAAAAAATTACTGACATGATAACAGTGCATGACATAATCTTCTACGCTTTTATACTCAATCTCTTTTGAGAAATTGGGTTCATTGTAATGATTATGATTTTCTTCTTCCAATGTTTGTTTTGTAATAAAATATTTATTTCCTTACTTATGTTTGAGGAAATTCCACCGCCTTAGGAAAAAACTGAACAATGACCCTGTAGCTTTTCCACTTCTCTCACAGATGAGACACTGACCTGACAAGGCCTCAACCGAGCATCAGCTCCTACCAATCTAGATAATAAGTGCAATAAAGTCCATGTTTCCGTTTACACCTATGGGTACCTTTGAAACTTAGGCCCAACACTAGTGGTCTTATGGATGTTTATGAATGTTCAAAATTTAAATCAAGTTTTTCGAGCAGCGTGGTAAAGTCTATCATCAACATCCGATTCAGCGTTTTTCTTCAAGAAACGTGTTTAGGAAAACATGTAGTATTTTTTTTCACAACAAATAATTTTGACGACGTTGATGATTGATCTCTTCCTCCCGGTGAATGAACGTGCAAAAGAACAAAAAAAAGGTCCCTAGGTAATAATTTTTTACAGGTTTTCTGTAAGGGTTAGATTTCATAGCTTGTATGATTCAAATCCCTTGTATAGTTGTGTTTTTAGGATAACTTTCTTTTGTGTGGTCAGTTAGCCAGCAAGCATTCCCAAAACTTCTAAAGCCTGTTACAAGGGTCTTGGAATTAGATCAGCAAAAATGGTCAGCATATATGGTTGTCGTGCATGGGCTGACGGAATTTTATGCTTATAAGGATGCATTTAGTTAATTTCAAAAATATTAAATTACACTTAAAAAGCATAAAATAAAACCAAAAACATGCAATGGTTTAACACGGCAAAAATACTTTTTTCGCGTAATAATTTAGCGTGAAAGAAAATCTAACAGCAGGTCAAGAGAGAAGGAAAAGGAACCTTTTTTTTTTATGCAAAACAAGGGGTCTTATTAACTTGAAAAAACTGAAAAAATATGGTTCATATCCTCCGATATTGCACTTGAAATAAAACTTGGAGGATATGCATTTCAAGTTTTAGTAATGTTATGAACTCTAGCATGTTTAGCCAGTCTATCTGCTGGCTTATTTATTTTCCTACTAATACATTTGCAAACTCAAAAAGAATGAATCACTAACTTAGTTTTTATGTCTTGTATCATGGTATGAGTTTCCCATGCATCATGTTGAATTTCTCCATTAAATTCTTTAATTACCAAATCTACATCCATTTCAAAGCACGCAAACTGTATGCCTAAATCTTCTGCACACTGCATAGCATGTAGAAATCCCCTGCATTCTGCTGCTTCGGCGCTTAAGAGTCCATTGGCATGATCACATCCTGCTTAGATGAATTCTCCTGCAAAAAAATGACAAATTAGTCCCCATCAGGAGTAGGTAACATGATTAATAATCTTAAAAGAAGTATCACAGCAAAAAGAGCAATACGGGTTTTGTGGTGGTTTCCAATTAATTATACACTCCTGCGCTCTATCTTGATTGTTTTGATGTTGTTTCAGCATGTGTGTTCCTGTAGATGTATTAACAGTTGAATCAGTCTGTTTAATTCCACTGGATTTGGTTTAATATCCTCAAAGTCACATATGCATCTTGCTTTCCGAATTTCCCAAGTTGTGTTTGCCATAATCATTGTCCAGTTTTTAATTCGACCATTGAATACATTAGTAAACCAGTTTTGAATCCAATATTGGACCGTGGAATCAGTACTAGGCATGCTTCTCCCTTGGACTTGTAGACCAAATATCTCTTGCAAAAGAGCACTTCTCGGTCGAACTCGCAAGTGTTGCTATCTCAAGCTTATTTGTCAAATTTAGTTGCCAAAACTACAAGTTTTGATTTCGAATCTACTTATAGCTAAGTCTCAGACTAGGATAGAAAGTGTAGTTGAGCTCTAGACTCCACGGCGATCATCATACAAAGACGAAGAACTACTCAAGGAACTGGTGGAACTTCATCGACTAAAAGGTATGTGGAGACTTAAACTTATCTATCGCTCAAAAGTCTATCTACTCTATCTCCTATCTTGAGACAAAAGTCGTATTGCTATATAGACTTCGATTATACACATTTGCTATTTTGAGCAGAGTTTATCTCACTTATCTCTTTCTCAAAACATGTGTTGGTAAGCTTTCTCTTTGGCCAAGTTCATCTTTACAAGTGAAGAAAGTCATGTTGATTATTTCAATATCTTGAAAATCGCTTTGATGAAGAATAGTGTGTGAGTAACCTCTATTTAACATCCTCTAAGAATGTTTCAATGATTAAAACGAGAGTTTAGAATGTATAATCTTGAATGGATATAAACATCGTATGTGAACTCATACGTGTGTAAGTCCAAAATCCTTGAACCAAAGTATACGTACTTTGCTACTCAGGATAGCCGGAACTAAAGTCCGTGTACCTGTAGGCGTACTGTCGGAAGTTCATGTCCCGTGAATTTCTGCTGGATTTTGTGAACTGAAAACAAACTTAATCCGAGTACTTAAGTATGCGTACCGGTATGCATACTTTAGTATGTTATTTTCTAAAAGAGGTTTATTCGTGAACTTAAACTTATATAAACTAAGGAATGCATATTTGCAAACCGCGGCTATAAAGTTCATGAATAGATTCGAGTGAATCAAAATCGTTTTTGATTCGATTGTGTCTTGTATACTTCTATGAGATCTAAGCAATTGAAAAACTCTCTAACCAGTTCTTTTGAGTCATTTGAACTAGTTATGGTGAAGATGAATATGGCTAATATGAAAGTGCTCATATGGCTAACCATTTGGTTAACTACTGTTGAACCAACTAGGTGTACACGTTTAGGTACGGTTACACAAACCTAATTTAACGTGCATTTCATTTGTGTATACAAGCTAAGTTCGATCTAACGGTTGAAAGATATAATCTTGAATCTAATCAGGTTTTCATCTAATGAGGTTAAAAAATGTTCTTTCTTTTACATTAAAAAAAACAAAAAAAAAACGCGGCCCTAAACTTTTCTCTCCTATTTAGTTCTCTCTTTATCTCTCACCATTCTTAGATGCATATTCAAACCTAATCTTGTTCCTTTGGTATCCCCCAATAGATCAAGATCAAGTTCTCATAACCACCTTTTTATCTCTTTGATTGTTTAGTATACAAAATATAATGTGGTATACAATGGGAGATTTTTGGATTTTTGAATCATTTTAGCCATGGAGATTTGCAGAATTTTGAATTGAATTTTGAACAAAAAATCCCACTACTAACAAAATCCTAATTTGTAGGAATTAAGTCACACATTTAAATGTGTTTAGTATTTTCCTAAAGACTAGGACACTTATCAAACAATTATTCAAATATCAAAATATTCAAAGATCAAACAGAATTATCCTAAATCTAATGTTTGAATTATAATTCCAATACCCTCCCGTAATTCAAATATTCTTCTTAAAATTTTATTATATATCGTCATTACCATGAATTAGAAAATATCAAGCATCACCATCATTAACATCATCATTATCAGCAACATCTTTGATCGTTTGCCATCTTTATTGGTATCATCATTGTTAGCAAATCAACCTCAGCATCATTTCAACCAACTCAACATATTATGCAAATCGATAATGTGCATCCTCATCATCGCAGCATAACATTTTTCTTCATCACAACAACGTTTTTTTTCTCACAATCAATCTTTGCACTCACAATAAACAAAAATGAGAACCCTTTTTTCATAACAATTTTCCTTCTGAAAATCACTATTTTTTCACTAATTTTTAGAAACAAATTTTCTTGTGACTCTCTCTCAACTCAACTCAACTCTCTGCCCCAGCTCTGATACCATGTGGGATTTCCACAATAACACAGAGAGGAGTGAAACACTCAAAAATATAAAAACTACATTGATAATCTTTCTGCTTATTTTACAATAGAAAACCAACCTTTATATAGACAGTGACTCAAAACCCTAGAATACTCTCATTATCCAACTACTAACAAAATCCTAGTTTGTAGGAATTAAGTCACACATTTAAATGCTTTTAGTATTTTCCTAAATACTTGTACACTTAACAAATAATTATTCAAATTTCAAAATATTCAAAGATCAAACAGAATCATCCTAAATCTAATATTTGAATTATAACTCCAATAATAAATGCAAGTGTATATACATTGTAAAGAAACAAAGAAATCCGTTTTAGATTTGAGCTTTGTGAATTTGATTGCATTGTCACTCTGCGATCCCTCTATCTATCGCATGATAGCCCTGCAACTTGTTACTACAAATTAAATACAGTAGTAAACTTTAATCTCCAAAATCTATGAAGATAGAATGTACGATTTATGAATATTCGGAAAATAACAGACAACCTATAAAATAATATCCCTTTATCTGTCGTATGATATCCCTACAACTTTAATTTGCTAAAAGAGTAGTACACCCTTGCATTAGTGAAAATGGTCCGTTGGACTATCAACTTGAATGCGATGGTTCTGGCAAATGTCGTATTGGTTTGGCTGTTAGCAACAAAATTGGAAAAGGAAAGGTGTTTCTCACTCTCATAGATGACTCTCGTGCACCTCCGGAAGTTTTCCACGCCATTTATCATGAAGCAGAGGCGTTGAATGCCTGCTTACTTATTGCTAAGGAAAGAGATATGCTTTCCTTTAGGATTATTGGAGACTGCGGTAATCTTATTAAGATCATCAAAAAAGTTAACAGACCAAATAGCTATGAAGAATCGTTGTATGGAAAGCTAACATGTGATTTCATCAGGAAAGTGAAAGATCGTTACAATAGTTTCATCAAACCCGGTTATACTATCTCTCTTCTACAAGTATTCCGCGAAGCGCTAGAAGTGATACCACCTGAATGATGAAGTTTATCCCAAGATTAAGGTTTTTTTTCCTTTTTTATTTTGTGTTTTTTTTTTAGTTAGGTGTTTTTAGCTTAATATCTTCACATGATGTCCGTGAAGAGTAAGGGTTTTTTTTTCTTTCTTTTTTTTGTCTCTTTATATTTTGTGCTTTAACCTGATGATATCTGAGGCTTGCTCTTTATCATCTATCTATTTTCACATGGTGTCTACAGATTAGGGTTCTAGGGTTTTCTTTTTCTTTGTGTTTTAAGTGTCACCTGATGTAATATGAGGCTTTGCCTCCTTTATTTATGAAAGAAACATATTATAAGGGCTCCAAGGATTTGGTTTTGAGGTCTCCTATAGATTCAAGTATCCTAAATGTGAATGTGGGAGGGCCTATTTTGTTATCAAAAATACAAAAATATCCTTTGAAAATCTAAATAGTTACCAAACCTAAATCTAATTAAATTAAAAACAAAACCTAAACAAAACCCGATCAGGAAAAAAACAAACAAACAAACAAACAAAAAAATCCTAAACCTAAACCTAAACCTAAACGCACCTGTCTCTTCTTCTCCTCCATCGCCATTTTTTTTTTACTTTAACAACGATTAATCATCGAATCTCAGCCAGTAATAATTTTAATTGGGTAAGAATCGAAAACCCAATCCTTTTTTAATGCTTTTGATCCGGTGAATAGGCTTGATTTGATCAAATTAGAGATTGAAAAATTAGTTTCAGAACAGGATACGGTTGGGAAATATTGATTTACGGTGGAAAAATATTGATTTTCTCACAGTATAAATTTCCATGGTTCGGAAAATATGAACTCCCAACTGTAAAAGCTTTACTAACTTTTGGATACTGTGGGAAAACCCAACTGTAAATTGCCCTAGTTTGTATACGGTTGGGAAAATAGGAACTCCCAACCGTAAGTGCTTAACTAACTTTTGTATACGGTTAGAAAACCCAACCGTAAGTTGCCTTGGTTTTGTATATGGCTGGAAAACCTAACCGTAACTTCAGTTTTCGAAACAAAAAAAGAATCGCGTGATTTTAATTTCAAATATAAACTATAAATCAAATAATTAGTCTAATTTTATTACTAATCTTACTTAATTTAGTTAACCTAATCATTAACATTAATTAATCATTGGGATAAGGGGTTTTGGATTTACTATTTCAATGACCCGCTTTTTTGTTATTTTGCGAGCTCTCAAAACCAAAATCTTGGAGCCCCAAATTTTAATTTCAACGTTAATCATAAACGGCTGATATTCAAAATCGTAGATGGTGGCTTTATACATCTCGGGGTACTCTCATTTTTGATTGGAATGTAGAGATTTATAAGAACAACATGTCACCAAAAAAATAAGCTTCAAATTTATTGTTGATTGGGCTCAGTAAAAAAAAATGACGCTAAAATGTGAAGATTACGTCAATATAACCATGTCAACCGATCCCACCCCTTCTTTATAAATCATAACAAAACAACATTGGTGTAGCAGCTAAAGAAAAACTGGCCTGTAAGAAGTTCCGAGCATGGGTATAGATGTTGAGCCCCTAGCCTGGAACTCGTTAAACGTTGTAATCCAAATCGACAAAAATAAAAAAATATTAAACTAGAGATCCATATATGAAGTAGTACTAAGAATGCGATACACAAAGTAGTACTAGTTCCGCTGAATGTGTGCTACTAGTTGTAGTACTATTGTTGTTGTCCTCCTAGATGTGGGGAGATTGTATTTTTCTTTTTCTTGGAGTTGTACTGCATTTCACGTACCATACCTCTGTAATCTTGCGATTTTGTATATATCAAGGCAAAGTTATCATTCGAAGTTATTCTCATTCCTATCTTTCACTTAATCTCTCAACCTCTGAAAATCAACCGGGAACAGGTTTGATATATGCGAACATAAATTTCTTTAACACATTGATGATTTATATGAATAAGGGAAAGTGTTTCGAATCGGTGTCGAATACAAAACTTTTCGATTTTTACTTGATTAATCATTTGATTATTGTAGTTTAGATGAGAAAGTCCAGTCTTGTAATCGAACACCGACACGAAACCCTATCCCTTTCTGTGGTCGAAGGTCATCCATCCCAACTCGCAAGCAGCAACGTCCCAAGGTAACATGGACGGATAAAATGGATCATTACAAATGTACTAGTATGTTTTACAGGTAACTCGGTAATATTAATTCTCAGTGATTTTCTGAAAATAACAAAACATCTTATAGATCGTACATTCTATCTTCATAGATGGGTTCCTAGTTAGCAATTCGGGATTCGGCAAACGTACGGAACGGCAAACGTACGAGTATTATGCGGTTTTGTAAAATTCAGATTCGGTCCAAAATTCGGTCAACGGGACGTGATTCGTCAGTAATTCGGAACGGCATATGTACGTGTATAATTCGATTTATAAATGTGAGTTCGGCTCTGAAAATTCGGTATCTATATATAACAAATAATTTGTATTTATAAGGTCATAGACCAATTTTTATGCATATGTGTGAGTTATTTAAAGAAAAAATAAACTTAATATGATGATATCAATAATATATACAACATTAGTTATCCAAGAGGACGTCGTATGGTGGTTTAGATGCTTGGTTAGTGAGTTTGAGATCTCTCTCACCTTCACCTTCAAATCTCTTCAGTCGTTTTTGTTTCATAAATATTACAACACGTCTAATATTCGGTCGTGTATGCTCGGAAGGCAGTAAAGCCCAAAAAGTGGAGTCTTTGAAAAGTAAAAGCTAAAGAATTTATGGCGAATTAAGCGGACGTATCATTCGGAATACGTAAAATTCGTGAACGGTTCGCGAATAATCCGGGAATGCCACATAATACGCGACTTGGGTTCGGAGTTGCAAACGTACGCGAATAAGACGGTAAAATTCGTAATACGGAAAAATTCGCGAATGAACACCTCAAAGACATCATATTACGTGAAATGCAGTACAACTCCAAGAATAACATATATTTAGTTGTACTGATATTAATAACATATTACGGTATCTATATATAATAAATAATTAATATTTATAAGGTCATAGACTAATTTTTATGCATACATGTGAGTTATTAAAAGAAAAAATAAACTTAATATGATGATATTAATAATATATACAACATTAGTCATCAAAGAGGACGTGGTATAGTGGTTTAGATCTCTCTCACCTTCACCTTCAAATCTCTTCTGTCATTTTTGTTTCATAAAAATTACAACAACGTCTAATATTGGGCCGTGTATGCTTGGGAGGCAGTAAAGCCCAAAAAAATAGGGCCTTTGAAAACATAAAAGCTAAAGAATTTTTGGCGAATTAAGCAGACGTATCATTCGGGATACGTAAAATTCGTGAACGATTCGCGAATAATCCGGGAATGCCACATAATACGCGTCTTGGGTTCGGAGTTGCAAGCGTACACGAATAAAACGGTAAAATTCGCGAATGATTCGCGAATCATTCGCGAACTTACTAACTAGGGTACTGCGAAGTATTACTTTCCTTGATTTTGCACGGTACCTTCTGTACTACTACTATATGTTTTTTTCTTTTCTCTTCTTCTCTTCTTTTCTTGTTCTTCTTCTCATAAAAGAGGAATAACCTCATAACCATACATAATAATATAGCCGATGCCGAAGATCGGGAACAATTACAAGATTTTTCAGGATCATTACACTATCTTCAGATTCATAATATCTCTACTAATTATTGACTATCCATCCTAATTTTACAGACTTACAAACCATTTCAGAATCTCCATAGGACCAAATCGTATCACAGGGTAAAACTAGTTTTTAAACAAAACTAATTTGAATGACTGCAAACAGCAGTGGTTGGATAGAATCCAACCTCGTGATTTCTAGAACACGTAGGCTATGCTTACATGAACTAAGGTTTTGGCTAGAATAACAGAAGTCTTCTGAACGAGTCTTTTGAGGTCTGGATAGCGATGAAACTGTCTGAATCGGCATTGAAGTCTTTGTAACGGTTGAAGTTGATGTAGTTCTTAATGATCTTGAAGTTGTTGTTGTTTCCTTTGATTCCACAGAAAAAGTGCTAGAAGTTCTCAACCGATAAAACTCATCCCTTATTGATAAACTACCCCGCCAGAAAAGTCGACAGATTTCATGTATCGGCCGGTGAATAAGAAAATCAGATGTGGTGTAAAAGCTCTCCCTAGTAGATAGATTTAGATCCCAACTTTCATCAAGACCACCAATCTTCTTGAGAGATGCATCACCCAACTTGAAACATAAAATGATGAGGTCATTACCCCCAATCAAAGATCACAACTAAAGAACCAGTCACAAAATCCATACATGAAAAAGAGAACATAAGCAAAAGAAACATAAAACTAGAAATAATAGTTGAAAAGAGTCTTGATTTAATAATAATCATGTCATCAAACAACCCCGGAAGAAAAGGACATCTGTAGCCCTGGCTGGTACTAAAATGTACATGGATGCCGGAGAAGAAACTCTTGCCGAGACCTGTTTGGAGATTAGTGATGAAAATACTTGTATGCCATCTTGATCGCTTCTCATCAATCGATCACAAACCAGACCAGCATAATCAAACAAGAAACTAAACCAAAAATATCAAGAAAAATGAGAGATTAAAGCTAGAAAAATACACCCAAACGAAATTAAAAATTAACTAGATTTACAGATAAGAAAGAGGACAAGCTGAAAAGGTTTGAGATGAGACTGTTTTGCTCAGATCATTTCCAGAGGATCCGACACTTGCAACATATTTGTTTCCTCTATCTAGAGGAGGATTTCTACGAATAACCTTTGCAAAACCTCTATATAATGGTGGATCCCGCTAATTTTGGTGTTTGTCTTTTTCACTACCTCCACAAAGATAGAGGTAACTATCTATCAATATAGAGGAAATGAAATAACAGTAATCTACTGCTATTTTTGACCCCTACCTCTATTTAATGCGTAAATTATCTAAAATAACCATAACCTAACTATCAAATTCCAACTAATTATCCAATACAAAATTTCTCCAAAAGAATCAAAACCTTTATCATGTCCTCATAATTATCCAATACAAAATTGCTTAAAAAGAATCAAAACCTTTATCGTCCCCTCATAATTATCCAATACAAAATTTCTTCAAAAGAATCAAAACCTTTATCGTCCCCTTGTAATTATCCAATACAAAATTGCTTAAAAAGAATCAAAACCTTTCCCGTCTCCTCGTCCTCCTGCACCGCCTCCTCTTCTTTTAAGTTTTAATCATCTTCAACCCCCACCACCAAGGTTGTTAACTTCTTTAGAATAAAGCCGACCTTTATCACTTCACTCCTCCACAACGGCTCAACCACCCATTATGGATACTCAACATTTCACTTCAAATTCCAAGTACCACCCCTCCACCGCTAATAAAAAGAAAAATGTTTCTGATTCAAGCCTAGATCACCAGTTATGAACTCTCTACTCAAAATCAACATCTCACCCAATACCACCACCTCCGCCGTCGCCAATAAAAAGAGCAAAATTTTGGATTCGAGACTAAATTGTTTAATTAAAACAAACCCGTGATTGATTCATTTCGACCACCATTCCTTACTTTATCACAATAAATACTTTATTATCATAAATTTGCTTATAAAGCCGATGATTCAATGTTTATACATGAGTTGTTAAAGAAAGATATTAGAGAAGGAGCAGTAATGGATTTTTTTAAGAGGGTCAAATGGGAAATGTACAACATATATTGCGCTTTGAACAAAATGTTAATGCCAGTAGAAATTAAAAAATAAACATCAAATGAAGAGGCAATAAGGTTTTGGCACTTTCAAGAAGTAGTGGTAAACATCTTCTTGGAGACCATTGTCCAAGTAGATGTAAAGACAAACATGTTGTTAATCTTCACTGTACTACATTTATGTTCTTTTATTCTCTTTGTTTTACCTAAGTAATAGGGAAAATGATTTGTTTATGAGGGAGATATTGCCCCGATAAATATCATGTGAAGAAGGAATGAGACCCATGTTAATAATTGGCAAAGTGGCCAACGGCTATGATGATTTTCTTAAGGATCATTTGGTACATGAAACCACGATCTGATGTAGATTGTAATTGTAGATTTATAATTGAAATATTGGAAACACAGAAAGATATTCCAAAATAGACGGTTTTTATGACTCGGAAGAAATGTTTTTCTGTATAGGAACAGAGTAGCCATTTATTCCTATGAAGCATTCAGGAACAAGAACATTAAATCAGAAATATCGACAAATTTTTCCGTATCCCAAGTAGTGATTAATATAATCATCTTTTTTCTTTTGATGGAAAGGTTTGACTCAGAGAATATAGTACAGAAGTTTATCAAATTCTTGTTGTGCAAACACATTACATAAAATAAATGACTCAAGATTATATTCTTTTTGTAAAAATGGATAGATATGTGATGTAAGCTTTTAATCCTCGATGTCTTTGTCATAGAGTCCGCACTCTACTGCTCTGTTGTTGTGTTTCATGTTGATGTATTTTAGCCGAGCTTGTGGTATCTTTTCCAATATCGTCGAAGCCTTGATAATAGTATTTTTGGATTGTCGGGGAGTCTCTATTTCTCCGTTATTTATAGTAACCGCCAGTTGCTTGCAGTCCATTACAATTGTGACGCTCGAGAGGATAATAATGTTTCACCAGTTACTTGTGACCAATAGTGATTGTGCTTTTGCATGAAAAGTTGAAGAAGCCTAACTCGAACCCACTTCAATGTGCATAAATGATTCTTGTTCCATAGAATATAAATTGAATGAGTAACCCGTCGACGAATCTTCTTCTTTGAACGAAGCGTCTATAGAGGTAATCCAATTTATATCCCAAGTAGACCACGAGAGTTTATTTGTTTCATTCGCTTTTTTCTGGTTTTTTGAGTAGGGGTAATGGTGGAAAAAGCTTGCAAGTGACCTCTAATTTGGTCTAACAGAAAGTTCGGATGCAGGGTTATATTTTCAAAAACCACCGAGCATATGTGTTTCCATATAAACCATAAAATGGTAGCAACTTTGATGAAGATAAGGGAATAAATTGGAGAAGTATCCAATTTGCAACCCAATCACTTAATGATTCCGTGGAATGGATAGAGGATATGGATGCTAGGGAGAAACAAAACCATATTTATTTAGTGAATGGGCATTCCAGAAAATTTCGTTTTATGGGCTTTAAGAATTATACAACAAACATTCCGTGGAAATAGTTGAAACGTGAGTTGCCAAACTGCTAGAGGTTGAAAGGGCTTTTCAGAGAAAAAGCTTAATTCTCGGTATGTTCCAGATTTTTCCCTAGGGGAAATCGATATTCTTATAAGAAGATTGAGATGGTAGGAAATTATAAACTTTTTTTAACCGAGAAAATTACTGAAGAATGGCGTTTCCATCTGATCATATCCGCTTTATCGATTTGAGGGGAAATGACTAATAATTTTGACTTATTTCTAGAGAGAAAAGATCATCTATCTTGGAAATTTCCCGTATCCCTTTCGTAGAGATTAAATCGCTGACCATACTTGGAATTGGTTCTATTTTGTCCAATGGTTTCTTGATGGTATTCAAATTTAGTATCCAGTTGTTATCCTAAATTTGAGTAGGTTTACCGTCTCTGACTTGCCATATATAGTTATATTTAATGGGGACAAGATCCTTCTGGATACTAGTCCAAATCCAAGGGAATTGGCGAAATATTTTGCTCTCAATATTTGACTCCATAGGTAATCATAGAAGGAAATACCAGATATACAGATAGATAGATAAAATAAAAAATAAACAAAATAATAACAGAAAATGCTTATGAAAATAAATGCCCATAAATTTATAATTCATTCAGAAAATGGTAGATACGTATGTTGAGAAGGAAAATGTTGTTAGACTACAAAACAAGGTTTGAACAAGTTATACAGGATAAAAAAGCGGCCCATATTTATCTAAGAAGAAGATAAATTAATGGCTATGGTTGAAAAATAAGTATTGATCTCCACTCAATCGCCTTCCCTTCTAATTGAGAGACAGGAGAGGAATATGCAAAAAAAAAGAAATTACGTTTTTCAATCGTCTCTACTTTTACTTTTCTAATAAATTTATCTCTTTGATAGATTTATGACGTAGCTTTCTCTATTCCTCTCTTTCTCTTTTCAACATCTCTCGAATTACCTCCTCCATATCCCGCGTAAGAGTGTATCATATGCTCATGCATCTAACTATCTCTTTAATGATTATCTTTGAAATAGGTTATAACTTGGCTTTTGAATTCTTATGTGATAAACACTCTTATAAGTTATACATTCACAATCCTTGGAGACTCGACAAAGTAAAACAAGTTTTAATATTTTCTTCTTGATTTTTTGATTCCTTATAATTTTTCATTTGAATTTCACTGTTCAAGAAAATCTCTATTATATTTAGGGTTATATTTCATCAAAGGATGCATGTATGACTAGGGTTTTATATTCGCAATTTATTTGCTTCAGCCAAAAATCACCATATAAGTTTGGATTTTTTTTTTATTTCCAAATATATTTATTCTTGCAGTTCATGATGAATTTAATTTATTGACTCCGGGTTACACAAAATCTTTAATTTTTGATGAATAATTTTTATGTACCGATTGGTATATATATATACACATATATATATGGTTTTTGGGTTTTTGGTTTATTGATGAATTAGGTTACGATGATACAAAATGTGAAGCATGAATCAGGTACCTAAAAGCTTATAACTTAGAAAAATCTGATGCAATGGTTCAGTGATTGAGGTTAGTTTAGTTCACTAAATCACATATTTTAGAGAATCACCATTGTTATTTTGCTCAGTTTTCTAATCTCAAAAACTTTATTGTCTTATATACTATATACAATTATGGAGTTAGAGATTACCTAGAACATTATGTTTAGATGACCTTGAACTTTAGCCAAAGAAGCTGAGGGATATTATTGCATACAATTTGAAAAAGTAACCAATAACCATTTCATGACTTCCTTGGGATATAATTATTGATTTTCCAATATTAACAGACTCAAAATCATTATTTGAATCAAGTGTATGTTGTTACTGATGAGTCTGATTGAAAACTTGAAGTTCTTTTATATTTATGAACTTGACGTGTTTATCTGGATGACTTGATTGTGTGCGACACATAAGTTGTTTATATTTGATAAACGTAAAGATGGCGGACCACTCAAAACCTTCCTCACTCGTATGGAATGAGACCCTCCCCCAAAAGCTAGCAAGAGGCCCATTATGGGGCGGTTGGTTCCACCAAGAGGTGCCAACGGGTCCAATCGAGTTCGGGTGGTATACTATCCGGAGCCGAAACCGTTTTTTTTTTTGGTTAAAGGCCTGGTTTCTAAGTTAATGGACCGGGAACCGGGACCGTTAAAAACATCAAATACCCATCGAATCCGAGTATTTATTAGGTGATATAAAGTCAACTATTTTTTTCTTCGAGCGTGCATTTATTAATTAATTAGGTAGCGAATACACTTTGATATTTGGTAACAAAGAGTCATTTAAAATAATTTGATTAAGGAAGACTGGGATTGCCTGGTCCCAGATTTGTGTTGAGGGATTTCCGGTTTGAATCTCTGTACGATGCGTGGTTGTTTAGGCCGTTCGCCACCTGATTTCCGTCTTTATAGTTGTGATGGATGGCAGAGTATGGAATTTAACGTTTTTTATTTTTTATTTCATCCATCATTTTTGATATATATCATGGCGATGGCAGGGGAGCTGACGAACTGAAGCATATTTTCAGAGTTTATCTCAAAAAGGAATTTTGGCCATTGCTTTTCTGTTGCAGTTCCCGCCACCAGAAGTAGTGCCCACATTTTAGCAACTAGCGCAGCCGTAATTCCTAACGGCTGAGCGATTGCCAGAATAACTCCGCATTCGTGCAAATGAAACCTGCAACTGCAAAACTCGTGTTGCCTCCGGCTTCTCCATTCGTGTCGGTCTTTATCAAATCCTGGATAGGGGTGGTCTATCCAAGTGAGATGGTTGTCGAATATTTGGTGCCACCATGCATGTTGCTTGATGGATGATCGGCCGGTAATACTGGATAAAGGTTTTTCTTTTCCCAAGAAAATTCTTAAAGTTGCTTCATGGCCCATAATAAAATTTCTTCAGAGGTGGTTTTCTTTTTGCAGTAGATCAGATCATTTCGGGTTTTCAGTAAAGACCATAGTAGAAAGCAGATTGATGTCAGATCTGAGGTTGGGGCTGAAGCATGCAGGAGGCTAGAAATGTTTGTTTGTTGATTTATAACATTATAAAAACTACGGTTGGGATCTTCCATGATTAAGATGAGTGTGTTCCATCCTGAGACTATTATTGGGCAGCAAAGGACCATGTGATCAATTGTTTTTGGATCAGAATTGCGTTGTGGCAGATATTGGAGCTGGTGATATAGATATGGTATAGGATAACGAAGGTCGGGAGTCATTCTTTAAATGATCTCCATAGGAAAAACTGAATTTTTGGTGCATATAGTGAGGTCCACAAACATTTGGTCACTAGGAAGGGACTCTGATGGAGTTGATTCACTTCTTGGGATAGACATTCGTATCATATTTGGGGATTGTCTTTGGGGAAGTGGATGTTTATGATTCTCTGGGATGCATTAGGGGGAAGGTCGATCAATTTTTCATATATCCAACTATGAGAAAGTGGATCAATGATACCTGCTACCCTTTATATAGGGTAATATTGAGTTGGTTCATGGTTCAGGCAATGTGGAATCCAGTTTTCCTGGAAGGAATTGCTAAACCATTTCCAATGAGATGAACAATGACCTGTTGGAAGGTAGGTGATAATGGATTTTTCGTGGTTGTAGTAATGATGATAAGGGGTATCGTTCAAACTCGAACTTGTGAAGGTAATGGATTTTTAGATTTAAAAATATATATACAAATATTGACAAATTGGTAGAGAGGTACTGGGACTAATGATTCGGCCAATCTTCATAACATAAGGCTTAATGATTTATTCTCAACAATAATAGCTCAAAACATATATGGACTCTTATTTTGCCAAAATCGATTCTCAAAACATTGGTTGTAAATTTTAAGCATGGAACATCAAATCACCTAAGCTAAGCATGACCCATCTAATCAAATAACACCCAATTTAATCAAATCATATTTCAATTAATTTTTAATGCAAAAGTCTTAAAAAGAATTAATAAAATTACCTATTTATGAAGCTCGGCCTCCTCCGTCGCCCCAGTGTTGGGGTTTAACTCATCATAGTAAAAATGCTCTCAAAATATTTCATTGATGCTCAAAAGTGTTTTACAATGAAGAGAAATACAAGACGTCCAGAATCAACGACAGAGCTGAGTTGCTGTTGTCGTTGAAGAACTACGACCCACAACCGACAGTCGATGTTGCTGTTGATAAACGACTGCTGCTGCGAGTCCGTTCTTCGTGTTCTTCAGGCGTGTTAATGGAAGCAGCAGCAGCAGCAGGTAACTTCTCTGCAACTCCTCCTGCGCCTCTCTGCTCGCCTCCAAACCTCCCCAAACTCTCGACCCCCTTCTCTCACCTCTCTCCACCTCTTATGTACTTCACAGCTCCAAATAACTCGCTTAAATCTGAGTTTATCTCCCTTTTTCCTTTCCCTCAAGTCTCGGTCTTCTCTTCAACTACAGGTCACAAATATCTGCTATTTTTCCTCTTCCTTAAGCGCTGAGTTACTCTTAACTTTCCATATTGATGTGTATGAATATTAGGAGAATATTGACTGCACTTTCACACGTAACTTCCTTGATTATTTTCTCCAGAAAAGCCGATAATAACTCAACGTCCTGTTTACTTCCAAACTCGGCTCCTAGCCAAATTTGATACCGTCCAGCAACCTCACCAGGCCTGTTTAGTTAATTATAGCCCATTCGTAACAAATCCAGCAATTGAATCTACTTCTAATTCGTCCATAAAATCGAACCCTAATATCAGTTCCGCTGCAAAGTCCTTTCCCGCCAAAATTCTGTTTTAAACGTGAAGAAGGGTGTCCCCCTATCCAGCTCCGGTGTCCCTTTAGCAGCTGCCTGGAAATGGGTCACCCCTTAGTAATTAGGTTACCCCTTATCCAAAATCGAGGGTCCGTATAGTGATTTTCTCCCACGAGCGCAAAAACCATTTTTTTAGTCAATTTCGCCGCAAAAGCTTATTTCTCCAGAAATACCTACAGGGACATAAAAAACCATAATAAGTACAAAAATGGGTACTAACACAATATACAATTGGGCTATATTAGACACATAAATGCGTCTATCAAATACCCCCAAACTTATTATTTGCTAGTCCCGAGCAAATCAAAACTACAAAATAAAATCCTAACTCACTGTCGCAGGCATCGTCGATTGCATTTAGCGTATGTAATAAGCCTTTAAACCCCTAGGTGGCCCTAGTGGCCGAGTTATAGTCTCGGGAGGGCTTACCAGAGATACACCCACAAAACCTGTACTCCAGACCTTAGCTATCTACGCAGAACCTTGGAAGGCACTAAAGAATCTCCTTGGTTGGCATACTTATTGACTACAGGAAGAAGTACCCTGATGCGAAATTCCAATTGCTGTACACGAGTTTGCACTTAAGCATACTAAAATTCATATAAAGTGACAGAGCTCTACTCAGATAGTTGCACTATGGACATCATATTCGGAGTCAAAACTAATCACATGGATAGATCAAGAAGATGGATATAGAAAAACATGTATGGTTTTGATGTTTACTAAGTGAACGGCGTTTCCCATATCTGTCTGAAGGCCTCCGCAAAAATGAACCTATCCTAATGGATTGAGATACTAGTCTGACTAATATCAACACACTGGCATATACAAGGGTACCAGTGGTCGATAACCTAACTCTAGGTCAACACAACTGGCATATACAAGGGTACCAGTGGTCGACTTTATTGAATTTATTCCTTTTGGTCAAATGGTCTGGTCTCAATTTCTTTCTTCTTTTTTTTTTTCAATTTTTTTTCAACTTTTTTTTCAACTTTTTTTTTTTTTTCTTCATGGTATCTCAATCACTCTAATTCACCCTAGCATTGGTAACAACTTGAATCGTGGGCCCCACCTATCACTTAGAGAAACATAGTTTAAAAACAAAATAAAATAAAAATAGAAGTGAAAAGGACTCAACGAGATATGGTGAAACTATCATGTTATTTCTAACACCTGAGCTCTGTGCTTTTATGAATAGACTCTTCTAGATGTTGCCATCTAATCAGATTGGTTCCTCAACTCCTATAATCAAAATGCTTCCATCCACTTAGATTAGTTAGTGCAATCCTAAATAGGCATAAATTTCTAAGCTCTGGAGTTTATTTATTCATACTGCAACTAAAAAGTTTCTCCCATACCCCCAAACTTAAATCTAACATTGTCCTCAATGTTCTAAAGATGAAATTAAAAGCATGAACAAGGAGAAACTGTTACCATTTGAAGCAAAAGAGATAAGGGAAGATATTACCGTGTCGCATGAGTTTGGGTTACCTCCCAAGAAGTGCTAAGTTTAAAGTCTTCAGCCAGACATAGAAAAGGTTTAGTCAACTCGAACCGTATAACAGTAGCCGGAATAACTGTGGGTCTTTAAAACCAAAAAGAGCTGACAAAAGGAAACTGCAGTAAACCAAGAAAATGTACAATACTGGCATGCCCTTACCTAGTTTCTGGATAACTATCGCTAATTGCGGTTCAGGTTCTATGAAGGGGTCTAAATAGACTATTTTCCTCGGATGCATTTCCTCATAGGTAAGATCCAAATTATTAGGTCCTAGAGTCTGGAAAAACTCAGATAAGAACCTGGAATCACAAAATAACCTAAATAATTTAGGATCCTCTAAGTCAATTAGGTATGACTTACATAGTTGACCACAGTCAGAGTAGTGGTCATTCTGAAGCAAATGTGTCGATTCTAATTTCCTAAAGTACTTAGGCTTAGTCTTAGAACTTAATAAGTGACACATTTGAAATCTAAACGTTCCCACAGTTGGAAGAAAACTATTTGGTGGGAAAACAAAGTCAATCTGGGGATCATAGCCTGGGCAAACCACATCAACCAGAGGATGGGTTTCTAACAACTGAGCTTCTCTTTGGACATCATTAGGTTCAGGAAAAAGTGTACGAAGATAATCTTGTAAGATGGTTGAGGCACAGATATCAAGTCCTAAGTGTGGCGATTTTCTGAGAGTTAAAGGTAAGGCACTAGGGAAGTGATAATCACCCCCAAACTTAGAGTTTTCAGTGTCTCTAGATAGACCTCTAATTATTTCTTGAATTTCCGTATCTTCAGAGTCGTTAAAATATTCAAGAGATTCTTCTAAGTTATTATCAGGTAGTGCATCTTTACTCATCTCTACGGGTCTATCTTCTTCTTCCAATACTATTGTTTCTAAGTCGCTAGACTCTAAAACAGTATTTTCGAAATGAACCCATTCCTCTAAACCACTATCGGCTTCGTAATCAAAAGGAAAAACTACATCGTCTAAAACGGTGGTATCCCTAATCAAATCCTCGTCCTTTTGAATAGGTGAATAATCATAAAAATTATTTGGATTTGAACTAGAAATAATATAATCACTATACAGCTCAATTGGATTACTAGATTCCTGATCACTATGCCTACATATTTCAGATTCTTCATCACTACTACCCTCATCATCATAATAGTACGAAGATGATTGAACCTTATCTAAATAAGTAGTGTTACCAATTATAACCTCGTTATCTTGATTATGTGAAAAAGTATCTTCATTCTCAAGGGTATTATTGGATACACTATATTGGAAATTCAAGTTATTTCGAGCAATACTTTCGTTCGTCTCTAACTCAAGTCTACGTGTCGACTCAGCTATCCTCTCAAGGGTCTCTTCCAAAGAAAGTTCCATTAGTGTAGGATCTAAGTTTTGAGTTAATATATTGAGGATATCTTCTACAGATTCAGTTGTTGTTGCAGTTCTTTCGTCCATAACTACATTATTCACCTCATCTAATTTATACGTCGATTCAGCTAACTGACGTGATGACTCAGCTAAATTCCTGAGAGTCTCTTCTAGAGAAGGAATAGGAACTGAAGGATCATAATAAGGACTACTTTTCAATAGTTTGATTGTATCCTCTAAAGACGAAGAACTAGTATTATAATCTTCTTGCTCGTATGACTGATGCGCGTGCGGATAGTAATTAGGCTCACCATGGTATGAACCATAACCTTGAAAAGGTTGGCGTCCCCAGCTACTATTCTCACTATGGTCATAATACTGATGATGTCCATATTCAAATTCAGGTCGATATTCATTGTATTGGCTTCTATCATACCAGTTCGACATTCTTAATTGCAGGGGAATTCTACGCAATCACAAACAAGTCCGACTCGACCAAATCAAACCTATAGAATCTAGCAAACAAAAAGCATGATGGCTCCACTTAGATTGTTTTCTAGACCAGCTTCTATTCCTTCGAAAAGGAATTCGTTACAATTTGAGCACACCCCTCTGGAATCAATCCGAGCTAATGTAAGTTGAATCGAGGCGAGGGAAGCTCAGTGAAGCTTTGATACCCAAGGCCTCACCGCTATCACAAGGCGGCGCAGTCACGCATTCAACTCACAGAAACCATCATGAACTTTGAAATGTGCTTAAAGAGCAACCAATATTTTTCGAACGAGTTTCCTATTAAGCTCGTTACCCTATCGGTCTCGTTCTATTCCAAATTTTAAGCTTAGGTTCGCGTTCGGTTTCGTTTTCCTAAGGCGGGCAAGAAGAGAACGGTGATGAAATCCGAACCCTTATCTTGTTTAGGCCAGGCCTTGCCCTTTACTAGGAAAATAAAGACAGTCCGGTTCGTCCTCAAACAATTATCACCTTAAGGCAGACAGTAACCCACTTGCAGGAGATTCGCGGGTGTTTCGATTGGACTTACCTCCCGTACCAGACGGGCGATGAACCGTTGTCGTCGACTCGGGCCACGACTCCTATGTCATGTACGAACCCGAGGGGCCGAGACGATATAGTAATCGTCGTCCTTCCCTGCACACAATTTATATAATAATTTTTTTTTTAATAATAATACCCTTCCGTAGGGTTAAAAAAATAAAGTCCAATTGTTTAAAGTCCAAAGTCCAAAATAAATAAATAAATAAATAAATAAAAATTACAGTTTTCCTCACACACTCTAAAAAAAAATTAAAAATTAAAAATTAAAAATTAAATCCTAAAATTGTCCCTTTTTTTTCTTCTCTTTTCGCTTTTCGCTTTAAGCTTTTTCCTCTCCAAGACCTTAGTGCTCCACTTTGAACCTGTAAATCAAAGACAAAAAGACAAAGTAAAAAGAAACAAATAATTCTAAAAAAAAAAAAAATAATAAACCTAAAAAAAAAATTCTACCTAAGCACAAATCCGCGTCGGCGGCGCCAAAATGATAATGGATTTTTCGTGGTTGTAGTAATGATGATAAGGGGTATCGTTCAAACTCGAACTTGTGAAGGTAATGGATTTTTAGATTTAAAAATATATATACAAATATTGACAAATTGGTAGAGAGGTACTGTGACTAATGATTCGGCCAATCTTCATAACATAAGGCTTAATGATTTATTCTCAACAATAATAGCTCAAAACATATATGGACTCTTATTTTGCCAAAGTCGATTCTCAAAACATTGGTTGTAAATGTTAAGCATGGAACATCAATCACCTAAGCTAAGCATGACCCATCTAATCAAATAACACCCAATTTAATCAAATCATATTTCAATTAATTTTTAATGTAAAAGTCTTAAAAAGAATTAATAAAATTACCTATTTATGAAGCTCGGCCTCCTCCGTCGCCCCAGTGTTGGGGTTTAACTCATCATAGTAAAAATGCTCTCCAAATATTTCATTGATGCTCAAAAGTGTTTTACAATGAAGAGAAATACAAGAAACTGATGTAAAACAGAACTATGCGACCCACAGAAGACGTCCAGAATCAACGACAGAGCTGAGTTGCTGTTGTCGTTGAAGAACTACGACCCACAACCGACAGTCGATGTTGCTGTTGATAAACGACTGCTGCTGCGAGTCCGTTCTTCGTGTTCTTCAGGCGTGTTAATGGCAGCAGCAGCAGCAGGTAACTTCTCTGCAACTCCTCCTGCGCCTCTCTGCTCGCCTCCAAACCTCCCCAAACTCTCGACCCCCTTCTCTCACCTCTCTCCACCTCTTATGTACTTCACAGCTCCAAATAACTCGCTTAAATCTGAGTTTATCTCCCTTTTTCCTTTCCCTCAAGTCTCGGTCTTCTCTTCAACTACAGGTCACAAATATCTGCTATTTTTCCTCTTCCTTAAGCGCTGAGTTACTCTTAACTTTCCATATTGATGTGTATGAATATTAGGAGAATATTGACTGCACTTTCACACGTAATTTCCTTGATTATTTTCTCCAGAAAAGCCGATAATAACTCAACGTCCTGTTTACTTCCAAACTCGGCTCCTAGCCAAATTTGATACCGTCCAGCAACCTCACCAGGCCTGTTTAGTTAATTATAGCCCATTCGTAACAAATCCAGCAATTGAATCTACTTCTAATTCGTCCATAAAATCGAACCCTAATATCAGTTCCGCTGCAAAGTCCTTTCCCGCCAAAATTCTGTTTTAAACGTGAAGAAGGGTGTCCCCCTATCCAGCTCCGGTGTCCCTTTAGCAGCTGCCTGGAAATGGGTCACCCCTTAGTAATTAGGTTACCCCTTATCCAAAATCGAGGGTCCGTATAGTGATTTTCTCCCACGAGCGCAAAAACCATTTTTTTAGCCAATTTCGCCGCAAAAGCTTATTTCTCCAGAAATACCTACAGGGACATAAAAAACCATAATAAGTACAAAAATGGGTACTAACACAATATACAATTGGGCTATATTAGGCACATAAATGCGTCTATCAGTAGGTATGAGAGAAGTCAATTGTTTTAATTGAGAGATGGATGATGATGGGATAGAAACACTTCTTTGTAGGTAAATAAGATATTTCTCATTGCAGAGACCGCCCCAAATGGTATTAGGTTGATTATGCAAGCTACAAATTCTTTTCATAAGCAATGCCTTATAATGCTCGCTACCTTTTCTTATGCTTAACCCTCTTTCTTTCGTTTTAGTTAATTTATTACATCATAAAGGATGAAGTTTTATAACTGAGAAATTGTGTAGCCCAGAAAAAAATACTGGTGGTGCAGGATTGATAATTTTATATATTAGTCATGTTAGCTTGAAACTGATAATTTTTTATATAAAATTAATATTAAAAATATGTATACATTTTAATTAAGATCAAATCTAAGAAAATAAATGAAAAATATAAGAAATCTAAGGAAAACAGGACATTTTTTTTACATTTTAAGTAAAATTAACAATTTTAAAAAAATATCCAGGCATATCCGCGAAAAACCGCAGGTTTGCTGTTAAGACCCAATCTTATTGGTCCCTAACAGTTCTACCCATCGAGTAGTTATATCACTAATGAATCTAATTTTATGACCCGAAACTGGATCCAATTTATGAGAGTCCGGTTTAGTTCCGGGTAATCATGTACCCATTGTCAACCTTTGTCCCACCCCATGTGAAATACGGAGCAATCCTAGCCACGGTTCGCTAAAAAGAATTGTTTTATCCTACTTTTCTTTGCACATTTGGTTTTTGCAAAAAAGAGAGTTTATACTATTCAAAGAGTTGTTAGCAGCAAGATCAAAATTATCATACCTCTCTCTTCCAAATAAGATAAAATAGAATAAAATAAGATCAACCTAAACCCTTCCTTTTGTATACACTAGTATAACACGCAGTTCCGTTTGTTCCGTAATTTTGTATTTTTCGTGTATAGCCTAGGTGTTAGAGGCTCTAATTCCACATAGCCTTCAACTTCTGTCTGCGCATTTTGTTGTGTAACACGTTCAAACAGGTGTGCAGCATTGTTGCCTGTAGCTGTTGAAGGAAGGTTCAGCTTTTCCTTGGCGGCTCGAATACGATCATGCTCGCGTCATGTTTTTCCTATGGATGCTTTGTCGATCACGGTTCATTGATCGTGAATGGCCATCTGCTCTGCAGTCATGTTTTGTCTCTGATTAACAAAGCGAGTTCCAGTAGTTTCCATGTGCTCTGCAGTCATATGAACCAAACTACGAAAAATAAGACGTGATTTTGGGATCAAAAGAGAATGTGAGAATCAGGTGGCATTCATGTGTAGTGATGTTTCTCGGAAAGTTGTAGGACAATTGTTAGATATTCATGCCTTGGTGACCCTACAATGATCTGTTTTCTCCCACTTATGTTTAGAGTAAGACTAATAACGATTGAATGAAAGCTATTTACTGTAACTCTGAAACACCTTTTTTTTTCAATTCACCAATTTGATTAACGAAACCACCTTTGTTTTTGAAGTAAATATGATAAGCTAAGAATACAACGCATATCATCCAAACAATTTTTCTCTAGGCAACCCATTAACAGTATCAATGACAGAAGAAGAGGACACCCGATAATAAAAATTCAGGGGAATAAGGGGGGTTTTGGCGATGAACCCTGTAATAAACATACACTAATTCTTACAATCCTTGGCAGATGACTTAACATAACCTCAATAGCTAAAATTCAAGTTAACACACTTCAAGAGGTAAAACAAACAAAAGATAAAACATTTTCTTTTAGAACCCAATGTGCTAAATATGCTCCAAACATAAAGAAAAAGAAGTACGTACCTTGGAGGTAAAACAAAGAAAGCGCCAAAACCCAATGTGCTAAAACATTCTCTCTAGTAAATTCGCACACGCGATGCGCCTGCAGTTTGAACCGAAGTTTGGACATCCATTTCTGATGCACACAGATCCCTATAATTCAATATCTCTTCGACGTGGGACCATTTGACGTTAACATACTTGCATTTTCTTGATTTCCCATATGACTTTTTGATTTGAATCAAAGACGCACACCCGATGCAGCTGCGGACTTGCCAAGATGTCCCTCCGTTCTAAGACCTGTAAAACATAATTTTGGATTGTTGCTAGCAAACTAACAATTTTCTTCCGCAGAAGTTCCCCTTTGAAAGCAGTACACTATTTGTATCCAGGCACTAAAAGACCACCAACTAACATCCATAAATGTAGTTTTCTTTCTGCACTCGAAAAGTACCTCATAATCTGTAACATCAAAGTTGCAATCAATCCACTACTTACGTGGTTAAGTTCAATTGTCACACAAACTACCAAAAGGTCAAAGAGATTTGGTTGTTTTGATAAAGCCTAATACACACCAATTTTTTAAGGTAACGGAATGTATTAAAACGAATTGAAAATGATCTATATTTAATGGTTGAGCTAAATTATATCGCAATAAAAATTACCGAAGATGAAGTATCAATGAAATAAGAGTTATTTACATTTTTTCATATACACAATGTATCTATTCTGATCCTACTATAGTTTCTGCTGCTAGTTTCTGCTGCACTTTGTCTAACAATAAAAGCAAGCTCATTTGAGGTGCATGGAAATTGAACATCATCTTGTCCAGCCCTTCTCTAAGTGAATCAGTTCTTTCTATCACCACTGTTTTATGATGGCACGCCTATAGTATGTGCTTCCCATCTCAAAAATATATAACTACGTGCTGCAATATGCACTTTAATTAAATGTTACGTAGAATTATATATTGTAATCCCACAAATACCTATATCTAGTTTCATAAAACTTGATGGTCTAAGATACCAAACATCTCGACACGCATTTGCAGTAGCCCATTCTGGACCACATCCACCTTTATGTTACAACTTGTGCATACCCTCAAAGAATCATCTTAAAAGCGGAACCATACACAACGAAAACATCCATGCCTAAACTTAATTCACGTGGAGTAAAACCTAAATGCAAGCGAGCTACTTAATTAAGGTTCCAAAACATTGTTTGTTCCAACTTCCCAGTCCAGAATGAAAACTGGTAAACGAAATAATACGAAAATTTGAACTTGCCAGGGGAGATGCTCATACACACTGGTAAATAGTGAGACATCCCAAGTTTCTTTCGCTCACTCCGGTAAATGAAGCACTGGTTTTGCTAAAACTTTGAAAAGTATTGGGAAAAATGAAGATACATCGTTATGTCCGAGAAACTTAACCTGATAGATAACACTGAAGTTTCTAGCTTTGGATTAGGAAGGAAACCTGATAGCAGGACCATCATATCGAAAGACCACACTTCCAAGCTGTTTAGGATGACGAAGTAATTCAATTACAAATAAAAATCAATAAAATGGGAGCTAAGAATGTGAATTTAGTTAATAATAAGTTATTCTACGAGAAGTGGAATTACCAGACCATGACAGCCGAAGGAATAGCAAGGCTCATGAAATTATATATATCCTGAACCGCTTCCTTAGAGAAACCTGTGGGCACACGAACCACGCGCGTGTCCGAACGCTCACAATCAATCTTTAACATTTAGGGAGATGATGATGATGGTACCCTGGTGTTGATTCATTGGCTCAAAACCTTCGGGTTTATCATGGCCTCATCCAACCACTCCAGGCGTGGCGTTTGTGCATGGGATATAAGTATTAAGGAAAACAAAACATATAAGCAAACACGTGCGGAGCTAAATGAATGTAAAGTGCTGAAATGTAAATAAGACCATGGTTTACGTGGTTCAGCACTAAGGCCTACATCCACGGGATTTGTTGTTCTACTATGTTCTTCACGGTTACACGAATAGTTGAATGATTTTTGGGGTTTACATGTTTCTCTCCTCTCAGGGATTAACTTACCTTTGTTATTTCTCTCTCTCTCTCTCCTTCCCTTCCTGATGTTTTCCATCCCCCTTCCTCTTGGTGGAGATTGGGTATTTATAAGGTTAGAACGTGGGACCCATCTCTGAAGACCGTTGGAACCTTATCTTCTTGTGTCCTTGCGTCCATCGCGCGGAGGTCTGTGTTTCCCCCTAGATCCCGCAGAGGCATCCTCGCTCGTTCCACAGGTTGGTCGACACGTACACTGCTCGGAGTGTTGAATGTGGGTAGTTGAGGGGTCTGCTCGTGTCAGACAAGTGTCTTCTGCCCCTGTCAGTCCGTGTCAGCTAACTTTCTCTCCACCGTTGATCTTGGCTTCTCTTTTGGGGATGAGATAAAGTAACTCCTCGGACTTTATTTGGTGTTTCGTGACCCATCATGTTTTGATGTTTTTGGCCTGCATGCTTTCCACGTACCTCTTTATATACACGTGTCTGATAGTGAGATATATGTGTACACAATTTGCCCCTTTTCTTCGGGCTTGAATGACTAATGGGTGCCTTGAAGAAAAACTATCGTCGCATATTCTTCTCACTCCTAATAACTTCTCCTAGATACTTGGGCACGTCTTTTATTCGTGCATTAACTGCTTATGTAACGGGCACGTTTTCCCATTCCTCCCTTAATTTCCTTCTCTTTCTTTCGGGTATTTTAAGGATAGAAAGAAAATTTAATTTCATTCTTCCTAAACACTCTCTCAGTTTTCATTCTTCCTTTAAATTTTCTGTCTGTCTTCATTGAACCTGTGACCTTAAATTCTCTGTCAGTCTTCATTGCACTTGTGATTTTGAATTTTTTGTCAGTCTTCATTGCACCTGTGATCTTAAATTCTCTCCACCTTAGCATTAAACACGCCCGCTTCTCCTGTTTGTTTCTTCTACTGCTGTTTTTGCCGGTAAGTTTTCCTTTTCTTTATTTCCACCGTTTTATGCTGTGTTGACTTGTGAATTTTCTGCTACTGTTGTTCCTTGTTTGTGATGAAGAACTTCTTCTGATGCTTGCATACTAGTTTGCCCCTGTTCTTCGTCTTAAATGAAGGAAGCCATTACTTCGAGGGTGAAATATTGAGCATGTATACTACTTTTAGGGTTGCTATGTTATCGTGGTTGTATTGCTATGGATGTGTTTTTTGATTTTGGTGATAACTTGTTCTTGATTTTATTCTTTCCGCAGCCATGTCTGACCGTCCGCGGCCTACTTATCAGACTCCTGATTCTGGGTTATCGAGATCTCCTCCGCGTCGAGATTCTCAAGATGATGTTCGTCGGAGTCGAGTTTCTTCTGGAGCGAAAGCCTCGTCCTCTAGGGAAGATATTCCCCCGATAAATCCGTCTGGTTCTCGAAGAGTCTTTGATCGCTCAGTGGCTCGTCTTCGTGATGATACTAGGAGTACGCAGGCTCCGCCCCGCGCTGTTGCTTTTGACATTCCTCCTCTACGTTCGTTAGTGCCCGAGCATCATCTACGGTCTTCTCCAACTTTTAAAGGGAAGAATACGAAGAGCGTAGCTCCTAGGGTTGAATCTTCAAAGAATCCCCCCGTGAAGAGAAAAGCTTCGGAAGCGTTCGTTAGTTCATCCGGCCCCGCCGAGGAGGATGAGGCTGCTCCCTTGATACGCAATGTCTCTGTTAGCAGGAAAAAAGTAACCTTCAAGCATATCGATCTTGAAATATTCAAGGAAAAGCATGAGCTTCAAGCCTTCGGGGTTCGTTTCTATGCCCCTGAGGATGATATTACGTATGAGCTTATCTCCAAGTACGAATTCGATGAGTTTCATTTGTTAACAACGGTTGGGGCATTCGAGGCTGGTCTGATGCTGCCGTTGTACAAATCCGGTGATTCCTTCTACTACGACGTGCTCGCTAGTCGTGAGGGTTCTTCCACCAATACTCATAGCCGTTCCGTATCCCAACTATCGGGGAATTATCTCCGCGCCCTGAAGGAATGCTATCTGCGGAGTAAGGGGGAAACGTCGATGACTTGTTACGTTCCTAATCCCATGGAGAAGGAATGGTATACTCCTGAGAATTTCAATAACTCCTTTGGGGATTACGTCAATAGTAGGAATCGCAAGCCGTGGAGTGTCAGCCTTCGGAATCTCCCTGCTCCTCGAGGCGAGATTCGTCTGTTAAATGAGGTCAGCGATGCCAAGCTGAAGTATGTTCCTGGCACGGAGGCGTCCAGTCGTCGGAAACTCTTCCCCGCGCGAGAGAGGATCAAGCGCGATCATGATTACGAGTGGCACGCCACCGTTATCGAGATAGTTGGTCCGTGGGCTTACGGTTGGATTCCCGGTCCCCGCGGTTGGCGGCCTACCGAGAATAGTAAGCCGCGCGAATCTCCTCCTGTTCTCTATGGAGATTTCTGCCCCTGGCATCTGAACTTCGCGGGCATGAATTTTCCTTATTCCCTGGACGTCATAGAGGGAGACGAGGAGGATGGTTCCGGTGCTATACTCCCACCGAAGAATATCTCAGCTGCTCAGGTATGAAGATTCTAGCTGCGCTTCTTTTTTAGAACTTCCATCAGACGGGAAAAATAATTCTTTTTGTGGTGTTGGTTTCAGGTATTGAAGAAGAAAAAGATTAGGCCGAAGCAGTCTTCTACTACAGTGATGGGCGAGGTTGAGGCCCAAGAAGAGGTTACTAGTCCAGTGAACGAAGAGTTTGCTGAGGACGAGATTACAGATGGGGAGGAACGTACTGGTACCTCCCCTATCAATGTCGGAGAAGAGGTCTTCGCTGGTCACGCTGGTGATGAAGGAAGGAATAAAGTTGTGATGGCTGATGACGTTGTCATCGGGGATGTTTCCGTCCCTGCTGGTGATGTCGCGGATACCCTTCCCACTTATAAAGAATTTTCTTTTGAGCGGATGTATTCCACGGGGGAGTTCTTTGACGAAGCCCTCGATTTTCCCGAGGACTTCTCTTTACTTTCCCCCAATGATGATTGGGATGTTCTTGGTGGTGATGGTAATGGGGATGCTACTGTAGAAGACGTTGGTGCGGAGGAGCCTGCTATGCATGTAGGCGCAGAGGAGCACGCTGAGGGGGTCGAGTCAGAGAAAGGAAAATCTGTCGTTGACGCGCCCGCCGATAGTCTTCCTCAGTCGCCGACGTCTGAGGGTGAGGACGCCATCATGGATTGGTTTAAGAAAAAGAATCTTCTGTTTGTCTCTCATCCCGCTCCTGTGGTCGCTGGGGAAAAGGAATCCACCGCGTATACCCGTCGCATGATGGAGATGTCTTCAAAGGCGCAGGTGTCTGAAGCCTGGGGAAAAAGGTTGACTGTTCCCGAAGATACCCTCGTGCCGGAGCCTCCTACTTCCGTTGCCGATATGATGGGTATCGCCGACGGGTATCAATATGGCTTTCCGCAGCAGCGTGTGCTTGAGGTAAATTTGAAAGCTTGTTTGATTGATAAGTTGAGGTCTGCAATTCCTCTTCCAGAGATAGAAACATGTGGAGCGGTCAGGCTCCCTTCTTCTTCTGGTACACTCCAAGCAGATTCAAATCTGGTTGCTTCTATGGGAAGTATGGTTTGAGCCATTTAGCATTCCAAGGATGCCGGAGGACCTCGTCTTTTAGATTACGAAGGTAGTAGGAACCGTTACCCGCAATGTCGTGGATCATAAAAGGTCCTCCCCATGTAGGTGCTAACTTTCCCCATTTCTTTTCTTGCTGATACCGTGGGATTGTTCTCAACACATATTGTCCCTCTACAAAATTCCGTAGCTTTACCTTTTTGTTGTACTCCCTTGCTAGTCTTTGTTGATAATTTTCCATCTTTTGCAATGCTACTTCCCTTCTTCCTTCCAAGTCGTCCAACCTTTCTAACATCATATCTGTTGTGAGGTTTTTCTCCCAAGCTTCGGTCTTCGTGGTTGGCATGAGGATTTCCGTAGTTATGACTGCTTCAGCTCCATAAGTTAGAAGAAACGGGGACTCCACGGTAGCGGATCTTCGTGTTGTCATGTATGCCCATAAGACATTGTGCAGTTGTTCGCACCATCTTCCCTTATGCTCGTCTAATTGTTTTTTGAGTATAAGGGCGAGGGTCTTGTTGGTAGCTTCCGCTTGTCCGTTGCTTTGAGGGTATAAGGGGGTGGACTTTTTCTTTCTTATTTTGAAGGTGTCGAAGAGCATGTCTATATTTTTTCCCTGTAATTGCTTAACGTTATCAGATACAATTTCCGCAGGTATACCAAATCTGCAAATGATGTTCTGGAATATGAAAGTGAACACATCCGCGTCTCTGATCCAGGCTAAGGCCTTAGCCTCCACCCATTTACTGAAGTAGTCCGTGGCTACTATCAAAAATCGTCTCTTCCCTGATCCTTCGATGAAAGGCCCGACGATGTCTACGCCCCATTTTGCAAATGGCCACGGGCTATCAACAGAGTTTAACCTTGTTGCCGGCGCGTGGATTTTTTTCGCGAAGCGCTGACATTCTTCACATCGTCGGGACATCCTCGCAGCATCTTGTATCATGGTCGGCCAGTAATATCCTTGCATTTTTGCCTTGTCAGCCAGTGATCTCATGCCGCTATGATTCCCCGCGTCACCATAGTGGATATCATTTAGAATTCGATGCCCCTCTTTTCGGGACAAGCAGCGTAGTAATGGTCCAAGGAAGGATTTTCTATACAGGACCCCCTCCCGAAGATCATATCTTCCCACTTTGGAGAGCATCTTCCTAGCTAGTTTCCGATCCGCAGGTAAGCTTCCTTTTTCGAGAAAGGACTGTATTGTCACCCTCCAGTCATCTTCGTTGCTGAAGTCTTCGTCTTGATTTGCTCTTGACAGGATGTCTTCTTCATCAAAGTCATTATGGATGTCTTCTCCTACCTGGTCTTCGATATTTTCTTCCATCACATCTTGATGGGTAGCGAAGGAGAATTGAGATGCAATCGAAGGCTCGTATACCCTTGCTATTTTAATACCTTCGGCATTTTTATCCCTCAGCATGGATGATATATATGCTAGGGAATCCGCGTGCCTGAGGTCTCTTCTGCATAAGTGCCGGAACTTAATGTTCGGGATTTGTGATGCCAATGTTTGGACCAAGGCCATGTAAGCTGAAAGAGTGTCATCGTACACATTATACTCGAGCCCAATTTGCCGTATGACAAGTTGCGAATCACTTGTCATCCTTACATCAGTTACCCCCATCTCTATTATTATACGTAGGGCATGTACGACAGCTTCGTATTCAACAATGTTATTGGTATGCTCTTTGAATTCCAATCTAAGTGCCTGTATAATCCTTTCTCCAGTTGGGGTGATAATGACAATACCTATTCCTGCTCCTTCCTTATTTTTAGATCCGTCGACAAAGACTTCCCATTGTCTATGACTCGCAGGTTCGAGGATATCCATTGGATCCTTGATTTCTTCCTCGGCTTCTGGTATTCCCTTAATCTCTTCGTCGTTGTCTAGGGGGAGGTCTGCTAAGAAATCTGCCAGCACTTGGGACTTCTGAGAATGTTGAATTTCATGAATGATGTTGAATTGGTCCAGATGGGTGTTCCATTTGGCTATTCGGCCCACTTTTCCCGTGCTTTTGAGGACTGCTTCCAATGGTGCTTTGCATGGTACCCTGATAAGGTGAGTTAGGAAGTAGGTTCTCAGTTTTTGGGTAGCCCATACCAGTGCGAGGATGAGTTGTTCAATCTTAGTATAATTTCTTTCCGCGGAATTGAGTGTCTTGCTGACGTAATAGATAGGTTGTTCTACCTTTGTATTGGTCTTGACTAATACCGCGCTGACTGCGTCCTTTGTATTGAAGCTAGATGTTCTTTGATTTTTTGGAATGCTTCCTCGCATTCAGCGGTCCATTCGAACCTGCTCCCTTTTTTAAGAATATTGAAGAAATGTTTGCATTTGTCCGAGGACCGTGCAATAAATCTGCCCAACGCTGCTATGGACCCATTGAGCTTCTGCACTTCCTTCAGATTCTTTGGGGACGACATCTCTATTATGGCTTGAATCTTAGCTGGGTCTACCTCGATGCCCCTTTTCGTCACCAGATACCCGAGGAACTTCCCCGAGGTGACACCGAAAGTACATTTTTCCGGATTCACTTTCATGTGATGCTGTCTCATTGCTTCGAAGATATTCCTCAGGTCCTGGTGGTGATTTTTACGCAGCTTGCTTTTGACGAGCATGTCGTCCACGTAGACTTCTAGGGTTCCTCCAATCCATGGCTTGAAGATAGCATTGACCATCCTCTGGTATGTTTCCCCTGCGTTTCGGAGCCCGAAAGGCATTCTGGTATAGCAATAAAGGCCATGTGGGGTATAGAACGCTGTGTGTGGCTGATCTTCTTCTGCCAGGGCTACTTGGTTGTAACCAGAATATCCGTCCATGAATGACAGCTCTTCGTACCCTTCAACTGCTTCAACCAGTTGATCTATGCTCGGCAGGGGATAGCTGTCCTTTGGACATGCCTTGTTGAGATTAGTAAAGTCGATGCATATTCTAACCCCTCCATTTTTCTTAGGAACAATGACCATGTTGGAGATCCAGGTAGGGTATTTGACTTCCTTGATAAATCCTGCATCTAGTAGCTTCCGAAGTTCTGTTTCTACCGCCTCATGATATTCTGGAGCCACTTTTCGTATTTTCTGCCTGAACGGGGGCGTGCCCGGTTTGATGCGTAGTTCATGTTGGATTACTTTTGGGTCAATCCCCGGCATATCTCCTACTTCCAGGCGAACACATCCGCATATTCCTTAAGTAATTTGGTTAAGGAATGTTCCTTCCTTCGTCCATTATGGTCCCGATTTTGATCATCTTCGGGTTTTCTTCCGTTCCTATGTTGATTTCCTTTACGGGTTCACTGGTGTGAACACAGGCTTCGGGTTTCCGAGGACTGGGACGCTCTTTAATTGCTATTTAGCGTGTTTCTGTTCTTCGCTGGTTGTTGAGGTACTTGTTTCTGTGCTTGGACATTATCTTTCGTCAAGCCCTTCCTGTAGTTTCCTTAAGGAACAGGTCTATGGCCTTCTCTTTCGCGGTTTCTTGATTTTTACTCTTCGGATTTTTCGCTGCTCTTCTTGCTCGTTGTTGATATGATCCTGAGTGGCCTGGCACTCTCGCGTAGTGATCGATCTCCCTTGATTCCATTATTCCCTCAGGTGTTGGAAATCTGAGATATTGGTGGTATGTTGCCGCAACTCCTTTGAGCTTGTGTACCCATTGTCGTCCAATAATGGCGTTGTAGGGGGAAGGGGTGTCCACCACACTGAATCGGGTATCCAGTTTCATGGGCCCTGCGTTAACCTGTAACACGATGTCTCCCAAGGGCTTCGTGGCTGCTCCATTGAATCCGTAGATGGTGTGATAAGAGGTCATCAACTGTTCATCATGGAGCTTCATCCGTTTGAATGCATCATAGAATAGGACATTTACAGAGCTTCCCCCGTCTATGAGGATCTTTTTGAGGTTACATCCAGCTACTGGTAATGTTAGGACCAAGGGATCGTTATGGTCTTCCATATCTTCTTCGATATCCTCGGCATCGAAGATGAGGAGATTCCATCCATTCTTCGTGTTCGTCCACCGCTATCCCATCGACCTTATATAACTCGCAGCGGTCTTCGAATTGCTTCCGTAACCTTTTTCCAATCTGCGCTGTGAGTGAGGGTCCTGTGGCTTCGGAACACGAGATGGTGTTGATTGTTCGGTTTTCTTCCGGAAGTTGGACTGGTTTGGTTCGTTTGGATCTGTCCTC
Source organism: Papaver somniferum (assembly GCF_003573695.1). Classification (NCBI taxonomy): domain Eukaryota; kingdom Viridiplantae; phylum Streptophyta; class Magnoliopsida; order Ranunculales; family Papaveraceae; genus Papaver; species Papaver somniferum. The sequence continues at coordinate 176,302,593 of NC_039365.1, read as the reverse complement.
GGTAACCTCCTTTCGTATGTAATGTTTGAGCTCTCCCGCATCAATTAATTTTTGGATCATTATTTTAAGGTTCTTGCATTTTTCGGTCTGGTGTCCGTTGAAACAGTGATACTCACAGTAATCTTTAGACTTCTCGGATCTCGGGGGCTGCTTTCCCTTAGACCATGGCCACTCTAAGTTTTCCCTCCCTTTGATCTCTCGTAGGATACGAGCATAGCTAGCGTTGAGTTTCGTGTAAACTTGATCTTCGAATTTTCGGTCGCCTGTCTTCGTTCATCCCTCCGTTCCTTCCTATCTTCGTGAGGTCTCTCATCTGAAACCCCTTTTGGCCCCATTGGTTTGTTCCGCTGAATTGGTGCGGTGAGACCTCTGCGGATATGCCCTCGGGTTTTCCCGTTGAATTTCTTCAAGTCGAGCGTGTTTCTCGATAATTATTCGGAGATCTCCTTCTGTCTTGGGCACGCTCCCGTGAATTTCAACAAATAGGGGACTCATTCGGTCTAAGCCCCATTTATAGCAGTTGATGCTTACCACTGGGTCCACGCTCCCTATGGCTTGGCAGATCTTATGCCATCTGTTTGTGTACTCCCTCGTGGTTTCCTTGTAGCCAATTGCTAGTGAAAAGAGCTTATCCATCCCGGTGTTTACAGTCTTGTTGTACATGTATGTTCTTAAGAATTTCTCTGCGAGTTGGTCGTATGAGTGGATGGAGTTTGGTGGCAGATTATCAAACCATGATAACGCCGATCCCTTCAAGCTTGACGGGAAGTATCTACAGAGTACGGCGTCGTTCTGACCCCATCTAGCTAAGACACGGTTGTAGTACCGAACATGTGCAGCAGGGTCGCTGGATCCATCATAGCATTCGAACGTCGGGACAGGGCATTTCAGTGGAATAGGGGTGTTGGCCAAGCGATGCGTTAGGGCGTGGAGTTAGCTTCTCTCATGACCTCTCTAACCTTCCCCCACCTTGTTTATTTTTTAATTGCCTGATCTCTGCCATCATCTCATCTCGTAGTTCCTCCATTGCGCGTTGGTGCTCTAAATTCTTCAGCTCATCACCGTCTGACTCTCCATCGTCATAATCCGGGTCGGATACGCTACGTCTCCTTGTCGCGTCTTCATTAGCCGCTAGGACGACTCTACAGTCTTGGTTTGGCTCTGGTGCTTTGGAGCTTGCTTCATCAAGTTGTTGGCTGGTCTTCGTGCTTAGAGCAATCCGCTCCTTTAAATCTTGATTTTCTCTGGCCAACAGAGCTACAGCTTCTGCGTAAACCTGCTGGTTCTTCCTCAGTTCCTCAGCTCAGCCATTAGTCGGTGTGATTGGTTGGACCCCTGATTGGGAGTCCCAGCGCGTGCCGCTACAGCCGTGGTGCCGCCCTCCTCCATGGTCTGTACTAAAGGTGGCAGGGGTTCAGCTTCGGTTGCTGTGTTTCCAAATTGGAGTGAGCGCCCCTCTGCGGTGCCAGAGCCGCCGGTATGGTTTGATTCTGATTATTTGTTAGTGGCATTCCAAAGGTTAGCAGGTGAGCGGGTTGGAATGTTCTGGATTCATCCACCCTTTCTCTTGGTTGATTAAGTTGACTCATGGCGAAGGTATTGCTAGCCTCCGCAGCCTTCGGAACTACCGCAGCCTCCCCGTACTTTATGTTGCTGCTCTGAGAGCCGCCGCTGCAACTGAATTAGCGTTCATGGGTGAAGTGATTTTGCAGTATCTTGCCTTCGATTGGTCATTTTAGCTTTATCTCCTTTCTGCTTGCTTCGGGTGATGATCGGGGTTGTCCTGGGCGTTTCTTTTGACAAAGCTTTGGATTTTCCTGCTTCCTGCGTCTTTTCCATCACGTGCCCTTTTGTTGATACTGAAATCTCGCGTAAACTTGCCTTCTTTACTCGCAACACGTTCTCTCTGCATAAGTTATTTCAAACAACAGAAACGGGAATATCCGCGTGAAGCGGGTTAGTTGGCGAAATACAATTTTTCAAGAGGGAATTAATACCCGCAGGCTATAAACTACGGGTTAGAGTTTTATTAAAAGCGATCCTTAGTATAAAAACTACGAAAATTGTAAATCCGATGGATTAGAACAATAACCTGCTTAGAACAATAACTCTTATCAAAGACCAAAGGTGGGTTTTTAAACATAATACAGTTGACGAATGATCTATACGGTCCGAGCTGATAAAATCAGAGCAATCATATGCCAGATTAAAATGAAATCACAGGACAAGATAAATCTTTTACCGGGACGAAGTCCCTGTTTCTAGCGCCAAATTGTGGGCACACGAACCACGCGCGTGTCCGAACGCTCACAATCAATCTTTAACATTTAGGGAGATGATGATGATGGTACCCTGGTGTTGATTCATTGGCTCAAAACCTTCGGGTTTATCATGGCCTCATCCAACCACTCCAGGCGTGCCGTTTGTGCATGGGATATAAGTATTAAGGAAAACAAAACATATAAGCAAACACGTGCGGAGCTAAATGAATGTAAAGTGCTGAAATGTAAATAAGACCATGGTTTACGTGGTTCAGCACTAAGGCCTACATCCACGGGATTTGTTGTTCTACTATGTTCTTCACGGTTACACGAATAGTTGAATGATTTTTGGGGTTTACATGTTTCTCTCCTCTCAGGGATTAACTTACCTTTGCTATTTCTCTCTCTCTCTCCTTCCCTTCCTGATGTTTTCCATCCCCCTTCCTCTTGGTGGAGATTGGGTATTTATAAGGTTAGAACGTGGGACCCATCTCTGAAGACCGTTGGAACCTTATCTTCTTGTGTCCTTGCGTCCATCGCGCGGAGGTCTGCGTTTCCCCTAGATCCCGCAGAGGCATCCTCGCTCGTTCCACAGGTTGGTCGACACGTACACTGCTCGGAGTGTTTAATGTGGGTAGTTGAGGGGTCTGCTCGTGTCAGACAAGTGTCTTCTGCCCCTGTCAGTCCGTGTCAGCTAACTTTCTCTCCACCGTTGATCTTGGCTTCTCTTTTGGGGATGAGATAAAGTAACTCCTCGGACTTTATTTGGTGTTTCGTGACCCATCATGTTTTGATGTTTTTGGCCTGCATGCTTTCCACGTACCTCTTTATATACACGTGTCTGATAGTGAGATATATGTGTACACAAAACCAGTCCAAGTTCTTTTGCAGGTGTCAGAGAATTTAATATAAAGTGCTAACAGTAATGTATTGATCCAATAAGAAATAGCATTCGCCATTGCAGCACCTCTATAACCAAGATCCGTTTTGAAAACCAGAACCCAACACACAAGTATATGTGCTAAGGCTGTAACTGCAGAGCTTATCATCATTGGGAGGACTATGCTTTGGGTTAACAAAAACCTAACTTCACATTGAAGTAGTCCAAAGGCAAAAAGGGAAGGGATCATGTAACGAGCATATACTCCGGCTTCAAATGATATGTCCTGACCTTGTCCTACGGCCGAGAGAATTAAGCCTGTGTTGGCCCAAATAAAAGCAAGGGGAACACTAACAAGTAAAAGGACAATCATGGCTCTCTGCATATGTATCCCGAGCATATGATACTGCTTTGCTCCGTATGATTGACCGCATAATGTATCCAATGCACTTCCCATGCCCATCTAATCAACACATGATAGGAGATTACCAATTCATGGACTTCAATGGAACTCGAGTTTTTCAAAAGAAAATCAAGAAACATTTTGTGGTTAACTAGTATGATTCAAAGAAACTACTTGATTAAAATAACGAATCGCTTAGAAATGAGAGAAAGCAACTTACTACCAAGCTGAAACCACTAACTGATGCAAAAGAAGTAGCAATCGAAGCGCTAGAAAGAGAAAGTTCACCAAGATGACCAACAAACATTACTGAAATTAACTGTAAGCTAAACTGTAAGACGTTAACTGATATAAGAGGTCCAGCTAACCATAGCTGCTTCTTCACTTCTTCAACAATCTCTGAACTCTCCTTACTAACAAAAATATTTTTCTTTCCAAGCAGCAACCCAAACCCATGTTCCTGTTCTCTGTTTTCTGTTAACATTGAGATTCGGTCTTTTTGGTTCTCTTGGCATTTTCAATCTGTTTCTGATTTTTTGCGGAAAAATAGGAAAGTGGTGAAGCTGATATTAGCTAGTTAAAATCCGTCTAGCCTCTCTCGTCTTTGGTGAATTTAAAATGGTGATTACTACTTGTCTTCCACGCAAATGTCCCACCTTATTCCCTTTTCTCGAATAGTAAACTTTAGTGGATTCAAGCTGATAAATTTTATTGGCACTCTCAGAACCCTTTTGGCTGTTTACAAAATGATAAAATTGTATTCTCAGTTGCCGGTCACACCAACGACAACTAGGAATAAATTAATGTTGCATCCTCTTGTTTGGAAACTTGTGTCTCACGGTCGTCGGTAACTGAACAATCCAGTTTTGAATGACTCGGGGCTAGGGCTGCACAACCGGTAGGGTGGGTAGGATATGACCTATACCCGCCACCCTATCCGTTTACCAATGGTTAAGAAAATCTTTACCCGTCACCCTACCTGCCAAATAATGGATAGGATAGGATACGGTTAAAAAACTGACGGGTAGGGTAGGGTTGGCGGGTAGGAGTAGGGTATGTGCACTTCTAGGTAGGGTGGGTAGGATATGGCCTATACCCGCCACGCTACCCGTTTACTGGCGGTTAAGAAAATCTTTACCCGCCACCCTACCCGCCAAATAGTGGATAGGATAGGATACGGTTAAAAAACTGGCGGGTAGGATAGGGTTGGCGGGTATGGGTAGGGTATGTGCACCCCTACTCGGGGCCGGCATCCCTGGTCGTCCAGTTAGAGTCGACTACAAAGTTTGAACTCAGGAACTTTTTTTCATTCCAATTTTCGTCCCCATTCTTATGGAAAATAAAATAAAATATTAGCTCAATAATATCATGACTTCCGAATATTTTCATTATTACTTCAATAAATTCAAAACAAATAACATGAATCATTAAATTACGTCAAACTTTAATAAACTATAATTGGTTTTTCGGGATTTGGCTCTAACTCAAGGTTAATAGTATTTAATGGGTTTCTAATGAAAAGGGAGATTAATGAAAAAGATGAAGATGGGGGAGAAGATGAAATCAATCGATATCATAGTTGATATCATAGTTGAATACTCTATTGTTGTTTGGAGAAAAGAGATGAAAAAAATAGCGTAAGAAGCACTCGGTAGTCGGTCTCGTAAAGATCAAGAGAAAGAGGGTAGACCTAACGGATGAAATTGATTTTTAACTAACGGTTACGCTTGAATGTGCGGACGTTGAACGGAACGAAAAATTTGTTAAGGGTTCATCCTTGTTGTCATTAAAAGGGGAGGAGATATGTATTGAGCAATTCAGTATACTTGTATATGAAATTTATCCAGAATGGTGCATGTAGCAACAATCCCGAATATTCTATAAATTTTATTAATCTTCCACCTGCATTATTCATTAATGCATGGCATGTCGAGTATTTATTCTATGCTATGTTCCCTAGTTGAACTCTTGATATTGACATGACATGACAATTAATGTTCGCTCGTAGCTGGGTAGCATGAATTTCCCGAAGTGTCGGGATTAAGATGTGCACAGAAGTACTCGATCAGAGGCACGCAAAGTGATACTTCCCTCTGAGATAAAAATTAGTGATTTTTGTATCAATGCGCAAAATTCATCAAAAGTTGATTGATTTTGTGGTAGCTCACAAAATTCAATTTTTCAAATCAATTTGCAAAAATTAGGTTTTTTACGGCCTGCGCAATATCTCGAACCCTATTGGTCGAGACCAAACCTAGGAAAACTAGGAAATTGATCCACCATGGAGTTAGTAGGAGCAAACCCTACCAAAAACAGGAAATTGGAAGAAAAGAGGAAACCGCGACCATAAGGAGTCGTGGCAGAAAAGGCTTGGCCGCTCACTTGGCCGGCCAAATTTCCCTAACTCGAGCTTCCTATGGCCGGCGCTCCTTCTTCTATTTTGTCAGCTTCGGCCCTCCTTTTCCATCAACCAATCAAATCAATCTAAATGCGCAGCCTACACTTTTCATTAAAGGTAGAAGTAAGCTGTTCGACGCTCTTAAATTCCTTAATAAACTGAATCTAGACTGTCGGTGGTACTTGGTAGGCCTGTGGTACTTGTTGAAACGGATATAAGCTCTACTAGTGTACAGATCTGTAGTAAAAAAAACTGCAAAATCATCACCATATAAGAAGACATCAAAAACTTCAAAGTCATCACCAGTTAAGAAAGGAAAAGGTAACAAATATTGGTCTTATTTTTGTGTGTTTAAATCTTTTTTCCCATCACTTATGTTACTAGTGTACAGATCTGTGCACCAGCATGTTGTTTCATCTTCGTACGACCGGTAGTGTGTGTTTTGAAGCTTTTTTTCTCGTCATTTGTGTTACTAGTTTACACTTGTGCACATGCTTGTGCTGCCATTAGAGCTACTAGAGAAGACATTTATTCATTTGTTGAGCCATACTTCACCACCGAATGGTACAACAGGACATACCAGGAGATCATCTTTCCAATCCCCAATTATGACAAGTCGCAGTCTTATGATCCTAGTGATAGGGTTATTGTTCCTATTATTGTTCCTCCACCGGGTAGACGAAGAACACAGCGCTTCAAGAATGCATATGAGAAGAAAAAGAGGAAAATGATGTGCACAAAGTGCTTCACTCTTGGTCACCATAACAGAGCTACCTGCCCCATGCTTTGAGGATTTTTTCTATGTTTCATTTGCTCAAAGATTCTGTCTTTTCAATTTGCTTTTGGCGTGGATAATTAGTGCCAGGACATGTGTACCATTATGTACACCTTCCTGCAAACTTCTGTTTTTCCTGCCTGTCTTTTTACAGGTGTACCACTATGTACACCTTGGTGTACAATGGATGCTTTTATTCTATTTTGCTCAGTAATATTATATATTTTTTCAGATCTGTATATAATTAGTAATTACTTTTTCTATGTTCAATTCTCATGTTTTTCAGTTCTACATGCTATACAAATTTTAGTAATATATTTTTATGTTTTCAATTTTTATACTTTTGATCAAGTACAAAAATCTGTCAGTACATGTGTACCATTATGTACACCTTCTAAACTTTTTCTGCTCTGTCAGTAACTGTGCACAATCAAGTACACCTTAATATTTCAAAGCCCGGTGAATGAGATAAGTCATAAACTTGTAACATTAATATTGAAACTAAAAATATTAACTCAAGGTCTTTTAGTAGTGATAAGTCAAAATTATGGTTTTACGATTTTAGCCTTTGTCGAAAATCCACCATCTACAGCAACACCACCAGTAAAAATCTTTTTATCGATTTTGACTGAGTTGTTGCTAAAATTCGAATGTATGTCATGAATGACATAATCAGAATTTTTCCAGTACAAGCCTTTTCCTTAATCAATACAAGTCGTTCCAGAGATTTAAAAACGTTTTCAAAAGCCATAAATAGATCTTTGTCAATTGATGCATCTCAAAAAGATTAATAAGAAGTCTAGTGAGGTTCCATATCCTTGAGCTTTTATTCACACGTTTCCTGCAACGATCCTTTTTAAAGGAATCATTAATTTTTCCTTTAGATTTTTTCTATCATCTAGGATTTCTAGCGTCTTAGATGATGTGAGATTATCTTGAGAGACCAGTATCCTTGAGAAGAATAAACTCTTAACAATCTTTGAGGAATTCTGGTATGCGTCACAGATGCCCAGAACAAGTTTCCCAAAGTGATTTCGATAGGAACAGTCTTTAGGATCAAACAAAGACAAACTTATTAGGTTTATCGTGTTTGCCTGCTCTGATACCAATTGAAAAAGCGGGGATCTAACAACCACACCCAATATTTCGTTTAGGAAATCTGTATGGACTAACTCGAATATAATTCCAAGAGAATCAACTAGACAGTCAGACTCAATCAAGGAAAATATATCCAAGAGTTATAACCCCAATTTCTCAAATCAATCTGCAATCGAACAGATAGGAATCTGTGAGCCGAATCAATATGAGAAATAACTTGGATGGTACCAAAGACCAATATATATCCAAGCGTCAATCAATTTCAATCAACAACCAAAGGTTGTATTTACCAATTGATTGAACTACGCACAACCTGTGCTATTTAAATTATATAATGCGGAAAAGAAATAACACATACACCAGAAGTTTTGTTAAAGAGGAAACCGCAAATGTAGAAAAACCCCGAGACCTAGTCCAGATTTGAACACCACACTGTATTAAACTGCTACAGACTCTAGCCTACCACAAGTTAACTTCGGACTGGAATGTAGTTGATCCCTAACAAATCTCACACTAATTAAGGTACAGTAGTGTTCCTTACGCCTCTGAATCCAAGCAGGACTCTATGCACTTGATTTCCTTAGACGATCTTACCCGTAACTAAGATTTGCTATGACCCAAAGTCAAATACTTGATAAACAAATCTGTCTCACACAGAAAATTCTATTAGAATAGATAAATCTGTCTCCCACAGAAATACCTACGAAGTTTTTGTTCTGTCTTTTGATAAATCAAGGTGAACAGGAACCAATTGATAATCCGATCTTATATTCAAGAAGAACAACCTAGAAATATCAATCACCTCACAATAACTTAACTATATGGTAGTAGAACAAGTTATTGTGCAATCTTAAAGAATAAGACGAAGAGCTTTGTGACTACTTTTCATATCTTACTTATCGGAGATAAATCTCGAGCAAATTTTAGAGAAGATAGTACTTAATATGATAGAGCAAAGTAAGATCAGAACACGCAACTACCAAGAACATAGTTGGATCTGGCTTCAGAATCCCAATGAAGTCTTTAAGTAGTTAACTTATAATGGTTTTAGGAAAAAAGCTAGGTTAAAGGAGAATCGACTCTAGTTGCAACTAGTATCCCACATGAGGTGTGGCGATTAGGTTTCCAGTTGCTAGAGTTCTCCCTTATATAGTCTTAAAATCAGGGTTTGTAATCAATGTTAAAGCATTCAATATTCACCGTTAGATGAAACTTGATTTAATATTCAAGCTAATATCTTTCCACCGTTAGATGGTCTTTAGGTTGTTACACACAATGAAATATACCTTCATTTAGATGTGGGTAACCGTACTTAAACGTGAATATTGAGTTAGCTCAATAACAGTTAACCGAATTTATCTATATGAACAGTTTTCTCTTAACCTTGTTCATCTTAACACTTCTATATCAATTGATAATTAAATGAATCTAATTGTGTTACACATAGAGTCGTTCAATTGTTTATATTCTCGTAAAAGTATACAAGACACTATTGAAATAAAATCGGATTGATTCAAAAGAACCAGTTCATGAACATTTTAGCCACGGTTTGTAAAGATTGTATTCCTTAATATATAAATGTATTTGTTCATGAGTATAAAATCATACTTAACCGATTTAAAAAATTGAACCACTTAAGTTTGCAAACATGTACGTGAACTTAAGTTCCAGATATTGGTCACAAGCCGACAGTTGCAAACGAGTACGCAAACTTTAGCTACAGACCTAATTCAGTTGAAACCGTTTGCGAACGGGTACGCAAACTTGGTTCCCGGACTTCAACAGTTAAATCAGTTTGTGAACCTATATGCAAACTTAAGTACCCTGACTTAAACATTTGAATAAGTTTGTGAACGGGTATGCAAACTTCCGGTCATGAATTCCGTCAAAACAGTTCATACACTAAGTACACAAATTGTAATGTATCCATACATGGGCTTGGGTCTTAACTCCCATTTCAATCATTGAAGCATTCTTAGAAGACGACAATAGCTGTCTCACACAAACTATTAGCTTATAAGCAATTTTCAAGTGATCGAATGATCAATAGGAAATATTCCGAGCCTACATCAAATGACTGTCTCACACAAATCATGTAAGATGTTTCCATGTGATTTTCATATGATCAAATTTTGACTTTTGCCAAGAATAATGATGAACGTGGTTAAAGCAAAAAGCTTACCAACACATATTTCGAGAAAGATATAAGTGAGTTAAACTCTGCTCGAAATATCAAATGTGTATAATGTAAAGTCTTTATAGCTATACGACTTTTTTCTCAATGGAAGATAGAATAGAATAGACTTTCTGAGTGATATATGAGTTCAAGTCTCCACATACCTTTTGTAGATGAAGTTCCACAAGCTCCCCTTAGTTTAAAAGGGTTATCTTGTATCCTTAAACTCCTTGATGAATGCATTTAGCTTTGGCTTTATTATTGCATCTAAATTAGTTGGTATGTATTTTTCTTTTAGTCATGAAATGTCTCTTTCAGAAATTTTATTATGATCCCGTTCTTGTACCCTTGCCAATTTTATTGACAAAAAGGGGGAGAATTAATATGTAGTTCATACTACAAATACATATGGTTTTCGGATCATTATGTAAGGGGGGAGTGGTTTCCATGTGAGATGGAGTATTGACTTAGGGGGAGTGACGTATCACCATAGTATTGTTGTTAAAGTTGTGATACAATTGAACTTTTACGCTGTGAAATAATACTATGGCACTGTATAGCAATGATTGAGAACTCTTGTTTTATTGTTGACGATGATGCTAAACTTACAACCTTTGGGATCATTGGAGTACTTGGGAGTGACGAAGATATAAAGTAATGTTGAAGATTAGGCATGTGTAATAGGATCTTCAAAAATGTATTTATCTTTTTATTATTCCATATAGATTAATAGTTTTGCCACTAAAATTGACAAAGGGGGAGATTGTTAGAGCATTGGTCGGTCGAATTCGCATGTGTTGATATCTCAAGCATGTTTGTCAATGTTAATGATCAAAACTATAAGTCTTGATTTCTAGCATATTATAGCTAAGGTCTCGGACTAAGATAGAAAGTATAGTTGAGCTCAAGAACTCCATGGCAATCATCATATAAGACGAAGGAGTACTCAAGGAATCGGTGTATCTTCATCGACTAAAAGGTATGTGGAGACTTGAACTTATCTATCACTCAAAAGTCTATCTACTCTATCTCCTATCTTGAGACAAAATTCGTTTTTCTATATAGACTAAGATTATACACATTTGGTATTTCGAGTCGAGTTTACCTCGCCTATATCTATTTCTCGAAATATGTGTTGGTAAAGCTTTCGCTTTAGCCAAGTTCATCTTTACCTAGTGACGAAAGTCATGTTATGTTTCAATCACTTTGAAAATTTCTCTGGCGAAAAATGGTTTGTGAATAACAACTCTATAACGTCCTCTGAGAATGTTTCAATGATTGAAATGAGAGTTTAGATTGTATAACCATTGATGGATATAAGCATTATTGTAGAAACACATATATGTATAAGTCATATTTCTTAAACCAAAGTTTGCGAACTTTGTTGATCAAGAGAACCGGAGTTGTTTGCACAGTTTGCGAACTCAGTCCGCAAACTGGCGGGAGTTCTCGTCCGAGAATATCTGCTGGAGTTTGGAAAATCACTCAACAAGCTCAGTCCGCGAACTGGCGAAGTTCTCAAACCCGATGGAACTTAAGTCCGCGAACTTGAGTAGGTTATATCTAAAAACGATTGTTCTTGAACTCATCTTTATTGATTAAGGAATGCTTTTTCAAACCGTGGCTATAAAGTTCATGAAACGATTCGAGTGAATCAAATCGTTTTTGCTTCGATTGTGTCTTGTCAAATTACATAAGATCTAAGCAATTGAACAACTCTCTAACTAGTTCATTTGAGTCATTTGAACTAGTTATGGTGAAGAAGAACATGGTTGATACAAAAGTGATCATATGGCTAACCATTTGGTTAACTATTGTAGAACCAACCATTGTATAATTTTGGGTACGGTTATACAAGCCCATGAACGTGCATTTCATTTGTGTATGACAAGGTATGTTTTCAATCTAACGGTTGATAAATATTAGCTTGAATCTAATCAGGTTTTCATCTAACGGTGAATATTGAATGCTTTGTTACTAAGCTAATATTGATTGCAAACCCTAATTGAAAGACTATATAAGGGAGAACTCTAGCAACTGGGAAAACTAATCCCCACACATTCTGTGTGATACTAGTTGTGCTAAGCTAGAGTCGATTCTCCTTTAACCTCTGGTTTTCTTTTCTCAAACCGGGTTAACGACTTAAAGACTTCATTGGGATTGTGAAGCCAGACCGATACTACTTTTCTTGTAGTTGTGTGATCTAATCTTGATGTTTCTATCGTACGAGTACAATTTTAATAATTGTCTTGAGATTTCTATCTCTGATAGGCAAGATAAAAAGTAATCACAAACATCTTTGTCTCATCGTTTGTGATTCCACAATACCTTTTTTCGTTGCGTCGATTAAGACTATTGTGAGGTGATTGATAATACTAGGATGTTCTTCGGGAATATAAGTCTGGATTATCAATTGGTTCCTGTTTAATTGATTTATCAAAAGACATAACAAAAGTCGTAGGTATATTCGTGGGAGACGGATTTATCTATTACCGTCGACTTTTGTATGTGATACATATTTGTTTATTAAATTTTTCGACTTTGGGTCATAGCAACTCTTAGTTGTGGGTGAGATCAGCTAAGGGAATCAAGTACGTAGCATCCTGCAGAGATCAGAGGTGTAGGAGCATAATTGTACCTTGTATCAGTGTGAGATTGGTTGGGGTTCAACTACAGTCCAGACCGAAGTTAATTTGGAGTAGGATAGTGTTTGTAGCGGCTTAATACAGTGTGTGTTCAATCTGGACTAGGTCCCGGGGTTTTTCTGTATTTGTGGTTTCTTCGTTAACAAAATTCTGGTATCTGTGTTATTTCATCTTCCGCATTATATTGTTTATCTTTATAATTGAAATACATGTTGTGCGTTGAAGATCATCAATTAGAATATCCAACCTTTGGTTGTTGATGTACATTGATTGATCCATGGATATTGGTCTTTGGTACCATCCAAGTTATTCCTTTTATTTGATTAAAGACTTGCTGATTCTATTAGCTCGAGTAAATCAAATCAAGAGAGAGATATTAACTCCTGGATATACTTTATTCTAGATTGAGTCTAACTGTCTAGTTGATTCTCTAGTAAAGTATATTAGAGTTAGTCCATACAGATTGCTAAACGAAATGATGGGTGGTATTGTTAGACTCCCTCTTTTTCAAGTTTAACGTTTGCTTACTTTGTGGATTTGAGTTGAAACAAATAACCACTTTGAAAAAGAGTGGGTCTAACAACCATACCCAATAATCTGCAATTTGTATGGACTAACTCCAATGTAATTCCAAAAGAATCAACTAGACAGTCAGACTCAATCACGGAAATATGTACAAGAGTTATACCTCTGTTTCTCAATGTAATCAGCAAATCATACAGATAGAATCCTTGAGCCTGATTATTATGAGAAACAATTTGAATGGTACCAAAGACCAATGTTCAAGTGTCAATCAATTTATATCAACAACCAAAGGTTGGATTATCTAACTAATTGAAATACGCACAACCTGTGATATTTCAATTATATAAACAAATATAATGCGGAAAAGAAATAACACAGACACCAGAAATTTTGTTAAAGAGGAAACTGCAAATGCACAAAAACCCCGGGACCTAGTCCAGATTTGAACACCAAACTGTATAAAGCCTCTACAGACACTAGCCTACTACAAGTTAACTTCGGACTAGAATGTAGTTGAGCCCTAACCAATCTCACACTGATCAAGGTACAGTCGCGTTCCTTACGTCTCTGAATCTCAGCAGGACTCTAAGCACTTGATTCCCTTAGCTGATATCACCCACAACTAAGAGTTGTTACGACCCAAAGTCGAAGACCTGATAAAAAAATATGTCTCACACAGAAAAGTATATTGAATAGATAAATCTGTCTCTCACAAAAATGCCTACGAGTTTTATTCCGTATTTTGATAAATCAAGGTGAACAGGAACCAATTGATACACCGGTCTTATATTCCCGAAGAACATCCTAGTAATATCAATCACCTCACAATAACTTAACTGTACGGTTTTGGAACAAGTTATTGTGAAATCACAAAGAATGAGACGAAGAGCTTTCTGATTACTTTTTATATCTTACCTATTGGACATAAATATCGAGAAAATCTTAGAGAAGATAGTACTCAACACGATAGAACAAGTAAGAACTAGACATGCAACTACAGAGAAAATATTTGGGTCTGGCTTCAGAATCCCAATGAAGAATTAAAGTCGTTAGCCTATAATGGTTTTAGAAAAATCTAGGCTAAAGTAAAATTGAATCTAGTACGCAACTAGTATCACGCAGGAGGTGTGGGGATTAGGTTTCCCAGTTGCTAAAGTTGTCCCTTATATAGTCTTCAAATCAGGGTTTGATAACTTTGGAACAAAGTACTAAATATTCACCGTTAGTTGAAAACCTGATTAGATTCAGGCCAATATCTTTCCACCGTTAGATGGTCTTAGCTTGTTACACACAAATTAAATAAACCTTTATTTAGATATGTGTAACCGTACCTAAACGTGTATATTGAGTTGGCTCAACAATAGTTAACCGAAGTTAGCAATATGAACACTTTTGTATTAACCTTGTTCATCTAACACTTTTATATCACATATGATGATCAATCAAACAAGAATGATAATCAAATGAATCTAATTGTACTACTCATAGAGTTGTTCAATTGTTTATATTCTCATGAAAGTATACAAAATACAATAACGCAAAATCGGTTTTGATTCAAGAGATTCAATTCATGAACATTTATCCACAGTTTGCAAAGATTTCATTCCTTATTTATAAATGTATTTGTTCATGAGTATGAAATCATACTCAACTGATTTTAGAACTTAACCTCATAAGTTTGCAAACGGGTATGTAAACTTACGTTCCGGACTTTGATCTTTTCCGACAGTTCGCAAACGGGTGAGCATAATGTTGTTTCAGACCGAACTCAAGTGAAACAGTTTGCAAACGGGTACGCAAACTTAGTTCCCGGACTCTAACATTTAAAACCGTTCGCATACGGGTATGCATACTTGGTTCCCATACCTGAATCACACTTGCAACAGTTTGCATACGGATACGCATACTGTGCTATATCCAGACAATGGTTAGTTTTTCTAAACTCCCATTTCAATAATTCAAACATCCTTAGAAGACGACAATAGCTATCTCAACAAACTATTAGCTTATAAGTAATTTTCAAGTGATCGAATGATCAATACGAAACATTCCGAGTCTACATTAAATGACTGTCTCTCACAAATCATGTATGATGTTACAAGGCAATTTTCACAGGATCATGTTTTGACTTTCGTCAAGAATAATGATGAACATAGTTAAAGCAAAAATCTTTCCAACACATATGTCGAGAAATAGATAAGAGATTTATACTCAGCTCGAAATATCAAATGTGTATAATGATGAAGTCTATATAGCTATACGACTTTGTCTCAATATATGAGATAGAATATAATAGACTTCTGAGTGATAGATGAGTTTAAGCCTCCACATACCTTTTGTTGATGTAGTTCCACAAGATACCCTTAGTAGATCTTCTTCTTCAATCGATGAACATCGTGAAGTCTCACTACACCAAAACCAGGATTTTGTCACAGACTATTTCTGTAACTAAAAAAATTTGTCACACATATTTGCCGTTGGAGAAACAATAACTGTTGTAATTTGTTGCAACGCTTTTTCTGTGAGAATTATTTATTAAAATCACGCTTAACAACCGTTACAGAAAAAACAGTAACAAATGACCTAATTTTAGGGTGGTGACACGTGTCCTGCAGCAACGATTAATCTAACGGTTTTAAATGTTACTTTATAACAGCAACAATTAGGTTGACGACACGTGTCCCTTACTCTCACATATAGAACAACAGGTATTATTGTGACTAATTACTTAGCAACAATTCTACCAG
Organism: Papaver somniferum; assembly: GCF_003573695.1. Taxonomy (NCBI): domain Eukaryota; kingdom Viridiplantae; phylum Streptophyta; class Magnoliopsida; order Ranunculales; family Papaveraceae; genus Papaver; species Papaver somniferum. Next base: position 176,286,685 of record NC_039365.1, on the reverse strand, counting down.
GGACACGTGTCACCTTTAGTTACGGTAATAGTAACACATATACGAGTTACCTAAAATTTAGCAACAACAATTAAACGCACACGTGCTTATTCTTGTCACGATCAGTGTAACATTTTAACTGTTACTTTCATTTATAACAACACTCTTACAGTGACACGTGTACTTTTTTGTCACAATTTCTTTCCACAGTTAACCGTGATAATTTTCTACATAACAAATAAAAAAAATATGGATAGCCCTGGTCATTTGATGGACCTGGGATTCCAATTTACAGGCCTACAAATGCAATTACAACTGAAACACAGGCCTGCAATGCAATTACAACTGAAGCACACATGCCATTGTTCTTTTTCGATCTATTAAAAACCTGCAATTTATACAATTTCAGGATCTACCAATTTACAACCCTGCAATTCAATTAAAACTGAAACACATGCATGCAATACAATTACAACTGAAACACAGTTTTTCAATCTATTCAAAACCTGCAATTCATACAACTTCAGGATCTGCAAACTCTCCACAAATTATCATTGTTTTGCTCATTATGAAATTGAACCAAATATAACTGAACGCCAACATTTCTGAGCTGCAACCAAATAAAAATGACCATTTTACCCTTAGGGGAAATAAGTGTAATAAATGTTATGGAGACTGTGAAAATGACTAGACTACACTTATCAGAAATAAGTAAAGTAAATATCACTGACAGTTAAAATGACCAAATTACCCTTACTAGAAATTGGTACAATAAATACATGGTGACAAAGAAAATGACTCGACTGGAAATAAGTTAAGTAAATATTATAGACCGTGAAAATGACCATTTTACCCTTATCACAGTCTCCATTACATTTATAAACCTTATTTCCAGTAAGGGTAAAATGGTCATTTTCATAAACTATAACATTTACTTGACTTATTTTTATAAGGGAAGTTTGGTCATTTTATAGTCTCCATGATGTTTATTGTATTAATTTCTAGTAAGGGTAATATTGTCATTTTCACAGTCTGAAATATTAACTTATATATTTTTAATAAGGGTAGTCTGGTCATTTTTACACTCTCAATAATATTTATTGCACTAATTTCCAATAATGGTAATATGGTCATTTTCAGACTGTAATATTTTTGATAAGGGTAGTTTGGTAATTTTCATAGTCTCCGTGATATTTATTGCACTTATTTCCAGTAAGGGTAATATGGTCATTTTCAGTATGTAATATTTACTTTACTTATTTTTGATAAGAGTAGTTTAGTAATTTTCATAGCCTCCATGATATTTATTGCACTTATTTCCAGTAAGGGTAATATGGTCATTTTCAGTTTGTAATATTTACTTTACTTATTGTTGATATGGGTAGTTTGGTCATTTTCATAGTCTCCGTGATATTTATTGCATTTATTTCCAGTAAGGGTAATATGGTCATTTTCACAGTCTATAATATTTACTTTACTTATTTCTGATAAGGGTAGTCTGGTCATTTTCATAGTCTCCAGAATATTTTTTATACTTATTTCCAATAAGATAAAATAGTCATTTTCATAGTATGTAATATTTACTTTACTTATTTATGATAACAGTAGTTTGGTCATTTTCATAGCCACCATGATATTTATTGCACTTATTTCTTGTAAGGGTAATATAGTCATTTTCATAGTCTCCATGATATTTATTGCACTTATTTCTAGTAAGGGTAATATGCTCATTTTCACAGTAAGGGTAATATGGTCGTTTTCAAAATGTGTAATATTTCCTTTACTTATTTCCAATAAGGGTAGTTTGGTCATTTTCTCAGTCTCCATAATAGTTATTGCACTAATTTCTAGTAAGGGTAAAATGGTCATTTTCACTGTCTGTAATATTTTCTTTACTTATTTCTTATAAGGGTTGTATGGTTATTTTCACAGTCTGTAATATTTACTTTACTTATTTCCGATAAGGGTAGTCTGGTCATTTTCACAGTTTCCATAATATTTATTGCACTAATTTCCATTAAGGGTAATATGGTCATTTTCACAGTCTGTAATATTTACTTCACTTATTTCTGATAAGGGTAGTCTGGCATTTTCACCGTCTGCATAATATTTTGTTGCACTTTTTTTCCATTAAGGGTAATATGGTCATTTTAACAGTCTGTAATACTTACTTTACTTATTTCCAATAAGGGTAATCTGGTCATATTCACAATCTTCGAAATTTTTATTGCACTTATTCCGATAAGGATAGTCTGGTAATTTTCACTGTCTTTGGAAGAAGTAGATATGTCAAAGTCAAATTTCTATAAAGTCACGACTTGTTGACTTGGTCTTGATCATGTTTTCTAATATTAAGAAAATTAAAAAGGAAAAGAAAAATATATTTTGATTTATAAAAATGAAATATAATTGTTAGTTTATACAAATATGGGAAAATTAGATGACAAGTAAAATTCAAAGTGTTATAATTTTAGGGTTGTTTTAGATGTGGTGAAATATCTGTGGAATCATCACTTTGAATTATAATTGTGATTGTCTGTAAAATTGTCAACAAATTTTCACTTTGAAATATTATTGTAAAATTGTCAAAAAAAATTAAGTAATTATTTAATATTTGTTTTATTCTTTTATGAATTTCATATTTAATATAATATGAATGGTTTCTTCGGCGTTTCACTCTGGTGATTGGAAACTCATTCCAATCACGGATTCACCATGAATTCACCATGCAATCTTTTTGATTTGTTTTTCCCTTTGTTTTCCATATCACGTTTTACCCATTTTTGCACTGTTTTCTTTCACTTTCATTGCCGTTTTTTGCATCTCATTAGGGTTCGTTGTTTTTCTTTTAGGGTTTTTCGTTGTTTCTTTTTACTTTGCCAATGCAGAGAGTTACACGAACTTCTTCTCGTTCATCGATTCACACGCCTTCACGACAAGCACGGTCTCCTCCTCTTCATCGGTAGTCGTCTCCGACAATGTCTTCCATTGCCCTTTCAAGAGTCTTCATGGATGCCCTGATGGACTTCATGGAAGAGGGTATGTCAAAGGGTCTTTCTTGAAACACCTTCATGACAAACATTTATTCTCGGAAGACAACAAGAGAAAAGTTAGAGAACTAATTACTAGGGATTTGATTGTGTACCGTGGCTTGGAGAAGGCTCTCTGCAACTTGCGAATGTGGCTTTGCGGCAAGTGCTTGTATCTGCATGCTTGGACGAAAGCTTGCAAGGGGCGTGAAGGTCCTGCTCATGATTTCATTCCAGGGCCTTTCAATTGGGAAGGAGTGGACTTTTTGATTCATGGGTTGTACAAACCTGAAGATGTACAGGATGTCGTGCAGGTTGTTGTTGTGGAAGGTGTTAACGTTGTAACTGGTTCAGTTTCAGGTGAGAGTGACGATGGTGCTGGGGTTGATGCAGTTTCAGGCCGCTTTAACGTTGTAATTGATTCAACATCAAGTGGGATTGACAGTGGTGCTGGGGTTGATGTTGTTTCACGCGGGAGTGACAGTGGTGCAGTAGAAATTCTCTCCACTGATTTGCTTAATGCTGTGCTCCAACGTCAATTTCCTACCGTCACTTGCATTCCTTACAAGTGCCGTCTTGCTTTTTCGAGGGCTCTCAAGGTCTTCCTTGATCGGATTCTAGCAAATCCGAGCTCCTTATCAGGTTGGTTACGTTTGCTATTGCTTCCCATTTGCACTTTGCCACTATATCAACCGAAGAGCTCCGCCGAAAGAAAGTACGGTAATCGTAAGCCACTACAGGTGTCTGCTATTTTATATGCACTTAATGTTTGGAAGGAGCCAAATGGCTGCTTTACATTAGTATGCAAGCTGTTACAACAGTCGGTTCGGTGGGGGTCTAGGAAATCCGATGACAAGAAGGTTGATGAGAAGCAGCAAGGGTAGCTAACATTATTGCTTGCCAGAGGAAGATCAATTCAAGGCATTTCGCAGCTGCCATACGAGTTCTGTCTTCGTCTGGAGTCGCTCCTTTTGATGAGAAGACTTATTTGGACTTGTTAGACAAACATCCGTTAGCCTCCCCTCCTGAGGTTCCCACGGACGACATCACTGAGGATCCCATCTTTGTGGATTCTAAGGCAGTTTTGGGAGCTATTAAAAGCTTTCCTAAAGGTACGTCGTGTGGTCGTGATGGTCTACGGGCGCAACACTTAATGGATGTTCTCAGTGGAGCGGTGGCAGCAGTGGTGGATGATTTTCTTTTTTCCATTTATGGGGTTGTCAATCTTTGGTTGGCTGGAAAATTCCCTAGTGAATTGGGCGAATACATTGCTAGTGCCTCGTTGACACCTTTGCTTAAGCCGGGAGGAGGTCTTCGACCTATTGCAGTTGGTACAGTTTGGCGTAGATTGGTTTCTAAGGTAGCTTCTTTTGCTGTCGGAAAGTACACGACTTCTTATTTAGGAGATTACCAATTCGGGGTCGGTGTCTCTTTAGGAGGGGAAGGCATTTTACATGCTGTAAATCGCCTTTTAGAAATGCAAGGTCATTCAGAGAAAATGTCAATGTTTCTAATTGACTTTTCTAATGCTTTCAACATGGTGAGAAGATCTCAGCTCATCAAGGAAGTCCACCTTCATTTCCCAGGTATTTCTCGTTGGGTAGAATTTTGCTACTTACGTCCGGCTAAGCTTTATTATGCCCAATATGTTTTGTCTTCTGCACTTGGTGTGCAACAAGGTGATCCCCTCGGTCCTTTGTTGTTTGCATTGACACTTCACCCATTAGTGAAGTCCATTGCTTCTCAATGCAAACTTGATCTGCACGCCTGGTACCTTGATGATGGTACTATTGTTGGTGATACATTAGAGGTAGCTAAGGCTTTCCGTATAATTGAAACTGAAGGACCATGCAGGGGGTTACACCTCAATATAAAGAAAACGGAAGTCTTTTGGACTTCCCTTGATCCCAGGAGTAAAATGGATGGTGTTTTCCCTCCCGATATTGGTAGACCTTCTAAGGGTGTTAAACTTTTGGGAGGTCCTGTGAGTTTAGATATGGACTTCATTAGCGACATGGTGTTGAATAGGGTGCACAAAACTGTTCAATTAATGGACGCGATCAAAAAACTCAAGTACCCTCAAAGTGAGATGCTTTTACTTCGCAATTGTACTAGTGTATCTAGACTATACTTTGCTATGCGAACTACCAATCCTGCTGCTCTACAACCTGCCACTGATCTCTTTGATGACCAGCTATATCAATATTTGAGGCTTCTGATTACTGGGGATGGTGCGGCTTTTGGTCCTCTACAGAAGAGAGTAGCTACCTTACCTATTAAGGATGGTGTTTTTGGCATTTATACCATGACTGACACCCGTGCTTATTGTTACCTTGCCTCTCAAAGCCAGACTACTTCAGTGTAAAAAGTGATCCTTGGCAATTTATCCTCAACAGACAAAGGTTCAGCTTATCAGTTGGCTCTTCAGACCTTCACACAGATATGTGGATTACCGTCTACTTACTGTGTCGATGATACTTCCCTCCCTTTCATGCATTCCCTGGCAGTAGTTTATTTTGATGCGGTTAAGAAGCATATCCCAGACCAATTTCATATGTCTGTAAGAGATTTCATCCTATAGCAATGCAATCATGTCAAGCATGCACAAAACTATCTTTTGGCGGTACCCATTAGTGGGATTAATCCGTGCCTCGGTCCTAGAAAATTTAGAGCTGTGCTTTGTTACCTCCTTGGTATTCCTATGTTTGTTGAGAATAGTTTATGCCAAAGTTGCAACAAATCTATGGACATTTTTGGAGATCATGCTCTTCATTGTTTTAAAAATATTGGGTATAAGTTTCGTCATGACGTTGTTCGTGATGTTGTGCTTGACATTTGTTACAAAGACAATGTACCTGCACGCAAGGAGGTTTCTCTCGGTCTTCAGACAGATGACGGTAGAGATTTAAAACATGCTGATATCCTGATTCTCAACTGGGAAAATGGGAAAGATGTTTGTATGGATGTTACAGGTGTCTCTCCATTCACTGGCAATGGTGTCCGTTTCTTCGCTCTTGGTAAGGCTATTTCTGGAGCGGTTTCTCGTAAACGTACCAAATACTCGAACAAGTGTGCTGCACATGGGTATGGTTTGGGTGTTCTAGCCTTCTCTACCTTAGGGGAACTTGGTGAGGATACTCTTATTTTTTTTCAAGCGTCTTAGGAATTGTTTGGTTAGCAATGATGCTAGTAGCGGCTTAGGTAGTTTCATTTTTTATCGTTTAGGGGTTGCAATTCAAAGGGGAGTTGGGGCCCAGCTTGTCGCTAGGTTACCAACCAAAAGTTTTGTATAAGTATTGAACTTTGGATTGTGACTAATAAAAGAATTTAATATTCCTAATTATTATCACGAATACAAAATGTAATAACAGTTATAACTGTTGCAGGACTTATCACAGGCGTATCTGTGACTGAAAAATAAACTGTGACAGGTTGCACTATTACAAAATCCTGGTTTTGGTGTAGTGAAGCTCAACTACACATTCTATCCTAATCCGAGACATAGTATACTAGAAATCAAGACTTATAGTTTTGACAACTAAACTTGACAAATAAGCTTCAGATAGCAACGCTAGCGAGTTCAACCGAGCAGTTCTCTAACACAATTGTTCTTACATTACAGTGAGATCAAAAATTATGGAATTATTTTCTTGATAGTTTTGGGTTATCATGGGTTTTATCCGACTCAGTTAAATCCAACTCGTGGGAGTGGTCCAAGAGGAAAAGTAAGAAGATGATCAAGAGGATTTTGGATCTTTTACCATTTTGGATTTGGTGGTCAATCTGGAATTGCAACACTATTTAGTAATAGGAGAAGACACTTGAATCAGTTAATAATCTCAGTCAAGTGCACTTTGTTTCATTGGGCTAGATGTAATAATCTTTCTGAGGGATACTCTTTGAGTACTTTGATATGTAATTGCAATGTTGTCATTGAGAACAACTATTTGTATATGATCTTAAATGTTATTACTTGATGACTTCCTAAGTTTTAATGAATTTTCCCTTACTTGTTAAAAAAAAAACTTATCGAATTTCTATTAAATTAAGGGGAAACTTTCCATGGGTATTAAGGTAATTATGATTCAGTATCCCATCCCGTAGTATGAGAAATTGACTGGGTTAACGAGATATTGACTCGTCTAGGATAAGATCATCACTATGGGTAGCTAGTTAAGATCTTCTCTAATTGTTGTATTTTAAACAAAAGTCTTGAATAACATAAAGAAGCTTGCAATCACAAGATAGGTCAATGGAGCATAAAATGGAAATATTCCTCGGTACAGCCTGGTTTAAAGTGGGTTTGGCAATCACTTAAATATGATGTGAGATGGTGCATTGGTGATGGTAAACAAATATCAGTATGGTTTGACATATGTATAGGTAATTTTTCATTGATTGGTTTGGTAGGATATTCAGATTATGGTAAATGTCATCGATCTGGACATGAAAGTGAAAGATATATTGATTCACAGTCGTTGGAATATTCCTACAGAACTACATAATTATTTGTCTTCATCCTTACCAGTAGTGAAGGGAGGTAAAGATCAAATAGTATGGTGTTGGAGGTACAAAAATCACAAGTGTTGTTTTCTCAAGATTTTTGTCGAATTTAGTTGATCAAAACTATATCTTGATTTCTATCTACATTTAGTCAAGTCTCAGATATGATAGAAGTGTGTAGTTGAGTACCAGACATCAGTGCGTTTTACCGCTTGAAGGCGAACATCAAACGAAGTTTTTGGAGAACTTCATCAACAAAAGGTAATTGAAGACTGAACCACATATTACTCAAGTTTTCACCTTTCTATCTATGATACTAAGCACTGTTTTAAAACCCGGACCGGACCGGACGGTTCGACTAGAGAACCGGTGAACCAGTAAGAAAAACGGGTTGGGTCACCCTTAACCCACTAATATGCTTAAAAACCCATTGAACAAGGAAAACCGGTCGGTCCAACCAGCGAACCAATTAACCCAGCTGGGTTGTTGCCGGTTCACCCAGTTACTTCGTCATCAAAATTTCGAGTTTTTTTTTTCTTGTTGAACTTTTTCCGTTACTAGAATATTAAAATTGCTCTTCGTGAATGAATCACATTATAGAATAAGATGAAATATAATCAAAACATTGGATCTGTTAATTTCATTCAATCAAACAATTAATGGAAAAGGGAAGAAAAATTTTATCAATCGGAATGAGTCCTGGCGATGGAGAAGCACAGAAGTCCAAATGGAAAATTAAAGACAATTTAAGAATGAATTGATAAAACTTCATTGATTGATTTGATACATGATCGTCAAAAGAGGATTTTGGTATAAAGAGACGGTACTGTCTATTGAGAAAGATTATGGAAAGAAGATGAAACAAATAAAGAAACGTAAAAATTAGGGCGCAGTGGCATAAAACGTAAATAGTAGCATTATATTATGGGAAACTATGAGGGATTAAACATGTGAAACACTTGGTTGTCGGACTAGTTGTGTCTCACGCCACTTATCCTCCATTCCTCCTTGTATTGGTATATATTTTTGACAGTTAGTATGTAATCTATTTGACCCACTGACCCCCGGTTGAACCACTGGTTAAACCAGTTGACCCTAATCCAGTAATTGTACTGGGTCGATGTCCGGTCCGGGTTTTAAAACACTAATACTAAGTCGCATGACTAAAGTAGACTTTACATGCACAACATAAATTTCGAGTCAAGTTTATCTTGTTAATTACTCTCGAAATATGTATGACTAAGCTTAAGAACATTTGTTCATACTTGATGAATTTGGTTAAAAATAATTGTTTATGACCAAAATCGTGATTCAAGTTAATCATTTGAAAATATCCTGGAACAATGATATGTCCCGTTGATGTTATTCGAGAGTGTTTATACAGGTGTGCCATTGATTATTAGAGAGATATAGAACTAATGTAAATCTAGATACAGGATAGTACATGTACCAGCTTACATACTGGCGCAACAGTTAGATATAGGTCCGAAGCTGCAGTACATGTACCCAGTACACGTACCAGCGTTGCTATAGTTCGGTAACGACTTTTGGTACACATACCAGGTATGCAAACCCAAAAATATTTGTTGACTCGTGAACTCAGGATGGTACACATACCTAGTATGCATAACGAAAAAAATTTGTAGACTCCTGAAATTGTTTTGTCTTAAGGGTATACAAGCGTGCACACTTACCATGACAAAATAACTCACGAAACGGAAAGTAAGTACACGTACCAAGTACATGTACTTACCCAGTCGAATATTTTCAGATGCATCAGAATTATTTTTATGAGATAATCAACATTGGAACAACTTTCCAAAAACATACCTAGACATATTTGATCACATTATAACCTATGGTTGTGACTCAAGATTAAAGTGTTAAAGTGTTATATGAAAATGGTTAAGCTTATAGTTCTTATATCTAGTTTCGGGGGTACCAAAATACATCACCAACTTTTTCTTAGGAAATCCGTATGGACTAAACTCAAATACAATTCTGAGATTTACAACTTAATGAATCTCAATCAGGAATTATATTGAGAGTTTATATCTCTTTCTCTCACAATCAACATGTAAACGGAAATAAGTCCGTGAAGCTGATTATACCGTGAGATTACTTGGATGATTCTAAAGATCAATATCCAAGATCAATCAAGTTGTATCCAACAATTACTATGGACGTATCTACTTTGATTGATTTACGTACAACCTGTGATATTTCAATTATAAATATAAACAATATAATGCGGAAAAAGAAATAACACAGACACCATAAACTTTGTTAACGAGGAAACCGCAATAGCAGAAAAACCCCGAGACCTTATCCAAATTTGACTACCAAATTATATTAAGCCGCTACAGATACTAGCTTATTATCAAAACTTCGGACTGGAATGTAGTTGATACCGAATCCACCGTCACAGTAATTCAGTTACAGTCGCGCTCCTTACGCCTCTTGAATCTTGTAAGACTCTGCGCAATTGATTCCCTAAGATGATTACAGCTTAAGAGTTGCTTTAACTCAATCGAAGACTTTAAACCAGTCTTCCTCCCACATATAAGCTTATATGTGATTTCCGTTTTGATTAAAAGGTCAAGGTGAGATAGGAAATCGTTTTCAATAGACGAAATCTAACAAACCTCAAATTCCGGTATTTACGATTCCGGAAGAATAGCCTAGATTATTATCCACCTCACAAATAAAACCTAGCTTATAAAAATGCTCTAACCTTGTTCTCATTATACTGTTGATAAAACTAAATTGAATAGTTCCAAAATTCTTCATCAATCTACGAATTTCCGCAACATGATAAGTGCCCGGGCATCACCTTCCATGATACAAGTACCCACACACCTTTTTCTTTAGAAAATTGTTGTGCATGGATAAAACCAATAGCTTCAACACATAGCGGGGACCTTTCTTGGAAGTATGTCGAGTGACCCCCCTTAAACCCACCACTGTCATTTCTAGAAATTACTCCCACTGCACCATCGTTTTCTTTGGTACTAGCATCCACATTAAATTTGATTGTGTTTGCTAGAGGTGGATTCATCTGATCGCTTATCTGAGTCACCTCTGTAAAACTGTGGTGCATTGCAATATAGTAATTAGAGAATAAGGTAGCCGCTTCACTGAGCATTCTACTATATAAGGGGCCTACCTATCGAATACCAACCTATTCCTTCTCTTCCACCAACACTATAGAATACAAGCAAGAGACTCAAAAGAAATGCCAACATCTTTAACCATGAGGAATCTGATTAACAAATTTTTAATGTAAACATTTCCATAATTTCCTATGTGTATGGACAAATGTAAAGCAAATAGGAGTGACTGTGTACTAGTGCAAATAAAGCACAAGTGATTCATAGTTTTATCGTGGGGTGCAAGAGTGTCATAAGTATCAGATTAATAGAATGTGAATTTAAAATGCATGCCAACTTTTAGAATTTTGATATATTGTGATGGTGCTTCTAAAGGAAATCCAAGACTTGCAGGGTATGTATTTATAGGTTGAATTGTAGATGGTTCACTTCTTTGTGCAGAATCTAGTGGTGCTGGATTAACTACTATTGATGGTGGATTTTAACGAAGGTCGTATTTATAAAATCACATGGGAAATTATGCATCTCTGATCAGTATCGAGATCATAAGAAATTCATGTCTTCATCTTTCACAAGAGAAATGAATTACGGTTCTGTAATATCATGACAATAACAATATATGACGACAATATTAGGGTTTCTGAGGCAAATTTTTTAATATTCCATATATTTCATGATTAAGCTGAAAGAGTCAGCATCTCTGTTGAGTTCAAAATTTATCTCTGGTGTCTGACCCAGACTAATATTCAGAATAGATATGATGTTGATCACATCATATATGAAGCTATCAAAGGTTACGAGACATGTGACATGTTAGTGCAGAACAACCAATTAAGTAATTCCGGTGAAGTATTCATCAGTTAAATTCCTAGAACAAATGTGCTAATTAAACCCTAATATTCACTTAGTCTGATCCTTGGCTTTTCTCAGCTTAATGCCATGGAATATAATGGGTATTCAGCTTTCGGGTTTATGGGGCACCCCCGAGTGAGCCCCGAGTAAAAGGCATGGGTGTGTTTAGTAATGCTTAAAGGAGCATCCAAAAACATGGAAGAACTAGGATATGGAAATTTTATCAAAGAAGGAAAAAGAAGAGAGATAATAATTATAAAATAGAAACCGTGAGGCGTGGGCCCCACACGGCTAGCCGACCGGCAATCCCCCTCTTTTTCTTTTACTTTATTATTATTATTATTATTTAGGGTTTTGTTACTTCCTCTTTCGATCAAAACTCCTAAAATTTTCATATCTTCTCCACTGACCATATGGTTAGTAAAACAAGTTGTCCCGCAACCATCATGTCTTGTTTTTCTACCATGAAAAATATTAAAATAATATTATTTTAATTTTTTAATAGTGATCCTCCCACAAATATTAAGAGTTTCAGTTAAACTCAAAATTTTCATACAAGGATGAAATAATGCTCGATGGACCATCAGAATATACCAAAATCCTCAGGGTTGGTCCCTGGACAGCATGGCGACATGGGCATGCCACCATGAATGGTCATGGTCAGCCCTTGGCTTGCAAACATCCAGTCCCACCTCTTTGGTGATTTTTTGATCTAATTAACCATCCAAAGTCCATATTCGGTTCAAACTCTTTCCTGTAACTGGGAAGAACATCCACTCAGTATCGCATGGTCCCAAGACCAATTAGGAACTTAGTGGCTTTAGTTATATTCTTGTGCAATCAAGCTGTGGTTAGAACTTTTCTTTCTAATTTCTTACCTTGGATTTTTCTAGCAAGATGGATAAGATTAAACGTCTCTTTTTAGGTACTTCAGTTTAGACATGGTTTCCGTAAGCTTAATTTTTCTACAGAACTTCTAGATAAAAAAGGTAGTAACTTAGAAAATTATCAGTTTGTAACTTACTTCGTCAGGCCAAATTTTCTGTCAAGATTGGAATGTGACAAGTATTCTCGATTCCGTTGATTTTTAATTTAGTGGTTCCTGACACGTGATATATTTTGGTTGTAACTTTGGTTTATTTTGGAAATAAATCTTTATGATTTAGCCACAAAAAATAAAATAAAAAACAAAAACGTTAGAGCAGTGTAGTTAATCTCGACTGTGCTGGAAGAGATCTCGCTGATCAAGAAACTTGCTGCAAAACTGAACTATGACCAAAATTCAACCGAGACGACCGATAAAAATCAAATTCAACTCTTAAAAACTCGTCCTATACATTTGGTAGAATTTGTGTTGTTTCTTTATTTTGCTTGACATATAAATATTATGAGCATAAAATTTAAAAATATAAAATTTGAACTTCCACTCAAGATCTCCTTGGGTTGTTTTCAGTATCCCAATTCTGACCGAGACAACACCGAGATCGAGTATATAATTACCAAAACAAGTCAGACTAAATCGGTGGTCAAGTCAAATAGAATAAATTATTCAAAAATCGGTAGTGAGTAAAAAGGTTCAAAAATCGGTGAGTCAATAGCCCCTTGGGCCGGAGCTCTCCGGAAGAATTTGTTCTCCAGTTTTCAAAATAAATAAACAATTCAATATATCTTTGCCAGCAACGCTGAAATGGGTGACACCCTGAATAGAATGCATTGCATGTTGATCCCTATAATCGGAGTTACTATTTCGTCAAAAGCGATGCAAGCAAAAATACTGACAATTTTTACAAGAGTTTCAGTTGCTAGATATGAAGAATAACAAACAAAATATGGGGTGTGATAACTTAATGCATGATAATTTGAATGTTGATCAATGTCTTAATCCTTCTTATGTTCAAAGTGAAGTAAGAAAAGAAACAGATAGACTTTTCAACGAATTACATCTCAAGAGAAAAATTAACGAATGTAAAGAGTGTGTTGTCTATGAGAATGAAGTGCTTGCTACTCCATGAGTGTTTCCTGCCTTGGTGTTGAAAATGTCAACGAGTATTGACGGAAGCATGGAGATTAAGTTCATTGTTGCCTGGCGCTCCTAAAAACATCTCGACGTTTCTTTCCCCTAGTGCTTTCAGTGAAATGAAGCTGCAGATGTGAGGTAACGGTACCTGCTGAATCCTGTCGCGTTCTTCAAGGACCCATATTTTTTCATCTTTTTGTGTCTTTAAGTCATGTCGGGTGATCCCTTTAATTGGAAATAATAATTCATCCTCTTTTGTAAGAGCAAATAAAAAATACAGTGTGTTCCAGATATCCAGAAAGGATTTCATCCTGAACATTTTTCTCCAGTTTCGAGACTTATAAGATTGTTCTATACTGCGGTAACTACTAACATTATCCTTTGAGAACCACACGTTGTAATAATCCCTATAACCGATCTCAGGATCAGCTGGGACAGTAATAAGACACAAACAACTTCTCAAAACACAGAGTCTACGGTTCGTGTTTAATAGGCCAGGCGGGTTAGGGACCGAGTGGAATTTCTCGTCCGCCAGATCAAATGCTACAATCCCCCCTGATTCTTTGTGTAGCCAATAAAGAGATCCATTCCAACAAACACTAGGGGAATGATAAACAGATTCAAAAAACAAGTTGGTTTCTCCTGCACTTGTCCACCCGCTGTCACTCCCAAGCTTATATATCTCAACCACTCCCCTGCTTCGAGGTAATCCGAAATATGAGATTCTAACGACCTTATACGCATTAGTTAGAGGGTGGTAGCCAAAGCCACATATAATGTGAACACCTAGATCGATTTTCTTCTTATCGATGTATATTCGTGGAAGGTGCACAAATTCTCTGGTAACCGGATTACATATGTACGAAGGTTCGTCAGGAGACTCAGGACTGTGGCTTGGTATGTGGGGGAATATAGAGACTCCATTGTAATTTGTCCGGGATATTAAACAGATTAATCCATTACAAGAGCCAACGATATGCTTGCATGCCGGGAATTTGATGTTGATCCTTCTCCTGCGGTATATAGGCTGATTGTCACCAACCTTGCGGTCCTCATGGTACTCTTCATGATAGAGTGCTTGAACATCTCTGTTAAAGGCAACGAAAGTCTGTATTGCAGCATCAGAACCATCACGATTCTGCTCTTGCGTGTGAGTTAATCCACAACCATGCTGTCGCTGTAGATGTTGATAAGCAAAGTAAGTATTAGTATTAACATGAAACTGTAAGAAATTTCTCCAAGATTTACATACTTGTTTGCAATTTAATACCGACTCAACTGGCAACCTAGAAAAAATATTCAATGTGATTTCTTCGGGGAGACTGTTTATTAGACTCTTTAGAGGATCATGACGGTCGGCCATCTCCTCCTCTACTAAAAAGGAATTATGGTCCTCATAAGCTTCTTTTTATATGTCCGCACTTCTTTTCTTTATTTAGAAGTTTCGGGGTTGTGCTAAGAAAACCAAAATACCCTCGCGTTTAAAGACCAAGTTATCCTCGTGTTTTCTATGGGGAAAATATTCATCTCTTAATTAAAGAGATGAATCATACTTTCCTATCTTTAATTCCAAAAACTGATAATCCATCTAGTCTTTGTGAATTCGGAACAATTTCTTTATGTAATTTTAATTACAAAAATATTTCTAAGATTTTTGTAAATAGAATGAAACTACTATTGAGCAAAATGAGAAGCCAATGACATATATTCCTAATAGACATATCCAAGTTAATGTTATTATTGCTCATAAACTGGTTTATACAATGAAAAGAAAAAGGAAAACAAAACTAGTCATAAAACACCAAGGTGATCAAATTTGTGGTACACAAAATCCAGCCATATTATTTTTAATAAATAAAAACCATTTGATTAAAAAGTGACACAAAAACCCCGTATCAAAATATAATGAGTAAATTTAGTTTTTGTTAAAAAAAAAAGCCAAAAATACCCTTTTAACATTCTCTTCTTCTTCTTCTCCTCTCGTTTCTTTCTTCGTCTCCTTCTTCGCACCACAATCACCACCAGCGGCAACAATAGATCTCCACGAACACCAGCAACAACTTTATTCTCCCCCGACCACGCTACTGCACCTTCGTATTTCACCACTACCACCACCCTCCTCTGCCTCGTTCAATTCCTTCAACACCAACACCATTACCACCATCGTAAACACCACTATCCCCAACTCCTCTCCACCTCACAGCAACTATAATCAAAACCCTACTAGTTTCATCTTCAAATTCATAAAGAAACACAGGTGGATCTGGTGATGTTGCGATGTTTCTGTAAGATTAGATGAAGAAGTTGTTGAAATTAGGGTTGCGACTGTAACTGCAATTGAAGAACAAGAAGAACACAGATAGGTTGGTGACGAATTGATGATTGAGATCAATTTTCAAGGAAGGGATGATGAAGTGGTGATGTTCCTAACAAGGGTCCGAGGAATTAGATCAATCATATCCCACCTAAAAATACCTTTACAGACACAAATCGTCTCAAGATTTCCAATCAAGACTTTGGCTTGGATTGAATCGAATTGAATTTGATTGTGTACCATCATTTATTCTAAGCTTCTGGCATGATTTTGATTAAGGTAAGGTTTTTATTCCATTAGGTTCATCCTAATTTCATTTTTGAGTTTGTAGAAATGAATAAAAGGAATAGTTTTTGTACTGTTCAATTTGCTTTGAGAGGAGACAGATAGAGGATTTGAGCTAGGTTTGGTGTCTGTTTGATTTGCTTTTTTGGATTTTGATTTTCATTTCACATAGTGGTGGTAAATTTTTAAGCTTTAGAGTTTCTAGATTTACCAAATTCCACACAGCAATTGATATACCAGTTAGAGCTTGGTGACTACTTATTCAATTTGAACTAGTCTTATTACCCTCTAGGATCACAACATCTTGAATCGGTTACTTTGTTTCTCTTTTCAATCGTAGTAGGCGGCGCCCGATGAAACATTATCGTCAGGAGGGTTCAGTTTCCAATTTCATTGTTTTAGTTTTGGAGCTTATAATATGGTTGCTGGTATATTTTTTGTGTTCTTGGCAGGAGTTTTGCCACATAGGGCTTGGAGAAAAGACATATTTTAATTGAGTAGTCCCCCGAAAGAAGAAAAATTTGGTGAGTTCAAATTAAAATGGTCTTCGGAAACCACCCGAAACGCTAGTGATGACAGTAGCTGGGAATTTCATTCTGTGTTTCAGTATGATTTGTCCATGGTGGTTTGCGAAAAAGAAGGATATATCTGAAGTTAACCTTTCCATGGAGCACAGTGTCAGTGAGTCAAAACTGTTTTTTTCCTTTTATTGTGTTACTTTCGTCTTGTATGCATGAGTTGTTGTCGCTGATTCAACCTGTGGTGTAGGACATTTTATAGGCCAAACATGTTTTCATTGTGAAATGAGCTTCCGGCTAGGATTCAAAAATTACAAGTAAAAATGTGCAAATGGATATGGTTCCACTGTGAACACTCGAGACAAATTTTCAGAGTTTGGGTTGGTTGGGTCACAGGCAAAACACATTTTGTGTCATCTTGTTTATTATACTCCGCCGAAAACCTTGAATCTATCATGATGAAATTCCAATAATAGGATCGTTAATTACACTAGGTTACATTTCTGTTGCTTTGATATTTTGGTTGGTTTTTACTATTCAACTCAACTTACGTCAATTCAGACTCTTTAAATCCTCTAACCAATACTTCATTTTTATTTTTTTTTGCATTAGATTCAGCATCCTCACCAGAAGCAAGTACTGCTTCTGAAAAACTCCCGGACAGCGCAGTTCGTGTGCCAGCCAGCCCATTTCGAGTGCCACCTAGTCCTTCTCGATTCTTACAGTCATCCAGAACGACTGCAATTGGATCTGTACATCTAAATATGAGTCAGGTTATAAAAACCAACCAAAATTTACTTTAACTTTTTCTTCAATTTCATGCCCTAAATTTACTTTAACTTCTCCTTCTTCAATTTTTACCACCACCCTCCTTCTTCACCACCACTAATAACAAGCAACGCCGTTACAAACAACTGAAAATGAAATTGAAAATTGGTATGAATTGAAACTGGATTTGTCAAAATTGGTCTTCACACCAAATTTCAAGTTATTCTTTTTATAAGCCAACACAGGTTATTTCTATTGGTGTGGTCAAACAGAATGAACCATGGTTTGTAATTTTTCTTGCAGTTGAATTCTGATGAAATCAATTATGGTTTCATCTTCATCAAAAATTGGTTCCATCGTATTTATGATGAAACCAAAAATTGGTTTCATCGTATTTATGATGAAACCAAAAATTGGTTCCATTTAATCTTATCCTTACTTAAATTGAATTTTGTTTATGAGTTTGAATTGTCGTTTTGTTTGATAAGGGATTAGATGTATGCTAGGATTTTTTACATAAAATTGAAGAAAAGACCTGAAAATGGTTAGTTTTTGTATGTGTATATAGGCTCAGGAGTGGGATAATTGCTCTGTTGGATGTCAATTTTGGACATAAAAGTGGAGATGATAAGATGCCGGATGCTGCGTTTGGTCAACCTGGTAATGGAGTGCCTGGGATTCTTCGGACAATTGAGTCGTCGCATTATTATTTAGAGAATAACGTTGCTACGGCAAGAGAGTGGATAAGCACAATCCAAAATGTTTTTTTAGAAATAAAATTGATGCACTAGCTAGTCTTGTTAGTTTGATAGTTCAGAGTTTAGACGATGAATTTGCAAGATTGTGGATATATGTGAGGCGCTGAATTAGAAGTAATCCCCTTTGTGACTTGATAACCGTTCCAGTAAGCATTAAATGAAAACTTCTAAATTGAAAATATCTATTTAGCGTTCACAGGCATCCCTACAAGTCTGAATTTTAGGCTACAAAAGTTAACCTCTGGCGAGTAACCATCTTTGACATCAGCTGTGTCTTATTGTTGTTACCACTCCAGAACTATCAAGAGTTTCTAAAGAGTAAAGTTTGCTATAATTTCTTTTGTATTAGGAAATGGTTTAAAGTTTTAATGACAACTAGTCTCTCATCAGATGTTCCTGTTGGTTATTTTTCGTGGGCTGAGTATGACGTTATAACACCCTTACAACCACAGACAGAAAAGGCCCTTGCGGCTGCCTTCATTTCCGACTGTGGTGCCCGAAACTTCCTTTTGCAGGCCCTTGAGATGCTTGAGGAGTCAAATATTCCAATAGATTCCTATAGTGGTTGCCATCGGAACCGTAATGGAGGTAGAAATCATACATATTACTTTGTATATCGTATCCCATTTTGGTGCCTTATTTTGAAACTTTTGTCCAGCTCCTAGATGGGGTTTATAAAATCATGCTAGAATTATATGCTTAGTGTTTTCTGGTTGGCTTGTGAAGAGATTTTTAATTCTATTATAGACATAGACCACAAAAGTTTAATTTAGCAACTCCGTAAGTGCATGCTACAGTTACAACATTTATATTATTATCCGACAGCCTAGCATGTATCTTCTGTTGCCTGCTGTTGCTAATAGATAATAGTTTGTTGAGGTTCTTGACGACTAAAATAGGATACCTGTTTTTAGAAATAAACTTTGCACCTGCAATGTCAAATATCCTTTTCATGAAGAATGGTACTGGTGTTGGCTTTGAGTTGGTTCTCTATGAAGAATGGTTTGAGCTGATGCTTGAGAATGGTTTTTAAGTACAGTTGCAGGGTGAGAGTGTAGAGAAGAACTGAGATTCCTATGTTGGTGGTGATTATGAACTGCAGCTGGTGATAATCAGAATCCATGGAGGAACTGGTGTTGCTCTGGTATAATTAATATGGATATTGCAGGTCAAGTTGAAGATCAAACTGAGCCTGAGATGGAGCATTTGTGGTGTTCAGGTATGAGCTTGAACTGAAATGGAAGGCAGTAATGCAGTGGGTATGGGATTTGAAGTGAATTTGTAGTTGCAGGTGCAATGAAGTGCTGCAATACAATGAGGAATTGCCTGTAAACCTAGATGGAAAGATATACCAGGTGAAGCTGAGTAATGGGTCTTGAGACATAACTGGTGGTATTGCTGTTGAAGCGCAAAAACCAATTATGGTTCATCTTATTATGATGAAACCAAAATCGGTTTCATCGTATTTCAACAATGTATTTCTATCCATGAAGATGTATAATACCTCTTAAAAAATTTCTTGCAGGTGATTTCTCACGAAACCAAGATGAAACCAAAATCGGTTTCATCGTATTTTTGGGAGGTGGTGGTGGTGGGCGGTCGTGGTGCTGGTTTTGGTCGGCGGTGGTCGACAGTGGTGGTGCTGGATGGTAGGGTGGATGGTATTGGTGGTTCAATTACGTAGTATCGGTGGTGGTGGTGGTGGTGGTCGGAGGTGGTGGCGGTGGTGGTCGACAATGGTGGTGCTGGATGGTAGGGTGGCTGGCAGTGGTGGTGCAATTGCGCAGTATCGGTGGCAGCGGCGGGCGGCGGCGGCGGAGCGGTGGTGGTCGGTGGCGGAGCGGTGGTGGTCGGTGGGCGGTGGTGGTGGTCGGTGGTGGCGACAGTGGTGGTTGGTGGTGGCGGCGGTGGTGTTCAGTGGTGGCGGCGGCAGGCGGCGGTGGTGGTCGGTGGTGGTGGCGGCGGAGGTGGTCAATGGGGCGGAGGCGAGGTGGTCAGTGGCGGCGGCGGAGGTGGCGGCGGTGGGGTCGGTGGCGGCGGCGGAAGTAGTCAGTGGCGGCGGCGGAGGTGGCGACGGTGGCGGAAGGCGGTGGTCGGAGGTGGTGGCGGTGGTGGCGGTGCTTATTGGTGGTGGTTGTTTATTTCTTGTTGGGGGTGACAATATAATAAGAATTAAAGTTTGGTTGATTTTTTTTTTATTGGGGTGATTTAAACTAGAAGGGTAATATAGACAGTTTATATTAAATGGGGTTTTTGTGAACAATTTGTTTTGTTGGAGTTTTTGTATATGGATAGTGACACCTTTGGGGTTATAACTCGCGGACTGAAAGGAAAAGGATAAATATGGTGTCATGGGCCTTAAACTTGACATGTCTGAATGGGTTTTTCTTAGAGATATTTTTGGGGAAATTAGGCCAAGGCCCAAAAATATATTATTCTCATTGTCAGACCCAAGATTATTTTTAGTTTCCGTGACACCCATAATTATATGAAATTTTGAAAAACGTCTGCGTAATTAGTTATGCATCCTAACTTTTCAGGGTTATAATTGGCAAGCAAACTCGAATATAACATATCTAAAAAAACGCGCCTTGGAATTTTACAAATTTTATATTATTGGAGATCTCTTAAAGAGAGCTACACAACAAGTACAAACAATAATATCAAATTTTTTTTTTCACGAAAAAATCGGAGGTGATCATCATTTTAGGCTGAATTTTCGAAAACTTTATATATAATCATTATGCAGTCACCGAAAAAGATGCATAACACATTATGCAGACACAACAAAAAGATGCATAAAACATTATGCAACCATATTTTGGTCCATGCATTTACTAATTTAGTTATGGAACCACTAAAACGATATATACGCCTAAAAAACAACATCACAGAATATAAAAGACGCAGAACTGATGAAATAATAATCTTCTCGACTACATAACAAGTTATTCATCCATTGTTTTTGTTATTTCAGTGCTTACAAAAAATTTGATGCATCATGCGTTATGCACCCATATTTTTGGATGCATATCAAGTTATGCATCAATTTTTTATTTTTATTTTAATGCTTATAAAAATGGTTGCATAATGCTTTATGCATCCATTTTTCACGACTGCATAACATGTTATGCAGATATTATTATAGGAGAATGAAAAACTATGCAGTCTTTTTTTTGTTGGTTTCAATAGTAACAAAAAAGTTGTTGCATCACGTGTTACGCAACCGTTTTCTGGACTGCATAACAAGTTATGCAACAACTTATGTAGATGCATAACAGGTTATGCAACCGTTTTCATAGTTTTAATTAGATAAAAAAAAATTACCAACGGAAAGCCGATTTGTATCAACATTTACTGTTGTTGCCATAGAAACCTGCAAAATTACAAAAACTAAACTCAAAATATGAAATAAACAAACCTGCACTTCTTTCTTTATTCAGAAGTTTCGGGGTTGAGCTAAGAAAACCAAAATACCCTCACGTTCAAAAGGAGGAAATTTTCAAAGGTGTCTAGTTTTAATTAGTTATTCCCAAAAATATTGTAAATTACCAAAAATTTTTGAAGGTGTACCCATTGCTTGATATTGTGTACCCAATATGATGAATCCACACCTATAATGTGTGCACATTATACCTTTTTCGGAATTTTTAAAAAACTAGACATTTTTAGTAAATAACTTTTTGTATGGTACATTTTTGGGCATTGAGTTTAAAGACCAAGTTATCCTCGTGTGGCGTGAAGCCTGCATTTATTAATGAACGATTAAGTTGCATTGTAGGTAAAGCCGGGAGAATTGAGCCAATGCCTGGTTACTTAATACCATATTTTGTAGTAATAATGGGATTGAGGTAGGATTCAATCAACATCAATCAACATATGTGAGATAGTAAGAAGAACATAAACATAAACTATTATATCCTACTAATGAGTGACCAAGAAACATCAATCAACATATCTGAGCTAACTGATCAAATGAAAAAGGTAGCAACCATTACTGATCTAGATGAACCATGTATTGAGATTGACCCTTCTTTCCTCAAAAAACCAGGAAAAAAAGACTGGAAACTAACCTTCATAGGGAGGTATGCAAGTTCAAAGAAGTGCATCATGATGGATCTAACAAGCTGCATCAAAAGAACATGGGATATCTCAAATGGATTCAACATAACAAAGTATAACAAATGGTGCAATTGTTTCATTATCAAGGTAAACACATAAGATGATAGCCAACATCTAAAAACTAGGGGGCCATTGCTAGCTCTTGGAAGTTTCATGATCATCAAGGTTGTTCCAAAGAATGGGCTAGCTGAGTTAAAGCTAGAATGGTTTAACCATATTCAAATGCCAATCCACCTGAAGAGAGAGTCCCTACAAGCCATACAACCTGGGAAGCACTATTTGAAATATGTAAGCCCAACTGGAGTCCTACAAGACTCTAAGAAGCCATATGGAAGAGATGATGAAGAAAAGAATGTAGATGTCATAGTTCTAATGAATGTGAAAGAAAAAATGCCAACAGGAATGTGGGAAAAAGTTGGAAATGTGAAAACAAGAATTGAGTACTCATATTCCATCACACCAAAACTCTGCCAGATCTGTAGAGTCCCTGATCACCCCAACAACACTTGTGAGGAGAAAACTGCTAAAGAAAAGGCCATACAAGAAAGCAAGGGAAAAGGAAAGATGGAGAACAGTACGAAGGATACAAATCAAATGCTACTGGAAGAGGAAAACACATCTGCATCTTCTGGTTCACACCTTGTGTCTATCCAAGTCACTAGAAATGAAATCCCAAGAGCTTTAAGGACTGTAGGCTTCACTGGTGCTCAACAAACTAACAAAGCATAAGAAAGTGAAACAAACAACAAAGAAAGTACAAGCACCAAAGAAGAGATCACAGAAAAAGAACTCATGGAAACCATACAACCACCTGATCTCTCAGACCCCTTCCTAAATATCCGAAACAAAAGACAATATGAAGAGAGTGAAAGAGAAATGATGTTCAAAATGGGATCTGCAAATAGCTCTGAGGGAAATAAAAACAAAGCTAAAAGAAGAGTCATCAAAGCTCAATCTCTCAAAAGAGATGCCAGAAACCACAAAACAATACCAAAAATCTCTCCATCATCCATTCCAATTGGCTTCGAAATTGTCATCCCAAACAACAAAGAGAAACATAACATAAATAGCCACTTTCCAGCAAACCTCCCGAGAAGTTTTGATGCTCAGGATCCAAGAGAGATCAATCCTAACAGTTCAAAGAAGAAAAAAGGGAGTGAAAACAGAAACAATCACTCATCTACAAATGAAGTCCAAACAGGAGAGGAAAAGGAACCAAAGCTAGAAAGCCCAAATCCTTGGTATAATACAAATGTTGAAAAGGTACACCTAAACTCAATTCAAATGCACTGTCTTATTAAACATTTGAATAATCTGATAATGCATAGTAGGTTCACAGCACAATCCAAACTTGCTCTAATAATGCACTACCAAGAATAAATTGATTATCCAATAATCTCTTATTTTTGGGAATTTGTTATTGTCGTGTCTTGGAACATCCAAGGCCTAGGACAAAAAAGAACTCAAGATTACTTAAGAGATCTTCTAGATTATGAAAATCCAGACATAATATGTCTCCTAGAAACTAAGCAACAGGATAAGAAAATGCATGAAATCCTTAAATATATAAATGTCCAAAACTACTGGTTTATCCCTCCTAGAGGTCAAGCAGGAGGTATGGCCATGATTTGGAAGCATAACATGCATGTGAGCATTAAAAATAACAAACACAACATAGTAGATGCCATTGTCACTGATAACACCACAAAAAAAAACTACTTGATCACTACTTTCTGTGGAAGTCCTTATTCTAATAAGGTTGATTCCTGGAAACATGTTATAAAAATTGCTAACAGAATAAACATTCCTTGGATGATCATTGGAGACCTGAATGTTGTTCTAACAAATGAGGAGAAAAAAGGTACTAGACCCTTTGACAGAAATGAAGCTGATACTTTCAATGATGTTATTTCCAATATGAGATTACAGGATATTGTCTTCACATGTTACCCGTTTACTTGGTGTAACCAAATAGTAGACAATGGCAGAGTGGAAGAAAGGATGGATTGAGCCCTATGCAATGATGAATGGATTGAATTATTCCCACGATCCAACCTTTTCCATCTAGTTGAAAGGGGCTCAGATCATTGTCCTATCATTCTAAAAACTAATCCAAACTGGAAAGATGGACCATTTAAATATTTTTGAGGTTGGATAGAACATCCAGACTGCAAAAAACTAATTATGGAGGCATGGAATGTAAACCAAACTGGCTCTGCTAGTTACTCCTTTGCAAAAAACTTATAAAATGTCAAAATGTCTTAAAATAGTGGAACAAAAATGTTTTTGGGAACATTAAAAACATATTTAATACCATAAAAAAGAATATATAAACTATTTCTCAAGACATAAACAGATGTCCTATCACCATTAATAGATTGGACGAAACTCTAGCTCAATGGAGAGACATTGAGGAAGAATTTTGGAAGACAAAAAGTAGAAATAACACCATTAACTTGGGAGATAGAAACAAAACTTTTTTCCATAACTCTGCCAGAACAAGATACAAAAGAAATAGAGTGGAAACCATCAAAGGGAAAGATGGCAATTGGCTACATGACAGAACTAACATAGCTAACTGAACACTTCAGAGAGATTGCAACATCCTCAAATCCCACAATCAACATGAAAATGATCAATCTCATTCCTAAAGTTGTTAGTAAAGAAGATAACAACAAACTCACTGAAATCCCTCTGCCTCAAGAAATCAAAGATGTACTCTTTGATATGGAGGGTAACAAGGCTCCAGGGCTAAATGGTTTCCCACCAAATTTCTTTCAATATAACTGGGAAACCATTGGACCTGACCTAAACAAGATGGTCCAAACTTTTTTCAACACTGGATTCATACTCAAGGAAATGAACTCCACTTTCATCTCTCTTATACCTAAAGTTCAATTTCCTACATCCCCTGTGGATTTTAGACCTATAGCCTTATGCAATATACCTTATAAGATTATATCTAAAATTCGAGCTAAAAGAATGAAGCCATTACTTCAAAACATTATATCTCCTTATCAATCTTCCTTCATTCCTGGTGGACAGATTCATGACAACACTATGGTGGCTCATGAAATAATACATAACATGAGAGTAAGAAGAGACAGTCAGGGCTAGATGGGATTAAAAATTGATATGTCAAAAGCATTTGACAGAGTGGAATGGAATTTTCTCATGACTGTGCTTTCTAAGATGGGTTTCTCCAAAAAATGGTGTAACTTGATCATGTAATGCATATCCACTACAAACCTTGATATTATGTTAAATGGGGTCCCATGTGAATTCTTTAAACCTACTAGAGTATTGAGACAAGGGGACCCTCTATCCCCATATCTCTTCATTCTTTGCATGGAGGTGTTATCTAGAACACTTGCAGATGTTGAAAACAAAGAAAAAATTCATGGAATAAAAATAGTAAAGAAAGCTCCTGCAGTGAGTCATCTGCTATTTGCAGATGATTGCATTATCTTCTGAAAGAAAATAGAGGAGAAGCACAAAAAATTCTACAAATTTTTTTAGTTCTTGATCGGGACAAATGATAAATCTGGCTAAATCTGGAATATTCTTTAGTAAAAATACTGCCAAAGAAATGGCCCAAGACATCACAAACTACATGAACATTGATCCAATACCTCTTACTGACAAATATTTGTGATCACCCTTATTCACCAATAAGTCAAAAATTAAATACTTCTATCCCATAATTGTGAACCTCAAAGGAAGGTTCACTGGATGGAAGGGAAAAACTATTAACCCAGCATGGAAATGGTCATGATAAAGCATGTAACTTCAACATTGGAAAACTACCAAATGAGCACCTTTAAGATACCAAAAGAAACATTAGGAGAAATGAATAAAGTTCAAAGAGACTTCTTCTGGGGAAAAGAAGAAGGAAAGAGTAAAGGCATTTATCCAAAAGCTTGGATAGCTCTCTGTAGAGATAAAGAGGAAGGAAGTTTGGGGTTTATAAACCTAGAGAAATTCAACACTGCTATGATATCCATACGGGTTGTAGGATGATGCAAGATCCTGACACCCTAGGGGCACAATTTATGAGTGCAAAATACTATCCAGATGGGGATATCATGCATATGCCCACAAAACCTAAACCCACTGACTCTTGGGTATGAAATATTCAAAACTTCAGCACATGGAAAGTAGGAAAAGGAGACATGATAAATATTTGGTCAGATATTTGGTTTCTTCATCAAAAGGAAACACTAATCAAACCCCCCAGGTGTAATGAAAACATATAAAAAGTTATCCATTTACTAACAATTGAATGAAGAACTCATAACAGACCTCTTCAGTGAGACTCTAGCAAACAATATCTGCCGCACTGAAATACACATCAATCAGGAAAATATAGTAAGTTGACCATTTACTAACAATGGGAAATTCACAGTAAAAACTCTCTACAAGGAACTAACCAAAAACAGAGATAACTTGCTGAAAAGGAAAGGAGACTGGTCAACAATATGGAAACTAAGTGCGAGCCCATCCATTAAACTCTTTCTCTGGAAAGATGCTCACAGTACCTTGCCAACATGAGCAACTTTAGGGAAACATCTCAACTACATTGAAGACACTTCCGTAATTTGCAACTGCCAAAGGGAGAATCTAACCCATCTTTTTATGCATTGTCCTCTAATAATAGATGTGTGGTTTGAGCTGAAAATTCACCCTAGCCAGGACTATGGAAACCATACTGAATTCCATATAAGGCTTATTCATCTTATAGAAGCAGAAAGATTGCAGGCTGGAAGCTCTAGAGTTTTGGTACTCCATACAGTACTTCAAAAAGAGTTATTTTTCTGATTCCAGCCCTTCCCACCGTCTATTATTACATCTTGAACATAATTTAGCTAACTTTAAAGCTCTTGAGTTTTAGCTAAATTATGTTCAAGATGTAATAATAGACGGTGGGAAGGGCTGGAAGCCCAGGACCTAATGCAACAAATCGATAATGATTTGACTGAAGTAAGTAGGAGAGAAAGAAACTCTAATCAACACTATGAACCTCAGGATGTGACGCCTGAAAACCATAGTGACCAATATATTGTAACCTAGTTGGTTTTTGAAGTTACTTTTCTTATATAAAAAAAAAGAGGTAGGATTCAATAACACTAGGTTTTACCATTTGCACGGGCCTAAATATTTTGTACAAAAAAATATGTTTTGCACCTTTTGGTGCTAGTAAATTTTTAGGAATTCAAAATTTGAAGCACAAAGAAGAAGAAATCGGCAGTAAAAATATTCAGTTACTAAAAAATTAAAAATTTGGTCTAATTTAATGCATTATGATTTTGGACCACCCAATAATAATAATAATACATGTTATGATAACTTGATGATCATTTCATATAGGTTCCATTAACAACTCACTACTTTTGTAAACCATCAGTTTACAACCTTAGAGTATCAGGATGACCTTCTGTTTCTAACTAATTTGGGTAAGTATTTATACTCCTATCCTCAAATGCTTTCAAAGTTGACATATAGAGATCAAATGTAGGACTTGGGAGTGGTGTTCTCCTCTCTGCAACATGAATCTCATCAAGCTTCCCAGCTTATTGTGTCCACAAAGCAGCAACATTACCTAATCATAGTCACATTTCCTCAATGGAGGAAAAAGCTTAATTGGTTGCTAAAGAAATTACAAAATACCGATATCATAATTCACCTTCAATTCGTGTACCTCATTTATATCAATGTTACCACCGCCATGTTCCGAAACAAATGCACAATTCCACTGTCGACGGAAAGTGTATTTGAGATGATATATATATATGAATTGGAACAAAGTGCTATTTTTACATTTGTAACAGGTAATTGTTTGAATTATAAACTCATCAGATCTTTTTCGCTTCATTGGTCCCTTCTCTGATTCGGATGTATACAAATCGCGTAAGAAACCACATTTCCCGTGTTTTTTTAGTCCAACCTAGTAGTAAACTATGACCGGTCCGCACAGTGGCGCACCATTATGGTACATTATTGAATTTGTAACCTGGCAGATGGGGCTGCTCAATCGATGATGTAGCGACAACATGGCTGAGACAAGAAAGGTCACTTGGCACATGCAACATTATGCGATAGTGTTGCATATCCTTATTCAGAGTTGACCCAGCTCAAGGAATGAATAAAGGATGAGATGCAAAGTCATGGAATGACTTTGGAATGGCCCCAAGCCTTGGCCAAGGCTTCGACTATGCATGTGCAACAATGGTGAGGCCAAACACGCCATTGGTGATTATTGCTCGCCAAACGAGATGCAAATGATGCATATGAAGCATGAAGCAATTAAGCAAGTCAAAACTCAAGTGGCAGGGTATTTGGATGTTGGCATCCAAATAAGCTAAGTATGCAGTTGGAATGGATGTTGGCATCCAAGAAAAGTGATACTTTCACTTTAGACACAATTCTCGAAAATTGAATGCATAGCCATTATGCAAACCACCACAAAGGATGCATAAAACATTACACAACCATATTTTGGTTTATGCATCGATTAATTTTCCGTTTCGGAAAAAGTGATACTTTTACATTTCGTTCCAGGAAAAGTGATATTTTCATTTTTTTTCAATTTGGCCTATTTATAGACAAAAATAAAATTGTAAAACTATCTCTTTTTCTGAAACGGATGTAGTATATGCTTTAAAATACCTTTCCAAAAAAAAGCATCATCAATTATGGAGCCACCAAGGCATCATGAATTATGGAGCCACCACAAGGATGCATAACAGTTTATACTGTCGTATTTTGGTTCATGCATCCACTAATTTGGTTATGCAACCACTAAAACGATGTATATGCCTCAAAAATAACATTCCGACAAAAATAAAAGGATGCATAACGCCCTATGCAATCAGGGATGTTTCGTTTTTCTTCGTTTGGTCCTTCCCACCATGGCAACGGTGTTCTAGTATTGCGGAGTCATTTTTCTTATGAAACACAAACGACAATGAATATGAAGTTAATTTTTGTATGGTAGCTTCCTTTTATAATAATTTACCTTCCCACCAAAATGAATGCACTCTGAGACGTATAAAGACACCATTTACCATTTATAATTCAACCATCGAAGATTAAAGGTTGAAAATAAATTTTATAAATGGGAAGTTTCGTATCTCAGAATGCGCTCTTTTCTGGTAGGAAGCTAGATCGTTATAAGATGAATTTTTTATTAAAAAAATTAGCTTACGACTCATTCTAATGATATCATTATAGGATTCATTTTCCTTATAAGAAGAAATTTTTGTTTTTTTTTCATAAGAAAAATAATGGCAAAGTTTCAACCAAATGTCATTTTAACCATATAATTGGATCCTCTTCCTAGGATATTATTATGTCATTACAGGAAATGATATAGAGAATTCAATCTTTCAATGTAGGTAAAGACTATAAACTAGGAAGCAATTATGTGCATAGATATCGCAAATGTCCAATACGTCCGCAAAGTTCAAGTACTGCTTACTTGAGCGTGTTTTTGTAAGAATGACAACAAGTTGATCTTCTGATCGAATTGTTGGCAATTTAGTGATCTTGTTGTCCAACTTCTCCTTGATAAAATGTTTGTCAGCTTTCACATATTTGGTACGATCATGTTGTACATGATTATGAGCAATACCGCGTGAAACTTTATTGTCACATTACAAAAATTGGATTTTCAACAGGAAACCCAAGATCCCTAAGAAGAAACTTTAGCCACAGTGTTTCGCATATAACATTTGGCATACCTCTAATTTAGCTTTTTCCCATTAATATGTAATAGCATTTTGTTTTTTATTTCTCCAAGTAACAAGGTTGCCTCCCACAAAAGGTAAAATAACCTGAGGTAGAACGTCTCTCATTTATTAGAAGAGTTTGATCTTGACTGCAACTCTTGATTTTTTAAGAACATTAAACTAAAATATGTGGATGTTCAGGTCCGCATATTCCGATTCTGGGTTGATGTTCCTCACTCACGAAGAATGCTAAGACTTAGAAGATATGTATTTATATATAGGCTGACGGAAACAATCGACAGATGTGGATGGTTTTACAAACCGAATATGACATTTATTTATATATAGGTCAATTGTGACAATCAGTGGTTATGTATGTTTCCATAAACCAATTGCAACAATCAACGTATATAGAGGGTTATATTTTCCGCTTGTATCCTATAATAAAACAAGCAGAAAAATTAGGCATTTTCTTTATCCAAAATAGGTTTATATGAATGTCGACATCGTCCGATTCTGGGTTGATGTTCTTTAACCATGAAGAACACCAAGGATAATCGACCGACACATATGTATATATGAGCTGAATGTGCAAATCGACTAATGTGGAAATTTATATCCGCCAATTCTGTGTAATCCAGAAAACCCAAGGTTTTGAAAATTTTCAATTTTAGATGTATGAATCAATTAATAACCTAATTAAGAGGAATTGGTTGGTAGAAATTTATCTAAGCGAGTGGAATACAATAAATTTGATTTAGGTTTTTAGATTTTAATAATGAATATAGTTCAATAGTTTCACCCTTTTTTGACACACCGTATCCTTCTCATCTAAGTGGGTGTAGAAAATTATAAGTCCCAAATAAAAGGAGCAGGCCCAAAATTAGCTTGGAAAAAAATACGTAGCATTTTACTGCCAGAACATCCTTTTTCCTGGCCTGATTATGGTCTATGATACCAGTTGATGTTGTCTGAATAATGTATCCAAACAGTATAAAGTTATAACGAAGTCAAAATCTCAATCATATAGATTTTTTTTTTGTTACGATTTAGAAACAGGAGATAGACCTTGTGCTTTTGGCATGTCATCCTCGTATTAAAAGATGATTTATTTATTTTTTGAAATTGTGCATGCTTCCTTTATTTTTTTTTATTTTTTTACTAAGTCACAAAGTTTTATTAACGAGAAGAACTCAAAGTATTATAATGATGAAGGTAACAAAATAACATAAAAAGTTGAAATTACAGAAATGATGATAAAATCAACTCATTAATTAGTTAAAAAAATCTATAGTAATGTCTGTCAGACAGTTCAGTTTGGATTAATAATGATGGTCTTCTTAGATGTTGCACCACCTCACCTAAATCAATTTAGCACCTTTTTAGCTAGTATATTTGAGAGAAGTTAATTTCCCTGTTACAATGGACATAATGTATTTCAGACAATACATTGCAAGCTTTTAACCATCTTGGCTGAATGAACCAAAGTATATTTCCCCTTCTGATGTTTTCCACCACTAACCTAGAATCAGAGTTAACGGTAATCTTGTTGCAGGATAGAAATACTTCCCATACTACATCCATAACTTCATATATGTAGTTTGTAGCTACTCCAAGACATCCAGAGATAGTGCCTAGAACCTGAAAGCCATGACTTCTTTCAATAATACCAAACCTTGTATTGCGTGGATTTCTAACTGCGGCACCATCACAACAAAAAAAAAAAAACAACCCTATACATGGATTATCCCAATGAAATTCCTTTATCAAGCTGAAATTAGTTTTTATCCGACCAATATTAAAGAAATCAGAATATTAGAATAATACTCTTGACTCCATCCAGTCCATTTCATTATATCCTCCAATGCAGCAAACTCGTCATTATAGTCCGGAAGATGTTCTCATTAGGCTGAATATTCTCAAACATCATTTTTTTTTTTGAAACCAAAGTTCTCTAATTATAAAACAAACTTCTGTTAACCAAATTTCCTTGATGACGGGAATCTTCTGCTTCTCAAGTTGCAGCACATCATCAAAGGAGAGTGGACATCAGAAACTGAAAATATTACCTAGCCATTGCCAAATATTTTTACTAAAACTGCAGAACCATAATGAAAATGTGGGGTTACCAAAATAGACCACCAAATTTTTCTAAGGAAAACCTATGGACTAAACCTAAATAAAATTTTGAGAATTCATCTTAATGAATCTCAATCGACGAATAATATTCAGAGTTATATCTCTCTCTCCCACAATCATAAAGTTTACATAACTAATTCTTTGAAACATATTATTATGAGAGAGAACTTAGATGATCTCAAAAATCAATATCCAAGAATCAATCAAGTCGTATCCAACAAAAAAGGTCGGATATATCTACTTTGATTGATTTACGTAAAACCTGTGATATTTCAATTATAAATAAAAACAATATAATACGGAAAAAGAAATAACACATAAACCAGAAATTTAGTTAACAAGGAAACCAAAAATACAGAAAAACTCCGGGACCTAGTCCAGATTGAACCCCAAACTATATAAGCCGCTACCGACACTAGCCTACTTCAAATTAACTTCTGACTTGAATGTAGTTGAGCCCGAATTAAACTCTCACGACAATTCAGTTACTGTTGCGCTCCTTACGCCTCTTGAATCCCAGCAGGACTCCGCGCAATTGATTCCCTTAGATGACATCTTTTACATCCTAAGAGTTGCTTCAACTCAATTGAAGACTTTAAACCAATCTTTCTCCTCACAGATAATCATATGTGTGATTTACTTTTTGATCAGAGATCAAGGTGAGATTGAAAATCGATAGTAATAGAAAAATTCTAGATAAACTCAAAATCCAGACTTATGATTCTCGAAGAGAAGCTTAGATTATTATTCACCTCACAAGTACGAATCCTTGTGGAATCGAAAATTTCAAGAAGAAGAAAACTTTGTGATTACTATCTATCTTGTTGATGAAGCAAAGACTCAACAATCAAACAAGATCAGGCTACAAGAACCATCACAGATAGTTGTATCTGAATTCATGAATCCCTAGAAGAAGTCTTTTTATTCGCTAAACCTTATAATGGTTTATGGAGAAGACGACTCTAGTTATGCAACTAGGACACACAAAGTATTGGCAGAGATTCAAAGATCCCATCTGCTAGAGTTCTCCCTTATATATACTTTCAAAGAAAAGGTTGTTGTAGGTTTAAGCTAAGATAGATTTGGAACCAAGCGAACAATACCCACCGTTAAATGAATATTTGAAATATAATTTACATAAACAAGATATACACTCTGGTTAGGTTAAACCGTAAAGGAACCGTGTACAGTTCAAGATGGTTAGACAAAACTAGCTGGTTGAACCATAAGCTTAAATCATTTTCATAAATAATTAACACTTTAACCTTGATTCACAATCATGTGATCAAATATGTCTATAGTGCCCTTAGAGATTTATTCAAACGCTAATTATCTCATAGAAATAATTTTGTTGCATTTGAAAATAATCGACATGGTAAGTAGGTGTACAAGGTACAAATACTAAATCCGTGCGTCAATTAGTTAAGTCATGGTACATGTCCCGGTATGTAAACCTTAAGTCACAACCGAGTTCCGTAGTTCAAAAAAAAATTCTGGTATATGTACTGGAACGTCTACATTAAGACACTAGCCAGTTTCGGAGATCACATAAATTTTCTGGTACGTGTACCGGTACGGATACCAAACCGGTTCCGGGACCAACATTTCTTTTTTGGTGTGCATACAAGTATGCGCTCCGATACGGGTTCACGAGATCAAATACTTTTTAAGCTGTGTATACTGATTATGCATACCACAAATTTGATATCGACATATAGCTACTCCATTACGTGTACTAAGCACATGTAATACGACTTCGGGATTCTTATAGTTTTTACGATTTGTAAGATGTATGCATAACGTCTTGTATCCTAGTTTACAATAGTTATATATTTATCTCTAAATCGATTCAAAACATTCCTAAACAACATGAATGACACATATCACTGTTCCAGGCTCTTTTCAAATGATAATTCTTGAATCACGATTTTGATTACGAATAATAAATTGTTCTTAACCGAAATTCATCAAGTATGAACAAATGTTCATTAAGCTTGGTCTTATTTCGAGAACGATATTATCAAGATAACCTTGACTCAAAATTCTTGTTATGTATTGATCGCATTTTTCAATGATGTTGTAGTGGTAAGAAGAGTTGTCGTTCACTCGGACTTGTTGGAAATTATTTTAGGAATTAATAAGGAAAAATAATAAAAATAAAGAGAATATATATACAAAAATATTGTCACAAGATGAAGAGATATGCTGGGACTCAGGATTCGGCCAAACTCATAACAAAAGGTTCAAATATTAATTCTTTAACAATTATCGCTCAACAAATAAAAACATGGACTCTTATTTTTGCCAAGGTAGATTCTCAAAATATCAATTGTAAATCCTAAGAATGGGACATCAAACATTTAAGCAAGCATGACCCATCTAATGAAATGACAACTGATTAATCAAAATCATATTTCAATTTTAAATAATGCAAAAGTCATAAAAAGAATTAATTAAAATTACCCACGTATGACATTCGGCTTCCTCCGTCGTCCCACTGATGGGTTTAGCTTCCCATGATTCAAACACACTCAAAAAGATAATACATTTCTCAAAAGGTGCTTACAAGGATGATAAAATGGGAGAAATAATTAAAAACTGGGTTTGTAACACTTATTTCTGTTACAAACCAGCTGTTACAGAGAAAGATAAATTGTTACCGTCGTTGACACTGTAGCGAAAACGACAGTTCTCTGTGTGTTGTATGTTCTTCGCAGCAGCAGAAAATGGCTATTTTTTGCGCTCTGATTTTTAGCTCTGTAATGTGCTACAAGTCTCCCAAACTCTCCATCCCCCTCTGATAGACCCAAGAAACTTATTTATACACCTTTGGACCAAGAATAACCCCTCATTAATCCAAAATATATTCCCATTAATCGGCAGTCAATCAAAATATTCCCGGGAAGAATTCTTCCCATACTTGTCTTCTTCATGCGTCAGTTGTAGCCAAACTCCATCCAAACACTCTTCTACACATCCCAGAATGTGTCAAACACGCTCAGGCAACAAAAACTCTTCCCAAACATAACCAGAAATCCCGTGATATCTTCAAGAAAACAATATCTTCCCTATTTTACTTCAAACCGCGTGAACAGCCCAATCTTTTCAATTTTAGCACCATTACCACTTCTGTTTAGTCAAATCTCGCCAAAACTCCCTAAAATCCTTCACAGAAACTCTCGGATTTTCTTGAGAAAAACCCGTAACTCCCTATTCAATCCTATCTCGATGATTCAGCCTATTCTGTTCCAAACAATGACCATTACCAGCCTTGTTGAGGTAAAATAAACAATCCCAATGATTTTCGGCCCTTGAGTCTCCCTAGAACATGATCGAAATTCAAGCCCTAATTCTGTTACGTGAATATCCAGTATTCTCGCCATCTTTCTAAATTCAAACGACGAAGATGGAGTCCCCTTAACCAGTGATGGGGTACGTTTGGAAGTTGTTGTCCTGGGGGTGGAAATAGTAAACAAGGTGTCCCTTATCAAATGAGGTGCCCATTAACCAACAGCGAGAGTCCGAATAACACGTGTCCTCTGGGTTCCTAAATCAACTTTTCGAGCCGAATTTTCCAACAATATTTATTTCCAAGAAATACCTACAAACACACAAAACATCATAATAAGGACGAAAACGAGTACCAAAAATACGAAACATTAAGGACAAATTAGACACATAAATGCGTCTATCAAGTACCCCCAAAATTATTATTTGCTAGTCCTCGAGAAAACTTATCCTAGAAAAGTGATCGAGTTAATCTCGGGTGGGTTTATCAGAGGTGTACCCACAAAAACCTTTTACTCCAAACCCTAGCTATCTGTGCATAACCTTGGAAGACACTAAAGAA
This sequence comes from Papaver somniferum, assembly GCF_003573695.1. Lineage (NCBI taxonomy): Eukaryota > Viridiplantae > Streptophyta > Magnoliopsida > Ranunculales > Papaveraceae > Papaver > Papaver somniferum. The sequence continues at coordinate 176,250,714 of NC_039365.1, read as the reverse complement.
TCTCCTTGGTTGGCATACAGTCATTGACTATAGGAGGAAGTACCTTGATGCGAAATTCCAATTGTTGTACACGAGTTTGCACTCAAGCATACTAAAATTCATATATAAGTGGCAGAGCTCTACTCAGATAGTTTCTGGACATCATAACCGGAGTCAACCAACCACATGGAAAGATTAAGAAGATGGATGTAGAGAAAATTATAGATGGTTTTGACTAAGGTGAACCTATCCTAATGGACGGAGATATCGGTCTGACTAATATCAACCCAACTGGCATATACAAGGGAACCAGTGGTTGATAATCCTAACTCTAGGTCAAGACAACTGGCATTTACAAGGGAACCAGTGGTCAAATTTATTGAATTTATTCCGGTTGGTTTGATGGTCTTGTCTCAATTTTTTTTTTTTGGGTATCTCAATCACTCTATTTCACCCAATCACTTATAATAAAAGAAAAACAGAAGGATTAGGATTCAACGAGATATGGCGAAACTACCATGCTTTTTCTTTAATTCTAACACCTGATCTCTGTGCTTTTATGAATAGACTCTTTAGATGTTTCCATCTAATCAGATTGGTTCCTCAACTCCTACAACCAAGATGCTTCCATCCACTTAGATTGGTTAGTGCCATCCTTAATAAACATAAATTTCTAGGCTCTGGAGTTTTTTTATTGCAACTGAAAAAGTTTCTCCCATACCCCCAAACTTAAATCTAACATTGTCCTCAATGTTCTAAAGATAAAATTAAAAACATGAAAAAGGAGAAACTGTTACCACTTGAGGGAAATAAATAAAGAAGAACATTACCGTGTCGCATGAAAATGGGTTATCTCCCAAGAAGTGCTAAGTTTAAAGTCTTCAGACAGATATTGAAAGAATCATAGAATCATATAGTAGTAGCCGGAATAACTGTGGGTCATCTGAATCAAAAAGTGTTACCCAAAAGAAGAGGAAATCGCAACAGACCATGAAGATACCGAACATACCCTTATTTAATTTTAAGACAACAATATCTAGTTTTGGTACAGGTTCAGGCTCTATAAAAGGGTCTAGATAAAAGGTTTTCATTGGCTGGACTTCTTCAAAGGTAGGATCCTGAAGGTCAGGTTGTAGAGTCTGGAAATACTCAACTAAGAATTTAGAAGCACATAAAAGTAACCTGAATAACTGGGGATCCTCTAAGTAAATCAAATTTTACTTACACAGCTGACCATAATGAACGTGGTGGTCTTCCTTAAACAAATATGTTGACCCTAATCTCTTAAAGTAATTAGGTTTAGTCTCAAAACTCAATAACCGACACATCTGAAATTCAAACGTTCCCACAATTGGAATAAAAGTTTTTGGTGGGAAAACAAAATCAATCTGGGTATCATAGCCTTGGTAAACCACATCAACCAGAGGATGGGTTTCTAACAACTGATCTTCTCTCTGGACATCGTTAGGTTCAAGAAAAAGTGTACGAAGATAATCTTGTAAGATGGTTGAGGCACAAATATCAAGTCCTACACGAGGGAACTTTCTAAGAGTTAAAGCACACGGAAAATGATAATCACCCCCAAACTTAGAGTTTTCTGTGTCTCTAGAAAGACTAGTGACAACTTCCCTAATTTTTAGGTCATCGGATTCCTGAAAATGGTCAATTGATTCTTCTAAGTCGGGTTCATCCTCACTCATTTCTACGAGTTCATTTTCGTTTTCTGAGTCTAATGTTTCTAAATCGCTAGAATCTAAAATAATATTCTCTGAATAAACTCGTTCTTCAAAACTATCATCGGCTTCGTAGACAGGAAATACTACATCATATAAAACGAGGGTGTCTCTGGTCAAATCTTCATCCTTTTGAATAGGTGAATAATTATTAAAATTATCGGGATTTGAACCATAAATAACACTATCATCATAAATTTCATTTGGATTAGCAAATTCCTGATCACTATGCCTATAAATTTCAAATTCTTCATCAACACTTTCCACATCAAAATCTTCGTCATTATAACAAGAAAATGGTTGAACCTCATCTAAATTAGTGTTACCAATTCTAACCTTGTCATCTTGATAAAAATTATCCTTATTTTCACGGGTGAGTATGAAAAAATGTATTGGCAATCAAGAGTAATTCTAGCAGTTCTTTCTTCCGTCTCTAATTTAAGCCTACGTGTTGACTCAGCAAACTCACGTGTTGACTCAGTTAACTTACATGTTGACCAGCTAACTTCCTGAGGTGATCTTTTAAAGAAGGTTCACTCATTGTTACAGTTCTTTCGTCTATAACTAAGTCATTTGTGTCTGCCAACTTATGTGTTTACTCAAGTAACTTACGCATTGACTCAAGTATATTACGTGCTTCACTAGAGAAGAGGAATTTTTCTCGTATGACCGGTACGGGTGTGGATAGTAATTAGGCTCATCATGGTATGAACCATAACCTTCAAAAGGTTGACGTTCCCAATCATTATTCACACTATGGTCAAAGTAATTTCCATTTTGAAAATCAGTCGGATTATCATTGTATTGGCTATTATAATACCAGTTCGACATTCTATTGTGCATATCCAAATGCAAGGTTGACTAAAATGGGTAAGATCAGGTTACCACAGCAAAATATACCCAAAGGTACGAGGCTGAGGTTTGTGAACTTTCAGCTGGTAACTCCCTTAAGGCCCAAGGCACGGGTTCAGCTTACTAATCCACGAGTCTTCCTAAACTCGGTAGTCTGACGATGCAATTGGTGTGTGCACGTGTGTCAACAAAAGAAAACCCACTGACAGGGGAGTCATGGGTGGATAGAGTATTACCTCCCGTACCAGACGGGCGATGAACCGTTGAAGTCCACTCAGGCCACCGACTCCTATGTCAGTGTACGAACCTGAGAGGCCGAGACAGTATCGTAACTGTCGTCCTTCCCTGTAGGAGTTTTATAAAATTAACCCTTCCTTAGGGTTTTAAAAATAATAATAATGTCCAAGTCCAAAAATAAAAATAAAAATGTCCAAAAAGGAAAAGAAAAATTACAAAAAATAAAACCCTATTTACAGTTTCTAAAAATAAAACTAAATAACTATATACAAAATCTTCTTCTTCACTCCCTTTGGATTCCTCTTTTCTTTCCTTGTTTGGCGATGCTTTCCTTTTATAACACTTTTTCTTTCTTTGTAGCTTCGCTCCAAATCTGAAAAGAATCGAAAAATACCAAAACACGTAAAAAAGAACAAAAAATAATAAAAATAAAAATAAACCTAAAACAAATCTAAATACAAGTACGCATCGGCGGCGCCAAAAATTGATCATATTTTTCAATGATGTTGTAGTGGTAAGAAGAGTTGTCGTTCACTCGGACTTGTTGGAATTGATTTTAGGAATTAATAAGGAAAAATAATAAAAATAAAGAGAATATATATACACAAATATTGTCACAAGATGAAGAGATATGCTAGGACTCAGGATTCGGCCAAACTCATAACAAAAGGTTCAAATATTAATTCTTTAACAATTATCGCTCGACAAATAAAAATATGGACTCTTATTTTTGCCAAGGTAGATTCTCAAAATATCAATTGTAAATCCTAAGCATGGGACATCAAACATTTAAGCAAGCATGACCCATCTAATGAAATGACAACTAATTAATCAAAATCATATTTCAATTTTAAATAATGCAAAAGTCATAAAAAGAATTAATTAAAATTACCCACTTATGACATTCGGCTTCCTCCGTCGTCCCACTGATGGGTTTAGCTTCCCATGATGCAAACACACTCAAAAAAATAATTCATTGCTCAAAATGTTCTTACAAGGATGATAAAATGGGAGAAATAATTAAAAACTGGGTTTGTAACACTTATTTCTGTTACAAACCATCTGTTACAGAGAACGATAAATGGTTACCGTCGTTGACATTGTAGCGAAAACGACAGTTCTCTGTGCGTTGTATGTTCTTCGCAGCATCAGAAAATGGCTATTTTCTGCGCTCTAATTTTTGGATCTGTAATGTGCTACAAGTCTCCAAACTATCCATCCCGCTCTCATATACCCAAGAAACTTATTTATACACCTTTGGACCAAGAATAACCCCTCATTAATCCAAAATATCTTCCCATTAATCGGCAGTCAATGAAAATATTCCCGGGAAGATTTCTTCCCATACTTGTCTTCTTCATGCGTCTGTTGTAGCCAAACTCCATCCAAACACTCTTCTACACATCCCAGAATGTGTCAAACACGCTCAGGCAACAAGAACTCTTCCAAAACATAACCATAAATCCCGTGATATCTTCAAGAAAACAATATCTTCCCTGTTTTACTTCAAACCGCGTGAGAAACCCAATCTTTTCAATTTTAACACCATTACCACTCCTGCTTAGTCAAAACAAGATATTCCAAGTCAATCCCAGCGATTTAATCTCGCCAAAACTCCCTGAAATCCTTCGCAGAAACTCTCGGATTTTCTTGAGAAAAACCCGTAACTCCCTATTCAATCCTATCTCGATGATTCAGCCAATTCTGTTCCAAACGATGACCATTACCAGCCTTGTTGAGGTAAAATAAACAATCCCAATGATTTTCGGCCCTTGAGTCTCCCTAGAACATGATCGAAATTCATGCTCTAATTCTGTTACGTGAATATCCAGTTTTCCCGCCATTTTTTTAAATTCAAACGAAGAAGATGGAGTCCCCTTAACCAGTGATGGGGTGCGTTTGGAAGTTGTCCTGGGGTGATAATAATAAACAAGGTGTCCCTTATCAAATGAGGTGTCCCTTAACCAACAACGACAGTCCGAATAACACGTGTCCTCCGGGTGCCTAAATCAACTTTTCGAGCCGAATTTTCCAACAATATTTATTTCCAAGAAATACCTACAAACACACAAAACACTATAATAAGGACGAAAACGAGTACCAACAATACGAAACATTGAGGACAAATTAGACACATAAATGCGTCTATCATGTATGAATAGTCTAATTAGTCATGCAACAATGTCTCATAGATAGAAAGGTGAATATAACTTGAGAAATAGGTGGTTCAGTCTTCACTTACCTTTTATTGAAGAAGTTCTACAAAAGCTTCGATTGATCTTCGCTTTTAAACAGTAGAACACAATGATGAATTCGGTGATGTTCGTTTCTCAACTACACTTTTATCCAAATCCGAGACTTGACTAATTGTAGAATAGAAATCAAGATATAGTTTTGATCATCTAAATTTGAAAACAAGCTTGATATAGCAATACTTGTGAGTTCGATCGAGCAATTCTCTAACAATCTCCCCCTTTGTCAATTTTAGTGACAAAATTATCAATATATATATAAATAAATAAATAAATAAAAAGCTTCAAAAACTTCCTTGAATTCATCATGCTTGATTTCTTCGGTGTCTTCAACTCCTTGAAATCTTCGTTGCTTCAATTTGCAAAGATGATGAACATGTTCAGCGCATCATCGTTGTTGTTGAAGACCCATGGCGATAACAACATTTGAAAATTCGTATTCAATCTTCGTTATACAGAAACAAAGTATTATTATTATTCAAAGTTCAATTGTATCACAAATTCGAAGTAATACTATGGTGATATGTTTCTCCCCCTAGTCAATACTTACATCTTTTGTATAATATGTAAAATCTATAGATTTTGATCCACTCCCCCTTGTATAATGATCCATAAACCGTATGTATATATGTGGTGCGAAACTACTAATTAATTCTCCCTCTTTTTGTCAATAAAACGTGGAAAAGGTACGGAAAATTTGGGATCATAATGAATTCAAACAAAACATACTTCAAGACTTAAAGGTAATCATATCAACTTTAATTCAGATGCACATACTAAAAAAATACTTAGTGTCTCGTCTAGGGGATTTAAGATACAATCTTCCCCTATAAATTCTACAACCACACACCCCACAAAGATATATCAATTAAGCACAAGTTAATTTAAGAACTCTTCCCCATTTGATGTTATTCCCAAGAGAATAACAAAGTGACCTTACTTTCATAAAAAAAATGATTTTGTCGGATATTAACAAATCACATGGATTTTTATCCTAAACATAGACATAAATTAATTCTCAAAAAGAAAATAAATTAGTCGAAATGACTCAACATAAGAAAATCTTACGGAGTTTGATAATTAACAGAATAATAATACCAGGATGTGATCAAAAATATCAATACTGCGAAATTTTTTTCACAAGTTTTTTCTATTTTACAGTTTGTAAAAACACAATTGATTTAAGTTTTCAGCATATATGAGATATCAGTTCAATTCACATAAATTATTAAAGGACACATATATCTCATAATACTTTTGCAATACAAATAATCAACAAGGGTTATATACTGCAAGTTCATCTTCCAAAAACTTTAGAATTCAAATAAATAAATCTAAAAAACATGCAAGATGAAAATTGTTTGAATTGCTTGTGAATCAAAATATGTTATACCAAACCCTAGTTATCCTTTTGGAATAAAAGGATAAATCCTCACAAGAAGTTTCCTAGTACTTTAAATCCTTGAGGAATTTTTTATCATCTCCAAACTCGTTATCAACAACAGGCATATGAATATACAGTTCATGAATATGAGAGTTAACTCCTTCAAAGTTGTTTGGTTGTTGTTTGACAAGTGCTGCTTGTATCTTAAGAGATTTCTATAGCATGGCTTTCAGTCCCTTCACTTCCTTCTTGGTTTTCTTAAGTTCTTTGAGAAGAGCTGCAAACTTTTGTTGATTCGAGCAATCGGCTCTAGGTTTCTTCATATTTTTACTTTTCCTTCTGAACAATGAATCATAAGGATAAAATATCTCTTGTTCCTTTTGAGTTGTGTGATTATCAACGTCCATGGGAGCATAGGTTTCACGAGAAGTTGTTGTGCTTAGAGTCTCCATAACTCGTAAGAATAAAATGGATTTGTGAAACACAAATATATTGCTCAACAAACTAAACTTCTTGTGAAAGAGATATGAGTCTTAATTAAGAAGATATTCACTATCCAGGATTTTGGAACAATATAGTTCACAAACCAAAAAATACATAAAACCTGAAGAGTAAAATTTCATTTTTAACCTTCCTAAGTTTCTATATAGATCAACCTTTTCAATACCATTACTTGTGACATAGATTGAGATGGAAATGTTGGTTGATTGGACAAAACCTTGGTTAATTCATGCCATACTTTTCAATATAAAAATGACATTATGAGAATAGATTTACATAGAATCAATTATCCAACCGATTTATGACCAACTAATTAACCTGGACTATTTCGATAAAGCAAGGCTCAAAAACAAAATATTGTTATTCATTTAAGAGTCGGTAATGAGACCCAAGTAGTCATATTCTATCAAAAAAAATTTAAATGATGGAAATCCAAGAAATAATAATATTCAAGGTTAATCCTAATCCCTAATGTAAAAAATTCTTGTCTCTTTTAAGGGAACATGATACAAGATGCACTTTTCGACACAACAAGTTGAGTTGTGGTGAGCGATAGGATGCTCACTACTAGATTCCTGCACGAAATTATGATCCCTTTCTTTAAGGAATGTCTAGTACGAACTCTTATATTTATTTGAGATCTTACCTTCTCCTTAGAAACGTTCACTTTAGGATAAGAAGAGTTAACTTTACGTAACTCAAGATTGGACTTTTGAACAACTGTAAGCACATTTTCCAAAAGACTAGACCTCCGTTGCAGTTTGTTGGCATACCTTAATTTGTGTTTGTACTTGAAAATTGTATGAGTACATGACCCTCAATGGTACAATAAGGACATGTAGGTTTGGATATTGAATTAGGAACAACATTGGAAACTAAACATAGGGTACCTAAAACATTAACCGAATTTTCATTATTATATGAAAAATCTATAACATCTTCCGACGATTTTGACGAAGAATCATCAATTAAAACATCAAGATTGCTATGAGTATTAATACATTAATCAAAATTGATAATTTCGCTCCAAAAGTGCTACACTTGAACCATCATCCTCTTCGAAATCATAATGATCAGACATTTCATCAAGTGTTGTGCTAAACTCTTGTTGCCAGTGTATTTATTTCGATTTGGCCACTTATTATCAAAGTGACCGAACGCTTTATACTCACTACACCATTAGCAACCCAGAGTAGCAACATCACTAGTGTCGTTGCGAAATTTCCGTTGCTAATATTTCGCAACGGCGGACTGCTGTTGCTAATTTCGCAACCGCGAATTTTCAGTTGCTATTAACAACCGCTAGTTGTTCACGCATTCAAAGCACACGTGTGGTCGGGAACACTTTGACCTATGTTTAGGTCCAAGTCAAAGTTTGGTCAAGCCCTCTTCTTTTTTTTCCACCCTTCAGCCTTATCCGCCTTATCTTTCCATCGTTAGAGTTTTCGGTTAGAATACGGGCATTCAACTCAAGACCAATTTTCAATGAGTGGAGAGGCCCTAAAGGATTATAAACTGCAGGATCTTAGATCCCAGACAATGTGGGACTAATAATCTCAACACGCCCCCTCACGTGTAGCCTCGTTGGGTCTAACACGTGGACAATTAAATCGGGTGACGCATAGTAAAGGCGCGGTCAAATGAATCGTCGCAAATAGCCTACTCTGATACCAGGTTAGAATATTGGCATCCAACTCAAAACCAATTGGCAATGAGTGGAGATGACCTAAAGGATTATAAACCACAGGATCTTAGATGCCCAGACAATGTGGGACTAATAATCTCAACATTTTCTCAGCCACATTTTTTTTCATTCTCTTTCTTCTTCGAGCTACAGCTCTGAAGAACCCTATTTCAACAACAACTCCAAAACTTTTTAACCAGATCGATTACAGGACCACCATCAGTCTCTTGAATTCTCAAGACCCCATCTTAGATTCAAAAGAAAACCCTAGTCTCTTCTTCAACTGACTTCTTCTTAATCAAGAGCATAAAGTCATCTAAATCAGCTTCAGATACCCTATCACAAAATCGATTGGACCACAACAACCCTAGTTCGATCAACAGGTAATAATCGTTTTGTTCTGTGTATATGTTGGGTTTATGTTTATGCTTGATAACGGATTTTATTTTGAATTATATTGTAGTTGTAAGCATCGATCTGAGCTTTAGGTCATCTGTGAGATTTGGAAGCATCGATCTGATAATCAGGTAATAAGGTCATCTCTTTGTTCTAGTTTTATGATTTGGTTCAATTTTTTTCGATTTAGGGTTTCTTTTCGATTTGAGTAAAGAACTAAGAAATCACGATAAGTTAGATTTTGGTTTCTGTTTTTGTTATATTTCTTCATCTTTGTCTAAAAAAAAATTCTATCTGTAATTAAGGTTTTTTCAGTTTACTGTCTAATTTAATTTTGTGGGATTAGTTATGTCAAAAATAGAATTGGTTAGCATTTATTCTGATTTTTGCATTGCCTTGTTATTATCCCCGCGAGGATGAAAGAGGTGGTCGAATCGTGAGGATACCGAAGCCATTGGCTCAGATTATGTCGTAATCGGTTACACCTTGCTCACAAAGTAGCTTATGACTGGTTACACCTTGTTTCCCGAGTTAGCTTGTGATCGGTCACAAATTGCTTCTCAAAGGTAGCTTGTGATCGATTACAACTAACTTCCCAATTCATCTTGTGACCGGTTATACCTTGGTTCCCAAAGTAAATTATGTCTAGTATCAATTTGCATTCCAATATAACTTGTGATCAGTTATACCTTGATTTACAATGTAGCTCATGAACGATTACAACTAGATATATTATATAGGCTATGACCAGTTATACCTCAAGTCTCAACCAAGGTAGTCAATATCTGTTGTATAGGCTGATGTTAAAAGTTTTTATAGGATATTGGAAAAAATCTTTACGATATTGAAAATATCGGCGATACGAAGGAGAAACGATAAAAACGCGTTTATCGTCCTGTACGGACCGATATATCGGTTTCACTTGTACACTGGAAATATAGGTTTAACTTGTAAAGTGATATATCACTAATGTATTTTGTCCTTTGGTTATGATTTATTGAATTTTTAGTTCAAGAAAGTAACTCCACTAATTTGGTAACTTCATATATGATTATGGTGGATGTAATTACTGTAAATGTGATGTTGATGGGATAACAGACATTCAGTTCTTGGTTTCGTTGTTGATAGTATAAGTCTCTAATCAACCAACTCTTATTTTATAAGGTTGAAGTATGTTTACTACTATTATTATTTTCTGTTATGGTTATATCAATATATATTTTTGTTTGATAAATAATAAATACTAAAAAAAATCCTAATGATATCGCCTATAAAAACATATATTATCATTTGTATAGGTATATAGGCCCCGATCGATACGATATTAACTACCTTGGTCTCAACAAAGTTAAGATAGGTTCTACCAAAGTCATCTTCCATTGATCATCCAAAAATATATTCGAAGAATAACAAGACCAATCATGATTTCCCTTTCGATTATGAAAACAAGTTCATACATCTACTTCTTTAAACTCGTGTAAATATACATAATGTTATAGGATGAAATCATACCTATATAATGCTCACATAATCAAATAAATATATACAATAGATTATGTCGATATCGTAATTACGAAGTTCCAAAAGATGAGCGTTTATACTTTCTAATATGTTTCCCTTGAAACTTTGATCATACTATTATGACCAAGTCACCAGAGTATTATATACAATATATACAGCTTCACATGTTATGTTTTCAATATAGCACGACTTGAAAGGTACGTTAGGAATGAAAACAACATCAAGTAAATATTACTAAATTCAAGTGGAAAGATAATGTCGTCGTTGTAGTCGTTACTTGTTCTCATTCTTCAAGTCTTCGGAGTAATACTTGTATCTCTCAACATTCCTAGACTTTCTAGTCTAACTTAAACGAAGTTGACTCTAGTATTTAATCAAACGACTGTAGATGAATTGTGATACTAAAATATGACAACCAAACTTGACATATCAACGCTTGGTGGGTTCAACCGATCTATGATCTAACATTAATGAATCTCAATCTAAGGATTTATATGTGATCTTATATCTCCTTACCCATACAATTAGAACGTTTACAGAGCCAAGTCTGTGAACCTAATTATTGTGAGATTACTTGGATGGTACCAAAGACCAATATCCAAGAATCAATCAAGTCGTACCCAACGATCTAGGTCAGATGTATCTACTTAGATTGATTAACACACAACCTGTGATATTTCAATTATAAATATAAACAATATAGTACGGAGAAAGAAATAACACAGACACCATAAGTTTTGTTAACGAGGAAACCGCAAATGCAGAAAAACCCTGGGACCTAGTCCATACTGAACATTGTATTAAGCCGATACAGCCACTACCTACTACCAATTAACTTCGGACTGGAATAAAGTTGGGACCGAATTAAATCCTCCCAGAAATTCAGTTACAGTTACTCTCCTTATGCCTCTTGAATCCCAGTAGGACTCCGCACAATTGATTCCCTTAGTTGATGTCACACCAACTAAGAGTTGCTTCAACTCAATTGAAGATTTTAAACCAATCTTCCTCCCACAAATAATCTTATGTGTTTGATATCCTTTATCGTATATTAAGGTTAGACTAGAAATCAATAGCAATAGACAGAATCTAGCTAACCTCAAAATCCAGACTTATGCAACACGAAGTGCATCCTAGATTATTATTCACTTCACAAGTATAAAACTTGTGGAATCAACAAAGTTTGAGATGAAAAGAACTTTGATGATTTCTATATATCTTTTTCAAGTGAGAAACTCAACAATCGAACAAGATCAGGTCACTCAAGCTATCAAGATAAACAATAGCTAGACCTGACTTCACGAATCCCCGTGTAACATTTTAGTCGATAAATCCTAAAATATTTTTAGGAAGAGGATGAATCTAGTTACAACTAGGACACACCAAAAAGTACTGTCGGGATTCAAAGATCCCAGTTGTTTAATGTTCCCCTTTTATAGACTTTCAAAGCATAGGTTGCTTTACGGTTAAGCTAAGTTAGCTTTGGAACCAAGCAATCAATATTCACCGTTAGATGAATCTTTGAAATCTAATTTAAACAAGATATAAATTATAGTTAGGTGAAACCGTAACCGAACGTGTATAAAGACTATGCTCAAGGTGGTTCGCGAAACTACCCGATTTGAACTTATAATCTTAATATTCATTTTCATAAGCACTTAAGACTTAACTCGAAACACAATCAAGTGATCAAATATGTCTATGGTGTTTTTAGAGATTATCCAAATTCAAATTATCTAAGAGAAATAACTTATGTGCATAAGAATTTAATTGACATGGTTAGTAGATACAAATATCATAGACGTTTGTGAGCTGGTTAAATCACAGTACGTGTACCGGTTTGTGTACTATTAAAAACCAAGTTCCGGAACTTACAAAACTGTTTAGGTATGCATACCGGTTTGTGTACCTTAAGATTATAACCAGTTCCGGAGTCCACAGAACTATTTTGGTATGCATACCGGTTTGGATACACCACCGAGTTTGGGAAGACAGAACTTTTATGATATGTGTACCAGTATGGACACCAAACCAGTCCCGAGACTACAATTCCTTTACGGTTTGCATATGGGTATGCATATCGATTCGATTCACGAGTTAACAGATTTATTCAAGGTGTGCATAATAAGAATATGCGTACCAAATATCCGTTTGTCGACATATACCTGCCCCTCTACGTGTACGAGTACATATAATACGATTTCGAATTTACAACAGTTTTCCTGGTTTGTAAGGCTGAAACGCATACTATCGTGTATCCAAATTTACTTCTCTCTAAATCGATTCGAAACAATCCCAAATAACATCAATGACACATATCATTGTTCCAGGATATTTTCAAATTACAAAACTTGAACCACAATTTTGGTTCCGAACAATAAATTGTACTTAACCGAAATTCATCATGTATGAGCAAATATTCATTAAGCTCGGTCATATATTTAGAGAACTAATTATGAATATAAACTTGACTCGAAATTATTGTCTATGCATGATAGTCTAATTAGTTACGCGACATCGTCTCATAGATAGAAATATGAATATAACTTGAGATATAGGTGGGTTCAGTATTCGCTTACCTTTTGTTGAAGAAGTTGTCCAAAATCTTCGATTGATTGTCGCCTTCAAACGGTATAACGTAATGATGACTGCTGAGATGTTCGTATCTCAACTATACTTTTATCCTAATCCGAGACTTAACTAATTGTAGACTTGAAATGAAGATATAGTTTTGAAAACTAAATTTGACAACATGCTTGAGATAACAACACTTGTGAGTTCGACCGAGCAATACTCTAACATTACACCTAAATAAACCGATTCTGGAACCATGTTTGAGTTTGTACAAATATCAAGAATCGGTATATGTGTAACAATCTAGAAAAAACGATTGAACAATCATTTTTATATCTAAGTTTATCAACCCATTAAGGATTTGATAGTTTTAGGAGAAAATTTCTCAAAAAATACAATTGGTTCACGTTGAGTAACATTTAATCCAATTTTTGTTTGCATTTTCCTGTACAATTTTTGTCTCCACGATCAGATTACATATATACATACATAAACTGGTTGTACTATTTATGTGGTGATGAACAACGGCCTATTGTCGTCCCCAATTTGGGAATTTAACCCAGAATCACTTTATGTGGTGCTATCGAATAAACCGATCATGGGTTAATTATTTTTTCCATATATGGGTGATCATAAGATGCACCCACTTCTTCATCACTAATATATTTTTCATCGTAGCTATAAAGTTTCATTTTTGCAAACAAAATCACAAATCTTGGTTTTTCCTTTTTTCCTTTATTTCTTCTTCTTTTCCAAACCTTGAAAGAAGAAATGAATTTCTACTCTAATCCTAACACTATAATCAAACTCAAGCACTAATTAGTTTAACTAATACTAACTTAATTGATCATCACTAATGGATATAAAAACATATTAAGCATTCACAAAAAATTATAGATAAGGGGGTTTCTAGTGACTACTTAACTGGGCCAACTGAGCAAAGCGAGGGAGGATCTTATATGGCCAATTTTTTGTAAAATCTAAGTGATCAAAAGATTTGGTAGTCACTTCTTTTTCGTGTGCACCTGAAAATCCATAAAAGCCCATTTCTTTTAGTCCAATTACTATAACTTCTTATGTATTCTATCTTTTCAAAAGATATACTCCCTCCGTCTTTAAAAGATAGGCAGGTTTGTGTGCATTTTTACACACAAACCTGCCTATCTTTTAGAGACGGAGGTAGTAATTGGAAAACAAACTTTAATATAACATATCTAAAAATCCGTGCTTTGGAATTTTACAAATTTTATCTCGTTGGAAAGCTTATAAAAAAATCAACACAATGAGCACAAACAACCAAATTTAAATTTTCTACGAAAACTCGGATGTATTTATCATTTTAGTCACAATTTTTGAAAATTAAATATATCGCAAACCACCGCAAAGAAGACATAATACTTTGTGTGCCATATTTTGGTTTCTGCATCAATTAATTTTCCATCGCAACTAATAAACAATATACTCCATCCGTTTTAGAAAAAATGATACTTTTACTTCATTTCCACTTTAGGCATAATTCTCGAAAATTAAATGCATAGGCATTATGCAAACCACCACAAAAAATGCATATATTTCAACAACAGGCTCCATGCCTCCAAGCCTCCAAGCAATTACACTAGGCCCAAACCAGGAAGGTTAAAAATAGAGGGCACTAGATCGGACTCAGGCTCTGCAAGCAAGCCTCGTATTCGTGTATCACCATTCATCGCTAGTGATCTTCTTTTACTAGGAAACACAGTCAAGCGACTGAATATTCATTTCTTTATGGACGATTCTTCACAGACCGCTTTCCTGAACCACACCAAAACCGAATACATTTTTTTCTCTCACAAAATTTTTTTATGTGGCGCCGGAGAGGAAAGTAGGGGTCCCACTTAAGGACAAATTTTTGATGGGGTGTTTTTTGATGGGTGCATGAGGGACAAATGAGATGTTGACACATGTCTTTCGTGTTAATTGATTCCAATAAATTTTTTGTTTCCAAAAATACTAACACCAATTAAGATAATCAATATTTTTTCCAAAAATACAAAAAAATACATTTGTTTTTGTATTTTTAGAAACAGAATTCATTGAAATCAATTAACACGATAAACACATGTCAACATATTATTTGTCCCTCGTGCACTCATCAAAAAAACGCCCCCATCAAAAAAAATTTCTCCCCATTTAATGGGTGTTTTTGTATATCGGTGGTTCTGGTGGGGTTCCAACGCTCGGTTCATCGAGAATTTTTGTTTCTTTATTACTCTTCGGGCCACACATAGAGAAAATGTCAGAAAGAGCATTATCAATGAGAGGAAAAACAACACAAGCAACTGAAGAAGGAGTCGGAGGTGGAGTAGGAAATGAAGAAGAAAGGATGGGTTAGATTCAGATTGTGGTAATCTTGGTGTAAGTTCATTAATTCTTTTACTTTCGATCTCCTTCATTTTCAGTTGCCCCTTTTGTTTGTTCTTGGATCTTTCAATTCTAGTGGTTTCTTGGTTGATTTGATGTAATTTATCGGTTATTTTTCTGGTTCTATAGGGGATTTTGAATGTGGGTTTTGTCACTAATTTTATGGATTTTTACTGAAATTTGTTTGATTATCAGAAAAATGTTGGGTTATTTTTCACTGTTTTAGGACTTTTTTTTAGTTCCATTTTGATGGTGATTTGCTATTTAGGTTCTTGCAGAATTTGGGATTTATTGATCTGGACATTTGTTATCTTGAAGTAGAGTGATTGGGAGATGATTGTGGGCCTGTTCTTAGAGTGGCATCTGCATTTGTTTAGTTATCATGACTGGTTAGCTCTTTAGAGAATATTGGTGTAGAAGTGGCATTTCTCAATGATTTAGGACATGGTTTTAGTTGATTTGTGTAGTGAATTTCTCATCAAGATCTTGCAAAACTTGGGGTTTTTGACAATTTTGGGAATTTCATTTGTTCGATGCTTACTGATTAGCTCATTTAGGATCTTGCAGAACTTGGATTTTCTTGAAGTAGAGTGATTGGGACATTTGCTTGGAAATGGGTCGTCTTGAAGTAGGGTGATTGGGTGATAAGTTTAGGGAGTTTAATTTGTTTGGTGCTTACGGATTAGCTCATTTTTAATATGTAAAGCACATCCGTTTAAATTAGAGTGTTAACATTAAACACCGCCTTTTATTTCTTCTCCTTGTCAAATGGCAGATCGAAATCGGGATGAGCGGTGGAATGGACAACGAAGGATTTATCATAGGGATTGGAAGAGTTTGTGCTGATATATGAGACATGGCCAATCAAGAAAAATTAGTACGGGATGGGTTTTGATCATGGTTTTGGACTTTGGTTTATGACTAGGTGGATAAAACCTGATATGATGATGTAGAGTGGTGCTTTTAAGGGCATTCAGCATGGGTTCTTCGTCAAGCAAGGCCGATACCGTCACTTACACCCTGAGAATTGATAAGTATCTTATGAAGGGTCCTGCTTATGTTGATGGCAACTGTACTCAAAAGCTGGAAATGTTGATTGGAAGAGAGTGTGAAGAAACACGGTGTTACAGATTTAAATTGTGTTCCTATTTTCTTAAATCATCAGTATGAAGTATGAACTCACAAGGTGCATTTTCCAAAATATTGTGTTCCGAGTTATACTTATATCAGGGCTTATAAATTTGTCTTTCTGGGTTTCTGAATTTGTCTTTGTATGTACTCTTGTGAATAGATTGAAACAGGCACTGAAAGCTGCTGGGTTCAAGGCGTCAAGCATTGGATCTTTGAGGATAATTACGATACTGGTACTAGTGATCATTGAGGCATATGTGACCAATCCTATATCAGAGGTGCATACTCATACACAATTAACATTTGGTTAATTAGGTTATATCTGAAACAAAATTTTCTTGTAAAACATCTTGTTACCATTGCTTGCAACTACTGTGGATTGCTTATATGTGTGTGTACTCTTTTTAGGAAACTTTATAAAGTTGTATCTGTTAGCCGGAAAATAATCGTTCTGAAGGAGTAACTGTTCAAGTAGTGATGCAGTTGTTTGATGTTGAACTTGTACTATTTAGTATAAGAATCGAGATAGACAGAGATAGGAAATGCTTGAGTAGCAATGTAGCATAGAAACACAGGTCCTAAACAATCACCTAGTGATGTATCTCTTGACATCATATGACTTTATCCAGTTGTTTGTACCGATATTTGAGACACGTCCAATCAATAATAATCAGTATGCGATGGATTTTGATCTTTGTTTTGGACTTTGGTTTATGATTAGGTGGATAAAACCTTATTTGATGATGGAGAGTGGTGTTTTTAAATGGCATTCAACATGGGTTCTTCGTCAAGCAATGCCAGACTCGCCGATACTGTCACTTACACCTAGACACCCTGAGAAATGAGAAGCATCTTAAGAAGGGTCCTGCTTATGTTGATGGAAACTGTGCTGAAAAGGTGGAAATGTTGATTGGAAGAGTGTGATGAAGAAACACGGTGTTAGTCGGGTTCTTATTTTCTTAAATCATCAGTATGAACTCAAAAGGTGCATTTTCCAAAACATTGTATTCCGAGTTATACTTATATTACGGCTTATGAATTTTTCTTTCTGGGTTACTGAGTATGTCTTTGTATATACTCTTGTGAATAGATTGAAGCAGGCACTGAAAGCTGGGTTCAAGGCGTCAAGCATTTGATCTTTGAGGATAATTACGATACTGGTACTGGTGATCATAATTCTTTGAGGCATATGTGACACATCCTATATCAGAGGTGCATACTCATACACACTTAACATTTGGTTAATTAAGTTATAGTTTAAACAAAATTTTCTTGTAAAACATCTTCTTACCATTACTTGCAACTACGGGGATTGCTTATATGTGTGTGTATTCTTTTTAGGAAACTTTATAAAGTGGTATTTGTTAGCCGGAAAATAATTGTTCTGAAGGAGTAACTGTTCAAGTAGTGGTGCAGTTGTTTGATGTTGAACTTGCACTATTTAGTATAAGAATCGAGATAGACAGGTAGGAAATGCTCGAGTAGCAATGTAGCATAGAAAACACAGGTCCTAAACAATCACCTAGTGATGTATCTCTTCACATCATATGACTTTATCCATGATGGATGTAATTCTGAAAGAAATAATCTCCTCACATTGTGTGACTTTATCCATGATGGATGTATCCTCTGAAAGAAATGCATTTTTTTTTTCAAATGAGGTACCACTGAAGTCCTCTTCTGTTCGCTTTTAATAAAAACAGTAATTTATTCCCTTCAAGAACGATCATTTTACGACCTGATGCACATTATTGAATCACATACTTAGAAATGATATGTAGACCAGTTGTAGAGAGATGAACATGCAATCCTCCATGGAATTTGGTAACGCCCTGCAGCTGTCATGCAAAAAAATGCCTAATATTCAATTATTGAGCATGTAGTCAAGGCATGCTTTTTAAGTTGATCTCTTATATACACACATATGCGCCGGTTAGTATCATGTTTGCTATATAGGGTAGGAGTGAAGTTAGACAGGAAAATTTTGCCATTAGCCGCACGTCATGTTAACATATACCAAGAATAATCAGAGCTAACAAATTATGAGCACAAAACCGCGTCTATTTAGTTTCATATACGACTAAGCTACTACATTTTTTTCATTTTTTTTTCTTTCTGATAAACACTTCTGTCTTGTCCTTGATGGCCACATATGCTTAGTTTTCTGAGAATGGGACATAAATTTTCACCAGGTTAAGGGCTAGAATCCACCTTGATCAACTTGTGGAAAATTTATATTTAGATTTCAATTTTAAATATAAACCGTTTTAAAATAAGAATCAAATATGAGTATGCATTTAATTGAAATGTATAGTAGCAACAGTCAGTCATGACCAGATACATGGATACTTTTTCCTTCTAACCCCATATTTCTAAAAAGAGAACCGCAATGTTTGCTAAAAGTATCAGTGTCTTTGTTTGAAAAGAAAAATAGAACCATATATTATCTATGGCGGACCTAATGATACAATCTGCCATCTTATTCCTGTCTGGTGAGATATGCTGTCCTGATTGATTGCAGCTCTTTCATGACCTGTGCCATTTCCATCCGTTCGTTGGGTGATTCAACTGAACACATAACGCCAAGATTGAAAATCCTCGCCAAAGCCTCGCATAACTTGGTCTCGTTCTCGACATTGATTGGAGCTCTGGTGTTGTTATCATTTTCGAGACGGACATGAGCAGGCAGTCTAGGATCAACAATTTCCAGTACACGATCTTGAAGGAGAGCCGTCTTAGCAAAGGTATGAAGGCTCAAACCATCTGTGAATTTGTCATCTGTAGGTCTCCTTCCGGTGAAAATCTCTACCAGCATGATCCCATAGCTGTAGACATCTCCCTGAGTCGATACGTCTCTACCCATTCCATACTCTGCATGCCAGTAAAAAGAAAACGGATTATAAGTTTTATGGTTTTTAATACTTCAATTTTTCTACAGGTTTATCAGTGGGAGAGGAATCTTCTACCTGGAGCAGCATAGCCAACCGAGCCCCTTATCCCGACTGAAGTACTGGTGGTATGATGTTCAGATTCAACATTGATGATGACTCCTCCAAGAAACTTCGCTAATCCGAAGTCACCGACATGACTGTTCATGTCATTATCAAGTAAAACATTGCCTGGCTTCAGATCGCAGTGAACTATAGGTGTCTGACAATGATGATGAAGATAATCTAAAGCAGAAGCAACATCGATGGCTGCAGTTAGTCTCTCCATAAAATTTAATGGTCTCCAGGATGATTGTACGTCATTTGGTGTTGGGTGCAACCAATCCTCAAGACTCCCATTTGGCATGAACTCGGAAACAAGAGCTTTGAATTCATCTCCTTTATAATCAATAGAAGAACACGATGTCAACATCTTCACGAGATTTCGATGCCGAATACATCTCATTGCTTCACATTCAGCCATGAAACTTTTTGAAGCTCCCCGCCTTTGAAGGTCTAGAACTTTCACAGCAGCAACTGTTGTTACCTCATGGCTCAGTGATAACAATCCTCTGTAAACAGATCCGTAACTTCCAACTCCAACTAAATTTTCTGCGGAAAATCCATTTGTTGCTTCAACAAGTTCTTTGTACGAGACCCTTTGAAACATATTATCCAAAGGATTGTGTAAAGTTGAAGAAGTATTCTTTGTTGCTTTTCTCCTCCGAAACCATACGAGGAAGGAACCCAGGAGAATAATACAGACAACAACTCCGAATATTATTAGCAGCAACCTCTTGAGAGGGGATCGCTTACTTGCTTCTTCAAAGCTAGGTCTCGGGCAACTCGGCAGATGAAGTAGTGGAATTCCTCCACAGAGCTTGTCATTTCCGAGGACTGAAAATGCACTTATATTCTTGAAAATCCCTTGTTTCGGTACTTCACCTTCGAAGTCATTGGAAGACAGATTCAGATATCTGAGGGAAGCAAAGGACTCCAAATACTCCGGAATTTGCCCAGAAAACTTATTGCCCGACATATCTAACTTTTGGAGTCCCTTTAGATTTTTCAAGGATGGAGGAATGACCCATTCGAATAAGTTACCATCCAGAGAAAGTCCTTCCAAACCAATACATTTCCCTAAAGTATCTGGAACTTTCCCGGATAATCGGTTATTTGATAAGTAGAGCCCGACAATCCTCTCCAAGTTACCAACCTCTGATGGCAGATCACCAGTTAACTGGTTCTCCGATAATTCCAGCCCACTAGTTATTGAAGAAAGACCAATGAGTTCTTTAGGTATGGCGCCGGTAAGTTGATTCTGTGAAAGATCCAATTCAATCATATTCTGACAGTTGCCAAAATTTGGCGGAATTCCACCTTGCAATCTATTGATACTAAAATCAATTCGGTTCAACTGAGTGCTGTTGCAAATGTTGGACGGAATTTTTCCTGAGAGTTGGTTATCCGATAGTGAAACATACATTAAATTAGGATGTTTTCCTATAAAAGCAGGAATACTTCCATTTAGGTGGTTACTCTGCATGCCTAATAGATTTAAGTTGACAAGGTTCTCAATTCCAGGATGAATTTCACCAAATATTAAGTTAAACCCCAAGTACATTTCCCTAAGCTTCGTCGAGAGGTTAGCTATGGAATCTGGTAGTTGCCCTGAAAAATAGTTGTTAGAAATAGAAAGCTTCTCTAATTTACTGCAATTTGGTAATGTATTAAGAAAGCTAAGGCCATCTACTTCTCCCCTTCCAAAATAATTTTTCGCAATATTTAGATTAGTGAGATCTTTCAAGGTACCTAATTTAGGAGGTACAGACCCAGTGAACTGATTGTCGAGGATATCTAATACAGACAATCTTGAAAGATTGGATATTGAATTAGGTAGCAAACCAGAAAATGTATTTCCACCTAAACCAAGGTATTCGAGATTAGGGAGAGTAGTTCCGATGTAGGGTGGAATGTATCCATGGAATTTGTTGAAGCTTACAGAAAAAGCAGTGATTGAAGAGATATTAAAAAACTGGGGTGGAATGGTTCCTGATAAGTTATTTCCTGCGACTCCAAAGAACATTAATGTTGATAACTGCCCAAGCTCGGATGGAATGTTACCGTGTAAATTGCTGAGCCCTGTATCAAATACAGTGAGAACCGAAAGGTTTGATAGTGAAACCGGGATAGTTCCTCCAAGGTTGTTCATCGAGAGTGCTAATATTTGAAGCTTAGATAGGGAACCAAGCTCGGTCGGAATTCCTCCTACTAAATCATTATTATATATTACTAATTTTTCGAGATTTTTACACGAGGATATATTCCTAGGAATTTTCCCTGTAAGTGTATTATTTGCCACCCAAAATGTTTGGAGGCGAGATAAATGACCGACTTCTTGTGGGATTTCGCCTTTGAACCGGTTGTCATACAGGGATAAAACTCTTAAGAATGAAAGATTGCCAATGTATGGAGATATAGAACCTACCAAACCCATGGATTCCAGAACCAAGCTAGTGACCCTGCTTGGATGCCGACGACTGCATGTAATTCCTGTCCAATTGCTGCAATGAGACGATGCGCTCCAAGAATTTAGTACTCCTGATGGATCATCGATTATCTTGTCTTTGATTGCAAGTAAAGCTAGTCGATCAGTTTCGGCGATGATAGATTGGGATGTAGGTAGGATATTCCAGAATGAAAAACAAATGAACAACATGAAGCTCGTCTTGTAATTAAACTCCATTGATAGTTAGAAAATAGTTGGATGATGTATTTCTCTCAGTTCATCAAGAGTGTTCCTATTTGTAGTCGGTGAGAGTATAGAATACAGAGAGATTCATATCCACGCATTTTCCTACACGCAAACTTGCAGACTTGCAGTCTTGGAGAAAGACTTGAGAAAAATGAAAAGAATACGAAGTTGATATCTCATCATAGCTACATGCAAGTAGATTAGAGTCAACTAAAGACTTAGGAAAGAAACATAAAAAAACAAAACCTAATGAAATTTTTCTACGTGGAAAAATCCTATCAACCACACACACTTGAATCTTATAAACCAATCAAGATTTTGATCGGACAGTGTTGTCCGCCCCGGTGAACACGGCGTGCGTGGGCCCATGAACACGGCATAAATGAGAAAAATATCATTTGGTCCTTTTATATCCGGGTCCACAACAGTTTGGTCCTTTTAGAATTCACCTTTTCTATTTGGTCCATAATAAAAAAAAAACCAAACAGACAATAATACCCCTTACCTTAACTGTTATCGCCTTCAACCCACGATCTCCTTAAAACGCGTCAACAGTCTCTCTCCTTCTTTTTTACATTTTCAGTTTCATTTTCAGAGAACCACAACTTTTTCGTCTTCTTCTCTCCAAAACCCAGAGAACGAACATCATCAAAACCAAGAATCCACCAAAATCAGTCGAAATCATTTTAACTTTCGCAAATCAAAATCAAAACAGTCTTCAAAATCAGAAAACCAAACCCAGAAAATCGAAAAAACCTAGAAAAATTGAAGAAATCAAAACCCTAAATGGGTAAATCGAAGAGGAAAGTAGTAGTAGTGGATACATCTTCAGACGAAGAAGTTGAAGAAAGAGATAGCCAATTAGTTGTTTTTGAAGGAGATAGTCAAGAAGAAGAAGAACCAGTGACAAAGAAATCAAGAGTAAAGAAAGCAGCGAAAGGTAAAAACACTAATTCGAAGTTGATTTTTGATCTTCTGAAGTTGAATTTTGATCTGTTTGTTGTTGATTCAGTTTGTATTCCAGTTTCTGCTGTCAGCATGTTTCTCCTTTGGTGTTTGCCGGACTTCATTTCTAGAAATGAAGTCTAGAAAAATTGTACTAAGTCCATGTTTCTCCTTTGGTGTTTGCTGGACTTCATTTCTAGAAATGAAGTCTAAAAAAATTGTGCTAAGTTCATGTTTCTCCTTTGGTGTTTGGTGGACTTCATTTCTAGAAATGAAGTCTAGAAAAATTGTGCTAAGTTCATGTTTCTCCTTTGGTGTTTGCTGGACTTCATTTCTAGAATGAAGTCTAGAAAAATTGTGCTAAGTCCATGTTTCTCCTTTGGTGTTTGCTGGACTTCATTTCTAGAATGAAGTCTAGAAAAATTGTGCTAAGTCCATGTTTCTCCTTTGGTGTTTGCTGGACTTCATTTCTAGAATGAAGTCTAGAAAAATTGTGTTAAGTCCATGTTTCTCCTTTGGTGTTTGTTGGACTTCATTTCTAGAATGAAATCTAGAAAAGTTGTCCTGAGTTCATGTTACTCCTATGGTGTTTGCTGGACTTCATTTCTAGAATGAAGTCTAGAAAAATTGTCCTGAGTTCATGTTACTCCTTTGGGGTTTGCCGGACTTCATTTCTAGAATGAAGTCTAGAAAAATTGTACTAAGTCCATGTTTCTCCTTTGGTGTTTGTTGGACTTCATTTCTAGAATGAAGTCTAGAAAAATTGTCCTGAGTTCATGTTACTCCTTTGGTGTTTGCCGGACTTCATTTCTAGAATGAAGTCTAGAAAAATTGTTGATCTAGATTTTACAGTTCATTATCTACATTCTTATACCTGCATATTCTACCTAGATTTTGTACAAAAATGAAGTAACCCGGTGTTGACATTATCTAGATTCATATTCTTGTGTTGGTTCTTCTTTGAAAGCCTCATTTTATTGAATGAACTTCGAAATGCTTGAGAGTTCACCAAGTAGAATGAACTGAAGTATTGGTCCTTCTCAAGTGACACTTTATCTTATTTTATAAATGTAACCATTAATCTTCTTTTCTTTTGACTTTACAAAAATTGTAGATAAGAAGATAAAGTGTAGCTTTGCTGGAGCCATTGCTCTTGCTGCTAAGATTAAAGCTCTTCCAAAACATGAGGCTTTGAATGAAGAACAGAGAGATGCCTTGTGTAGGAGTCCGTTGGGGAGTGTAGCCAAAGTATTTCTGTAAGGGGAGATTGTTGCTACTGAATAGAATAAGTCAATACATGCTGTCCAAGTTGTCTGCGATGCACACCAGTTTATTCCTGAAACAAATGATCATACGTTCGTTTTCAAAGTAGGGGAAGAAACATATGTGCTAAGATCATCACCTGAAAAGTTGTCGTTAGTGTTTGGAATACCATGTATTCCTGGAGGTGGAGTAGAAGAATCTTTCTTGGACACTAGAAACGTAGATAACTATACTACTGGAAGATTCTATCAAACCTACGAATTTGTTCCACCTAAAAAGAAACTTTCTGATATAAAGAACACAAAATTGAAGGAAAAAATCGTTGAGTTGAATAGGAATAGAGGACCTACTGAAGATCTTGTAACCATGTTTGAGCTCTTTCTATTGTCTACTATTTTTCTTACTACTGGTGATGGAGGTTCCATCCACACCAAGTACCTAGCCTTCCTAGAGTCAATAGATAGAGTATCTCTGCCGCATCTGTTACACAAGCATTTGATGGAAAGCTTGAGAAGAGGTTCATCTGAAGGGTGTTACCTTTACTTGTTGGTGAGATGAAAGACTGTTCATTTTGTCATTTTGAGGTTTGATGTTGAAATGAATTGTTGCTGATAACTGACCAGTACAATTCTTCTCTTTTACAGCCTTGGTTTGCTGAGCATTCAAAGAAATTAAAACCCAAGTGGCAGGTGAAGAAAATAGTAGACTACCGTCCAAGATTTGCAAGGTGGAATATCGATACCATTTGCAAAAACTTAACGTCTAAGATGAATGTTGATGATTTTGGAGAGGTAAAAATCTAGCACCAATATATTTTATTCAATTTCATATAATGAACTATGCTGCTTTAAGATAAAACTGGTAATTCATTCCACAAAATGAACTCTGACTGTTAATGTTGAATCATCTGATGTTCTAGTTAATTCTCCTTGTATTGTAATGGATACCTACAAGGAATGTGTTTATTTTATGTAATGAAATCAATTTTTTTTTTTATTTTGTGTGCAGCTGTCGGATAAGTTCTTGGAAGAATATACCGATGCTGAAAACAAGCTCTTGCAAAAGCAAAAAGCCAAGACAAAGGCTGAATTACTTGAGGAAGAATTCAGTCAAATGAATGCCCATATAGAACATATGAAAGCTACACATGTTCAAGAAATAGAGGTCCTGAGAGGTAAACATGCTCAAGAGATACAACAGTTGACAAAGAAGCATACTGAGGAGATGTGGGATCTTTTATTAAGGCAGGAAGACCTTGACAAATCACTTGCAGAAGACACAACTTCGAAAACACTCTTTGATAGAAAGATGGAATGCCTTGAAATATACTTGGCTTCAAAGCAACCTGAAGTTGATGCATTGCTAGCTCAAGGAGGGAATGTGGCAAAATTCATGGAAGACCAAGCATCAGAGTACATGCGTACTAAACTTTTCACTGATGAGCGTAAGGCTGCTAAAGATATGCAATCAGATGTTGTTGTGGATGAGGTCGTGGAAGCTGGTGTTGGAAATATGAATGATGATGTTGGAATTGCAAACCCAGATGTTGTTGTGGATGATGGAATGCAAGCAGTACCAGATGCTGTAAATGAAGCTGCTGGAGGTTCTGATCATCTCTTTCCCGCCTTATCTGTTGGAGATCCTTCTGTAGAAGTTGATGCAAGTGATATTCAGCAAAATCTCCTTGATGAGATGACTGAAGTAGAGCTTCCTTCAATTCCAAACAACACCGCAGCTCCTTTGAGTATTGATCAATGGGTGAACCTGGGTAAGAATTCTAAATTTTTTTCTTCCTTCTACGAATATTTTAGTTTTATTTTTCAAGCATAGGTTGGAGTTCATTCTCATGGATGAACTCTGGCTATAATATAGAAGTTGGACTTCATTCTGGAAATGAACTCTGACTTTTCAAGCAGAGGTTGGAGTTCATTCTCATGGATGAACTCTGGCTACAAATATAGAAGTTGGAGTTCATTCTTTTGAATGAAGGTGTATACCATGTTTGATGTTTGATGAATAATACCATGTTTGCTGGACTTCATTTCTAGAATGAAGTCTAGAAAAATTGTACTGAAAATTGTTGTTTGAGTTCATTCTTCTGAATGAAGATGCATACCGTGTTTTATGAGTTCCTTCTTTAGAATGGTGTATACCAAGTTACCTCTTTGATGTTTGCTGGAATTCATTTCTAGAATGAAGTTAGTAGATCTATATGATGATGTTGTAGAATGAAGGTGTATATTTGTTTGATTTATTCTTCTTGAATTATTTGTAACAACAAGTAACACAGATGATATATTAGATAGAGAAGAGCATGTGAGTCTGCAGTTTATTGATAAGAAGAATGAAGATTTGAATGATGAAGAAGCTGAGACCTTCATCAAAGCTACACTAAAGGCGATCAACGATGACTGTAGTCATCCTAGTTTCTTGATTGGGATGACACGGTACCAGCCCACCCATGTCTCACAAGAAGCAACTGGAGTGCTTACTAGGTCAAAGAAAACAAAGACAACTGCCGCAGATATGGAAACAGCTTCGCAAATAGTTGCAGAACTGAATTAAATAGGCCTTGGTTCATCGATGGAGCAGACTCAAAAGACACATGTGAAAGTAGTATCGGAAGAAACTAGTAGAATGGCTACTAGATCAAACAAACCAGTGAAACCAATAGGGGATGAATTCATATCAGGATCATATTACAGTTTAAAGAAAACAAAGTTCAGACTGATGTTAAACAAAGAAAAGAAGGTAGTGGCAAAGGTACCACCTCAACTTGATAGAGATAAAAAGTGAAGAAGAAAAATGTACCACAGGCGCAACAAGAGATAAAGAAGAACCCTGTTGGTAAGAGGAGAAGAGGATCCGAGCCTGCAAATGTTCAGGGAGCAACACCACAGGCGCAACAAGAACATCGGATTCAAGAAGCAGCAGCACAGGCTCCTCGAAGAGTAAGACAAGAAATCAAGCCAAATCTACCAGAACTGAGAGGCTCTCCTTTGTACCACATATTTGATAATGCTGCGCTGGCGGTATTTGGTGATTTCTTCGGCAAAGCTATGACTATGTATGTTTCTCTTACTATCTTTTTATATGTTTCTCTTCAATAATTCTTTTTTGGTATAAACTTTTGACAGTTCATTTTTTCTTTGTATTTTTGCAGTCAAGCATCTTGGAAAGCACATAATCACAAGCAAATTCCAATTTCAGTTCAAGGGAGTGAAATCGTTTCTCTGTTTTTCAATGATTACTTGGATACCACCTTGCTGGACTACTATATATGCAGAAAGTATAAAGCTGCAAACAACGATAGAATGCTCAATGATAGCGAGGACAGTGAGAC
Organism: Papaver somniferum; assembly: GCF_003573695.1. Lineage (NCBI taxonomy): Eukaryota > Viridiplantae > Streptophyta > Magnoliopsida > Ranunculales > Papaveraceae > Papaver > Papaver somniferum. The sequence goes on along the minus strand of NC_039365.1, from coordinate 176,222,837 downwards.
TCGAAGAAAGTATATCAACTTCGAGATTATGAATTCAACAACATTCGTAAGTGTGTTTCTTCCTACCCATTGAAAAATGCATATGAAGGTTATTTGATTTTTATCTATTTGAACTGTATAATGAACTGTATAATCCATCATGCATAGAATAAGAACTGCTTATCATTTCTCTTTTTGTTTTTCAGACATATTTTGCGCAGCACAATGAACTGAAGAGAACAGAAGAAATTGATCAGTTTATAAAAGGAATGCCTGAAAAAACTGAAAAGTTTCTCATTCCTATGAATACTGACCCACAAAGTGGTAATGCAAAATCAAAAGGGTCTCTAGGTGAACACTGGCATCTGCTGGTTTTTGACATCGGCAACTACACATAGGAGCATTACAACTCCATCAAAAGGGGAGAGCTTGGTAAGCAATGCAAATCTGACGCAAACAGAATGGCTATGTACTGCATGAAACACATCAACTTGTGGCTACAAGCTCATGGTAGGGTGAGATGCAGCAACGTCAACTTTGAAAATCTGCCAGGAGTGCCAAATCAAGGAGCATATCCAGATTGCCTGATGTACACCTGCTATTGGATCAAGAGAAGTGTCAAGCCAACCACAAACAAGTCGCAGAGTGTGTTGAAGAAAGCTGACATGATAGAGAAGATGCAAGCAAGAAGAGTTGGGATGGCCTACAAACATCTTACTGCATCAGGAGATGAAGAGCGCTGGGGTGAATTTTCCAACTAAGAATACCTTAGAAACTGCTTACTTGGAACAGATTAAACAGATTAAACTCTTTTTAACTATAGTATATTGCACAGTAGATTAATTCTTATTGCAACAGAAAACTCTTATGTCTAATATCACCTTAATTACCTTCTAATGTAATTGATACTCTAGTATGTTTTATATTTTCATCTATCATATTTTGGATAGTATATAACATCAATGTTCTATCTTACGCCTTGTCTTTCTGTCTTATTTTCTTATGTATTTTTAGCATGAATGTTCCTTCTTTGATGTTTTGGTGGACTTCATTCCTGAAAATGAACTCTATGGAATTCAAGCCAGTTCTAGGAAAACTACTGTTCATTCCTGAAAATGAAGTTCATTTCAGTAAATGAACTGATAGAAGGGCGGTTCATTCCAGATAATGAGAAATTATGCATTGTCTTACTATCTAATGGATACCTATTAACTCTAGTACTTCAGCATTTTGTCTTCTGTCTTCTGTATACCAGTTCATTTACTAAAATGAACTCTAATAGTTATAGGAAAACTTGTGTTCATTCCTGAAAATGAAGTTCATTTCAGTAAATGAACTGATACATATCCCTGATAATGAAAAATAAATATCCCATAGAGTTGATTTGGTAGGAAAAATACCATAACCTGCTACAAAATATCAGTACATACATATCCAAATAGAAATAATATCTAAAAAAAACATTTCTAAGAAGAAAAATTACAGAAAATGAAGTTCATTCCAGAAAATGAAGTGCATATCAAAAAGTTAAAAAAAAAACTACAACTAGTGCATAATAAAACAGGTAAGAGGTTCATGCATACTACTCCAGCATTAATACACGACAGGTAGCTTTGTTGTGGTTCCCAATCATCTTGCAATTTGAGCACTTCATAGGCCTCCTCTCCTTCTCATAAGCACCAAGAATGCGCTTCTTTGGTGGTCTTCCTACAAATGCCCTTGGAATACCAGGTAGGACTCTCTCTTCAGGTTCATACGCTTCTGGCCTGTCGTAATTGGGAATGGGTCGAATTGCAGGAGCATACGTATGGCGAAAATGATTCGAACCAAAGTAAGGCTGAATAAACCTCAACATCTCAATACCACTCATAGTAATATCAGCAGTGGCGTGAGCATAGGGGAAACCAAACACTTTCCATCTCTGGCAAGTGCACGTCATATGCATCATATCAACAACATGAGAGCTAGGAGAGTGAACCTCATATATACCATTACCTGACTCTGTAACACTCCATGGACGCCCTATATCGACATGTGACTTGAGTAGAGCTTTATATATGAGAGTCAAACTATCACTATAATTTCTACCGAACTCACGCCTTTCTGCACTCATCCTCATAATCTTTATCCTAGTCTCATCAACAAGAGCAGCTGGAGGCAGGTCCCTTTCAGGAAGAATACAATTATTGAAAGACTCTGCAATAGTTGACGAGTGTGTCCCATACCTACATCCTACGAAGAAAGCATTTGCCCATTGCTTGGGATCGATATTTCTGATGTACTTGGCAACCCAACCACATCCTATGATACACATCTCATTTAAAGCAGACTCATATTTAGCAACACTATAGCAGTATGCAGCTTTATGGAACAAATCTTGAACTTGTTTATACTTCTCATGTGATTTCTTGATGGGGAGGTTATTCTTCAAATGATAGAAACAATACCTATGATGAGAGTTGGGAAAATACTTGGGAATACTTTTCTTCAGCCCTTCATGGCGATCACTGATAAAGGTGATAGGACGAGAGTCGACAAAATGCTGCAAGTTCTTCGTAAACCACTCCCACCCTTCAATGTCTTCTCCAGGAACTAAAGCATACGCAAAAGGAAAAAATCCCAGAGAATGAAAAGAACACAAAAAAAAACTAAAAGTGTCAGTTCATTAAAAAATATCTGTAACAAAAATGAAAGTTTCATTCTTAAAATGAAGTCCATTCTGTAGCATGAACTGTATAATCAAAAAATCTATAACTTTTCTACACTTCATTTCAAAAATGAAGTCCATTCTATACATGAACCAAGACCTTCTTCTTCAAAAAATAACAAAGTAAAACATAAACAAAAGCAACAAGAGTTCATTCCCCACTTATGAACAGCTAAAAAACTTAACATAGAAGCTTCATTCATTCACATTGCTATTAAAAAAAATAAAGGTTTCATTCTATATAATGAATCCCATTCTGTAGCATGAACTGTATAATCAAAAAATATAACTTTTCTACACTTCATTCCAAAAATGAAGTCCATTCTATAACATGAACTGCAGAATAAAAGCAGCAGGAGTTCATTCCCACTTATGAACAGCTAAAAACTTAACAAAAATAAGAGTTCATTCTTAAAATGAAGACCTTCTTACCAAAATAACAAAAGTAAAACTGATAGAAATTACTTTCTTCTTGAACATAAAATGAGTTCATCCTAAAAAATGAAAATCCTTAACTGAGAAACTTCATTCATTCACATTGCTCTTAAAATCAAACAACAAACTAATAAGAGTTATTCAGAAAAGAAAGAAAATTTACCTTGGTTTCCATTCACACTAGTGGCAGCCATCAATGTTCCCTTGAATCTCCCATTGAGAAATGTTGCATCACAGTAAAGCATAGGGAGAATGAACCGGTATCCTTCCATACAGGCAACAAAACATATGAAAAGCCTCTGAAAACGTTTAGTTTCTTTATCATACTCAAACTTAATATAACTGCCAGGATTGGTAGCCTTTATTGCTACAACATACCAAATAAGATCTGTATAACTTTTTACATCATCGCCATATATCTCGGCCTTAGATGCTTCCTTCCCTTTATAAGCATGATGGTATTTTATGTCAATACCATAACAACTCTTCACCTGAGCAACCATATCATTAGGCTTTATCGACGGATTTGACTGTATTTGATCCTTGAATAGATGCTTAATCAATTTCTTCTTCGCAGGTGGGTCCTTCAGCTTATAAGCACCACCACATTTATGCTCCCCATTGAATTCCTTGATAGCAAAGACACTTTTAGAGGTATCGATTGGAATACAGTGCAGATACCAAGGACATTATGCATTCCTACCACACTTGCCTGTGAACCTGAGTCTGTCATTCTTAACCTTTGCAACTGTATAACCAGACTTGCTGCAGTATTTTCTGACAGCTAAACGAACCTCATCAACACTACCATGAAAAAATTGACCAACACCTTTAAAAATATCCTCCCAACCTTCGGATAAAAGAGGTTTCAATTGCTCATGACCTTCCGTCAGGTATTTAATCTTTGAAGTCTCAGTGAACCCAGTGCATGATTCATCATCACTGAGCGACTGCGTGGAAATACCAGACGAAGAGCTAGAAGCAACACCATGACAAGCCTCCTCAACAAACAGATCAAAACTTGACAATTCCCTTGAACAAGTAACATCAATTAGACCTTGAAGAGAATAATCACAATTGATGAGAGCTTTATCACAACCTTTGCCACTAATAAATCTTATGCTCCGAGGAGTCAAGTTTCTCCAATAATCACAAACATAGATTTTAAAGTCACGAATCATAGTATCTAAAGAAACTTTCAACGGAATATCATCCCCTTTGTAGTACACAATAGCATAACAACTGGATAGGTCCATTCTGAACCTGAAAAATGAACACACACACAATCATTATTGGAATGAAGCTGAAACAAAATAGCTTCATTCAATAACATTCTAACAAAATAAAGAGATCATTTTAGAATGAATGAAGCCTTAAAAAGAATGATCTCATTCATTAACATCCTAACAGATAAAAAGAACAGCAACAATACTTCTTCCATGACAAAAAAGAAAAGTTCATTCTCGGAATGAAGCCTTAATAGAATGACTTCATTCGTTAACATCCTAACAGATAAACAAAAAGCACCAACAATACTTATTCCATGACGAAAGAAGAGTTCATTCTCGAAATGAAGCCTTTACAAAATAAAGATTCTTAACAGAACAACACTGATAGATTCTTCCTTAAACAAAATAAAGAGTTCATTCCAAGAAATGAAGCCTTAACAAAATTAAGATTCTTAACAAAACAACACTAATAGATTCTTCCTTATTCAAACTAAAGAGTTAATTCCAAGAAATGAAGCCTTAACAGAACGACTGCATTTCGTTAACATCCTAAAAAAGATAAAAACGAAGCACCAACAATACTTATTCCATGGTAAAAGAAGAGTTCATTCTTGGAATGAAGTCGTAACGCTATTAATAGCTTCTTCCTTAACAACATAAAGAGTTCATTCTAACAAATGAAGCCTTAACAGAACGAATTCATTCATTCTAATCAAAGAAAAACTTAGTTGATTTATAATTCAAGGAAAGGATTAGCGTGAAAACTCACCAGCAACAAGAAGAATTCAAATCAAACTCCAAAAAAACACCGATCTACGAATCTGTAATTCCAAAAAATCAACTCCAACCGAATCAATATTCACTTCAAAAAGTCTCGAATCAAATCATCAAAAAAGCCTCGAATCAAATCTTCGAATCAATCTTCAAAAAGCCTCGAATCAAATCTTCTGTAATCAAAATCTCGAATCAAATTCACTCCAAATCAAAACACCGTAATCAAATTCACTCTGTAATCAAAATCAATCTTCATAACCAAGTCAATCTGCTGTAAATCGAATCGATCTTGGTATCAAAAACAAAATCGAGGAAGATTTCGTAAACCCTAGGAAAAAAATCTGCAGCAAAAGAAGAAAAACGAGATCGGAGTAGGAGAGAGAAAATTTTCTTGAATCTGAAATTTATTGTTGCTGTTTCTTGTTTATATATATTGGTAAAAGGACCAAACAATAAACTTTAGGACCAAAAGATAATTTTTGCACGTGCAGGGGTATTTTGGTAACAGAAAAATAATATTCCGTGTGGGTGGACAAAACCCTAGGACCAAACTATAATTTATATTGCCAAAATGGACCAAACAGACAATTGACTAGGTCAATTGGACTAGACTCTCTCTAATATATTATTCTTAGGACCTATTGGTATTTCCTGCGGCATAAATTTGAACGCTTCTCGAGAATATATCGTCCACTCCGTCAACTACTTACGTTTCAATCTGGTCGCACGTATGAACTCAATAAACGCTGGGTCTCGATGCCAGTGGGGCAGGAATGGGGTTAAATGAGACGGATTCCCCCACCCCATGGGAACTGACAAATGGGATGCAGAAATTAACGTTTAATCCCATAGATTTAAAAGCCGAAGCAGTTCAGAATCTGCATTTGGGGGTGATTATCTAAATGTAGTAAATGCTATCAATGGTAGTTTAAGTTCTGTCAAATGGACAAATAATAATGTAATTCAGGATTTTATGAAAGAGTTCTACAAGTTGGAAATGCGCCTTTATGCACACAGATTCTAATCAAGTAGCTAATATCCTAGCTAAAAGGGCTAGGAATTTCAGAGTTGATGAATATTGGACCTCAGTTCTTCCCATATGGTTGAAATCTCTTATTAGAGATGAACTCGATGTACACCTTTTTTAAGTCTATCAATGAATCTTCTTTTCTTGTTGGAAATAAAATAAAATAAATCCCCTGCCTAGTGAAGTTAGACCAAAATTTAGACGAGTCAATCCTTTTTTCACCGACCCCAAAAAAAAAAGATTTTTCTATTACCCGAAGTATCCATGAACTATAATGTTCGTTTTGGATAGAGGAAAATCAGATCGGAAACATAGAAGAAAAAGAGAGAGAGAAAAGGAGAATGGCGATATCGAAGTGGAGATTCAGAAACAATTGTTTTATCTAGATTTAATTCAAAACAAGCACGAAGAAAAACCATCATCAATAACGCTTGTTCTTGAAGATCTACTGGAAATTAGTGTTGAAAACGTGATGAGCATCATCATCAACAATTGAACCTAACGATTTTCGTCAGCAAAAATGATAATGAAGATAAGTTTCATCTTCTCTTATCACTAATTTCGATCTAAAGTTATTAGTTTAACGTTTTGAGATTGAATTTTCGTTAAATTTTTTATAGTGTTTTTATAAGACTAAACTTAAGTTTTATTTTGATCAACATTTCTGATATGAAATTATAAAATTTTGTTTTTGTTTTATATTATATCTAAGAGGTCCGATTTTATATGAGGTTCATAGAGAGAGGCGATTTATTCATGAGATTCACATATTGATTTTTGTTTTCTGTTTGCTTTTCGATCGATCAAATATATTTACTCAATGATTGATCTCTTGTTTCAGTTTTCTATCGGTTTTTGGAGTTTTTTTTTGGTTCCATCTCTTGATCTATTTTTTGTATTCACAAAACTTTAATTAACAGAAAAAATCACATGTTTTATCAGTTATATTATTGAAAGAAATCTCAAGCTGATTGGACCTCATGTATAGATACCTATGTTTGTTTGAATCGATATTCGATTATTGAAAGAAATCTCATGCATATGATCTTGATTGGACAATAAACGGGTTGTATTGTTTGAACAGATGCTCTATTTGGTAGCTCTGTACATATTTGTACACTGAAATTCTCTACGATGAATGCATAACTTGTTTTGTTTGAGTAAATGATTTATGTTGTTACTTTTTTGTATATGTTTACATACTTGTACACTGGTATTCTCTATGATATGGATGGCCTTTTTTTGGGCATGAATGCTAGATTTTGTTATTTTTCTGTAGATGCGAACATGTTTGTACACTGAGATACTCTGTGATGAATATATGGCATGTCATGTGGGCGAGGTGTTGGATTTTGTTAGGTATTTGTATAAGTGTACGTGTTTGAAAACTAGTATGCTCTGTGGTAAATGGATGTCATATCATGTGGGGATGGATGCTGATTTACTAATGCACACATAGTTGAACACATACTTATTATTATTGTGTACATAGTTATGCACCTGATTGCGAATGTGTACATAGTTGGTTTTATATATGTGAATTTCGGGACTTATAAGCTAAAACTGGTAGAGCTCCCTAGCATATTACAAGGTTTTCAGAGGCTTATGGTTCAAATCCATCCGAGTTTCCATGTTATATTTTATATAATATGAATTGTTGCTTAGGTACAAGATTCAAGTCATGTGTGTGTACAAACTGGTGCATTTTGTCTTTGTTTCATGAATATATGACATGCTTTGTGGGTATGAATGATGGATTTTCTGGATTTTGTAGATGTGTACATATTTGTACACCATTGTCCATTCTCATGGATATATTGCATGTTCTGTGAATATGGATGTTGGATTTTCTGGATTTTTGCAGATGTGTACAAAGTTGTATACCAGTGTAAATTAAAAAAAAAATGAAAATTATATAGTCATATGACTCATACGGGTACTCTTTTGTGGATCTCGGAAAGAGCTTTCCGAATACATAAAGTTTGGTAATTTTGGACAAACGGTTCGAAAGATAAATTATTTTTTAATAATTTTTATATTATTTAAAATTGCTGACATCATTTTGAATCACTGTGGACTAAACTATAAATATAAGACTCTAACCCGGTGCATACGCATCGGTAGAATAACCTAAAAAAAGAACCAAAAATGTCATCAATACAGTAAATTTTTCATCAATTTCTACAACAAAAAAATGTAAATAACAAAACATTACCTTATGTTCTTCACATATAGATGGAAATGAAGTATAAAAAATAAAATAAAAAGCTGACTAATAGTCTTATAGAACTTAACTAGATTGTTTTCCCGTGCTACGCGCCGGGCGGACCAGAAACCCATCCACCATTAGTTTTTTCTTTCAATCATATCTCTGTTTTGTGATGTGGCTTTTCCTTATCCCGTCGTGCATTTTTGATTTGGTATTGAGGGACTTCGCCCCGCTCCGTCGCGATGCATTTTTTATTTGGTGTGGCTCGGCTTCGCTTCGCCTCGTCTCGATGCATTTTTTATTTGGCATCGTGTGGGTTCGCCTTGCCTCGTCGCTTAGCATTTTTGATTTGATGTGGCTCGGCTTCGCCTTGCCCGGTCCAGATGAATTTTTCATTTGGTGTCTTTGCCCCGTCTCTTGCTAACCCCACAAAATTAAGCATTTTTCACAATTGGGTTGGAAATATTTATGGGATACTAAGCACAGTCATACAAATATGAAAGATACATTTTTTATTTGATGTCGCAGGGCTTCGCCTCGCCCCGTCGCGATGCATTTTTTTATTAGGTGTGGCTCGGCTTCGCCTCGCCTCGTCTCGATACATTTTTTATTTGGTATCATGCGGGCTTCGCTTGCCTTGTCGCTTAGAATTTTTGATTTCATGTGGCTCGGTTTCTCCTCGCCCGGTCCCGATGAATTTTTGATTTGGTGGCTTCGCCCCGTCTCTTGCTAACCCCACAAAATTAAGCATTTTTCACAATTGGGTTGGAAATATTGATGGGATACTAAGCACAGTCCTACGAATATAAAAGATACATGATAACAAATCAATATGATCATCTTAAGGACTTTAATCGATCTTGTGTTTCTTAATATTGCATCCTGCAAAGGAGGATTATTAATCGATCTTGTGTTTCTTAATATTGCATCCTGCAAAGGAGGATTATTAAATAACAAATAGTGTTGAATCAAATATTATCTTTCTTAATAGTGCAGACCCTTTAATCGATCCTCAACTCCCTCCTTGCTTCTACTCATCAACTTCTTGTAACTTCTCCTCAGCATTAATTAGGAATATAGTTGCAATATTCAATTTTTACAAAATGATGAGAATAAAGTGCATAATTATCACTCTAATCTTCAACAGAACATCCCTCATATCACCTAGAAAAACAAAATTGAACCCCTGCCATAAAAACAAACCACATACTGGAAATACCCTCCAATGCAACGTTAACACCAAGAGCCGCAGATAGTTGAGAACAGGTCAAATATAAATAAACCAAATAAATTAGTCGGTCACCTCTGATTAATCCAAAAAGATCAAATATGAACATCATATAATTAAGAACCCCAAAAAGATCAAACATACCTGTGGTTTATCCAGAAAGATCAAACATACATACAGAGAAGCCGATGAATGATTTCGAGCCAAACCCTATGATCCCAGACCTTCATTCATTACCATCAGCAATAAACTCTTCTCATAACTCCCAATTGGTTCCAAGAGTCTCTCACAGATAACCATCACCAGCGGCAACCATTCATTGGCTTCTCCACGTCTCTAACGAAAAAATCGAGTTCAATAATAGCCCACACAACCATGACAGAACTGCATATTTTTGAACCACAAACTGGTATCGATCCATTCGCTTAGGCTCTTCCTCAAACACCTTGCATGTAATCTGCTGATGTTGTAGATGCAACATTGTTGTTGATATCCAAGGCATTTAAAATCTCCTTCCCTGCATATGATTCAAACCCATCCTAATTTCTTTGCATACAGCCCACACAAATCATGGTAGCAACAGGGTTTTCAACTGATTTTTTTACTCGATGAAATCTCACCATTATTCCAGTACATGTTCCTTCTTCGCAGTATACCACAATTCGAATCTCCGTCTCTCCTAGTTCATCTCTCAACCACAACATCCATTCATCTTGACTGGTTTCCTCGGTGATAAAATTGTCTAGGAAATTATTTATTTAAGAATACAGTCAAGTATGACAGGCATTTCTTAGGTAGGGTTAGATTGTCACGGAAGGAAAGCCCTAAAATGTTAGATTTCTTACGGGTGTAGTGTTCACCTAACCGTGGTTGATAACATACAATTAATTTTTCGGTGTAAACCAACTGTAAGTTATTATTTAGTTGTAATTACTCATATATGTGATGTATACTGACGAGGTGTCAAACTCACAAAAAGTATATTCCTTACTCCTTACACTAACAAGTAGCACAAGGATAAGCAGGTTCATTTCTAATGGAGAGTTGAGCTAAAGTTGTCAATTCAATTTCTGAAAATATGAAAAATGCAAAAACTACAAAACAAATATGAATGTGAACAATGAGGATGAGAATGATTAGGGGGTCTTTCTCCACTAATGAACATGAATCTTCTTCAAAATACGTTTACTAACAATCCTAGACAAGTTATAAGTTCAACAAGTCCATTAAACTCCAAAGTCACTTCGTAGAATAAGTTCTCTACTCGTGTCTAGCCAATCAAGCCACTTTGAATAAGCTCTCTAATGTAACTTAACTAACCGGTATGTTCTATGAGTCAGAATGATCCAAACCACATGTTCATAGGCTCGCCATGTTGACTTAGGGTTGTCATCTACACACCAAAATCCATAACATCCCATTGCAACGTTGATGCCTTGCTACTTGTGATTATATTACCATAACAATTACGGATTACGGTTCTAAAATCTAGCTTTAGTATTGCAAACAAGATATCTTATTGGCCTTTTAAATACTTGAAAATAATCCATGGTCATAAGAACGGTAGAAGACAAGCAATAAAACAATATAGAGAATCATAATCAAGTCACATAGCTTCTGAAAAATCCCTAATCAAACAAGTATTTAGCGACACATCGCAGTGGAGTTCATGGCAATGGTATGAAAATAAAACAGAAAACTAAAGTACAAAACCAGTCAAGCAATAACAACTGGTGGTATGGACTGATGGCGCTGTGAACTGGTGATGGTGGACTGGTGAAGTTGTGATGCTACTGTTGTTTCAGGTTGACTGCAAACTAGGAGACTGGTGGAGGTGTTACTGTCGGCAGGTCCTGGTACTGCTGCAAACAGGTGGAGGTAGTTGCTGGAGACGAACAGGTGGTGGTGAGACGTGAACTGCAGATGATATATGCTGGTGGATGTGTATGCAGGTGCAGGTGAGATGGATGAACTGATGGAAGTTATGCAGGTGGTTATGGGTGGAATAGGGTTTGGAGAGGAGCAAAGCTCCTCCCTGTAGGTGGTGAATGCAGTCGTGAGGGGTATTAGATTCGTTCTTGCTGTAGCTTAGTTTCACTTTTACAGCTCAAACCTCTTGTCCCGGACTTGGATTCCACGTAACTCAGTTTCCTAATTGTTTCCGGACTTTGCAGCAACCATACAAATTAGTAGTCCCTTGATCCAACGGCAACTATGCTCAGTTCTTGGCTATTTTCTTGACACAACAAACCCGTATTCTCTCCAGCTCATGACCCCAGTTCCGTGTAATTCTTAACTTCGAGAACCCTTGGAACATAACCAGAAAACCCATGGCTCAAACGACGGCGGAACTCTTGGTATAGGCGCTGGTTGAGCGACAAGCTTGGCAGCATACTGGTTCAGAACTTTTAACAAACACCTGCTGTGTGCGTTGCAGGCTGGTGAAGACTAGGTACTTGCTGTAATTGGAGATTGCACAGCTCCTTCCCTGTAGCATACACACAAAACCCATTCAATTTATTCAATTAAGAACTCAAAATACTGCCTTCAATCTTCTACCATTTATCACAGAGAACTAATGGCAGCAACACATTTCTTTACTGACTTTTCTCGGCTTCAGAACTCATTCAGTTTGCAGCCAAATCTTCTTGAACTTCGATTTTGAGTATAAACCCAATTCCTGATCCAATGAAACTGAAATACCAGTTCAATTCCCTTCTTCTTACCCAAACCAAATCCACTTGGTCTCTCGGTGATGGTCTTCTCGATGACTAACTTGTCTGCCTGAACTTCTAACACTTCTGGAACTCACTGCTAACACCCTTCAGAGCTAATAGCACGGACGAATCGAACGATGGCAGACTTGGAACTGAGCTGCTCTCAGCTAGGTCGAGCGTGCATAAGCTGGGTGAACTGAATTGGAGAAAACACATCGACCTAGCTTTTAGTTATAAAGGAGGAGGTGCCCCTTAACAAACTTCAACCTGTCTTTAGCGAATCTCTCAGATGGTTGTCCCTTATCCTCTGCTGGGCTTCAAATAACACTTGCCTCTGACATATCAGTTTTGCACCTATTTCTTCTTCTTTTACTCTGATGACTCCAAAATGCCTTCAAAATACAAAACAAAGCGTAATATCCACTAATACAAGAGAATTAACTAAGAAAAGCATAAAAAATTGATAATCAAATGATGTATTATAGGCTCCTATCATATACCCACGCTTACCCTAACGGCGTTACTAATGAGCAGTTAAAAACATGGTGTAAACGGAGTGTGATTCAAATTTTAATGCTCCGACCAATAGAGTCCCGCCACTTGTCCTCTGTAGAATTGCTTGTAAGAAATTTGAAGCACTTTTGTTGTACGAATAAACACACCAATAAGTTGATCAGGCAGTAAATGTGCTAAGATAATAGTGATGGCTTCTTCTTCCTCATTTTTTTTTGTTTGAATAGTGACGACTTTCTATTCGCATGAACTTTTTTCAAATCATCGGTCATTCGAATCTGTGATCTTCCCTTTGTTTCTCTCTTGCTCTTCTATTTCTCTTCTGAATCTCAAACTCAGGGTCTTCTTTTTCCTCTGCCACTATTAAAACCCCTTTCTCGCTTTAATCGAAACAACAAAAAGCAGTAGACGAATGAAGAATAAAATTCACACGAAATCACATGGAAACCACACAAATCTATCTCGAATCATGGAGGAGAATCAAGAATCAGGTTTCATGTTGTAAATTTCACCGTTACCACTAACAATAGTAAAGATCACGGATGGAAAGAAGTTGTTTATCCAAAACGTCATGCAGCAGGGAATGTTACGAAGGATGTAAAAGTGAATGGTGGCATACATTATTTTTAGAAACTACTTACCCAGTTCTCAGGGTCGAAAAACTCCATCCCTTGTAAATTCGATGTGCTTCTTCCTCCGTTTTCTTATGTTAGAGCGTTGCTCGGTTGAACCCATCAAGCGTTGGTATGTCAAGTTTGCTTGTCATATTTTAGTGAAACAAAACCCATTTAAAAAGTCGCTTGATTATTTACTAGAGTCAACTTCGTATAGGTTAGCTAGAAAGTTACTAGGATATGAGACTTACAAGTATTACGTGAAGACTTGAAGAATGTGAAGAAGTAAAGAGCTACAACGACGACATCATCCTTCCTCTTGAGGTTAGTAATATTTAACTTGAACTGTTTCATTCCTGACGTATCTTACAAGTCGTGCATATTGAAAACATAATTGTGAAGCTGTGAATGATTATACTCTAGTTGACATAGTATTATAAGGAATTACAATATGAAGTATAACGTCTATCTTTTGAACTTCGTATATAAGACATCGACATAATCGTATGAATGTTATTGTCATTATGTATGGGTATGGGTGAAGATTTCTTCCTAGGAAACAATGTTTTACATTTTTTTAAAGGAAGTACAATTCATAAACTTGTTTTTTGAATCGAAATGGAAATCGCTAGGCTTATTGGTATTGTTATTCATTGCAAATATTTGGATTACCAATATGTGTGTTTAGTATAACCGCTCATAACTTGTTTATGTATCTTGGTAAAACTATTCAAAATGCGTTATTTTTGTATTTGTTTGACTTTTATTAGTGTAACCAATCTTAAGTAATCACCTGAGATGGTATGATCGATATTTTGTAATTGGTACGACCAACTCTAGACATTGGGGAACCGATCCTAGTAAAAGGTGCAACCGATCACAAGTATGTAGAATCGATCCTTGTAAGAGGTACAATAAGTATTAGTTATTGGTTACCGATCCTATGACTTGTGCAACCGATTGCAAGTAAATACCATAATTATGTGGTAACCGATCCTAGTACCTAGTCAACCAATTTTTAGAAAGCTAGTGTGACCGATCTTAGTATCCACATGGAGGTAGAACCGAAGCCTTGTGTTTTGGTAGAACCTTGAAACCCATTAATGGTGATTTGATAGGTAATTCAATCACATAGTTCTTGGGAGTCAGATGAAGCAATTCTAAACTCGTTTGGAAGCGTGGCAAATCGGTTCCGGGATTGTAAATATGAAAAAGGATTTACAAAGTAAAGATTTCGACATACTTTGAACATGTGCAGTAATTCTTATCTTTTATTGTTCAAAGATATTCCTTAATAACTAAAGGAGAATCCCGGATCAAAATAAATTGAAAATCTTTTAATTAAGGTTTTTAGTTTTATTTGGTTTTAATTTACAACAATTAAAATGCATATCTTTAGAAAATAAAAATTGGTAATGTGCATTTACTAATTGGAGATTTTTTACGAGATTTCGGTCAATATTTGGATAGAGCATTTCCAAAAATTATGGAAATCGAATTTGGAAATATATTGCATATCTTGAGAATATTTTCGGTTTTGGAAATTCTTTGGTGTCCAAACTTCCTTGGTCTATAAATATTGAAGTTTGCATTTCGAGAAAACTAATCCTCAGAGCCAAAAAAACTACCTAGTTGTGTTGTTACTGGTGGAGCCGTCTATTCGGAGAGGAAAGTACGCTAATTAGGCGAAATCTCTTACCACCGCTCGTTTTAAAGACTTCTTTGGGATTGGGAAGCTCTACGAGAACCATTGGTGGGAAACTAGATAATTGCAGTTATTATTATTTTTCGATTGATTTGATTGACTAACGGTTATTGAACTTTGATCGCACCTAGTTTGTTTATGCTTGAGAATCTTCTCTTCTGATATAAGTGTTCGCACCCAGAAATATTTCCAGGCACTAAACACGATGATTTTGGTGTTGATGATGGAAACAGGGCTAATAACATAAAATAGTCAAGAATGACAGACACAAATTTAACGTGGTTCAGAATAGTTTGCCTACATCCACGGTCAAACCCCTTTGGGGAGTGGTATTATATTGATATTAGAATTATAGTAGAATTTCTCTCTCATTGCTGGCCTCCTTTCTCCTTTTTTGCTCTCTCCTATTTACACAGTTGAATACCTAATTTCAATTTAAACATGAATGGCATTAACTGCTCATTCATGCCTCCCTATTTAATTCTGCATGAAACTGGTCATTCATGCCTCCATGTTTAATTCGACATGAAACTGCTCATTCATGCCTCCATGTTAAATTCTGCATGACACTGCTCATTCATGCCTCCATATTTAATTCTTCATGAAACTGCTCATTCATGCCTCCTGAATTTATTCGAATGAAACTTCCTTTGCATGCCTCCTGAATTAATTCGCATGAAACTGCCTTTGCATGCCTCCTGAATTAATTCGCATGAAACTGCCTTTGCATGCTTCCTGAATTAATTCTGCATGCTGGCAGACCGGATTGATGGTTGACAGGCATAATGGATGGCAGTATGGATGGACGCTGGCTGGCGACTAAATTGACTGGATAATATGCATAATGGATGGCAGCATGGATGGAGGCTGGCTGGCAACACAGCTGACAGCACGGGTAGAGACTGGCTGGCAGTGCGATAGAGTACTTAGCTGGGAATTGGTTGGCAGCACCGCTGGCAACATGAGTGGAAACTGCATGGCAGCACCATTGGCAACATGGATGGAAACTGCATGGAAGAACCATCGGCAACACGGCCTTGACACTGACTGATGGTTGACTTTGACCGTTGACCGGTTGTTGACTTTTACCATTGACCTTGACCATTGACCGGGTGTTGTCTTTTACAATTGACCTTGACCATTGACCGGGCGTTGACTTTTACCATTGACCGGGCGTTAAGTTTGACCATTGATCGATCATTGAATTTATGTAATACTTGGCAGGATGGTGGGATGCTTGGACTGACTGGTTAGCAGGCTTGGATTAGGGCCAAAAGATGATTCAAGTACCAATTTGGCCCATTATGTGGCATTTTTACTCATGGTACAAACATCGCCCCCTCTTAACCTTCAACTTGTTGGGGGTTAAGAAATTTTCGTTTTCCTTAGTCAATGACAAAACTCGCCCCCAAGTGTGGATTATTGATGCTGAGATGATTGGAAAACTTACCTTGTTGTTTGCGGAAATCACAATCAAGACGCCCCCAAGTGAGGCTATTGTGACTGGGAGATCGGCGGGAAACAGTTGGGCATGAATCGTTATTGTATGCAAAAAATGGACTGAAAGATGAACTAGACTGCAACGGAAGCGTGATGCTGGAGTAGAGTGTTGTTGAAAGTGAGCTGTAAATGTTGATGTAAAACTGGACTGTGGTAGTTGCGAGCGAGAGGCTGAGACCCTTTAGTTGTTGAGATGGTAACAAACTTTGTGTGTTGTTGGACCTCCAATGATCTTGGCTGTGGTACTGGATGTGACATCGATCTTTATATGTCTTCAGTACTTATATGAATTAGGATAGCAGCAGCTATGTCGACTAGATCACAATAGTTGATGCGGAACTGGATTGCAGTGATTGCGGTAAACTGGACTGCGACGTCCACAAAAAACTGTCATCTGCAGTAATGAGAAAAACTGGGCGGTAACAACATTGAGCAAAGCTGGTCTGCAGTAGCTGCGATCAGCTGCACTGTAGCAACTGCGGTCAGCTGGAATGCAGCGGCGACGAGCAAAGATGCACTGCAGCAGCCGCGATTAGCTGAACTGCGGGAGGTGCGAACATAGCTGGACTGCAGCAGATTCGACCAGCTGGACTGCAGCAGCAACGGGGAAAGCTGCATTGCAGCATCTGCGATTAGCTGAACTGCAGGAGTTGTGAACATGGTTCTACTGCAACAACTTCGATCAACTGGACAACAGCAGCAACGAGAAAAGTTGCACTGCAGCAGATGCGATCAGATAGACTGCAGGAGCTGCGAACATAGCTGGACGCAACAGCTGCGAACATAGCTGGACTGCAGCAACTTCAATCAGCTGGACTGCAACCGCAACGAGCAAATATGCGCTGCAGCAGCTGCGATCAGCTGGACTGCAGGAGTTGCGAACATGGATGTACTACAACATCTTTGATCAGCTGGACTGCAGCAGCAACGAGCAAAGCTTCACTGCAGCAGCTGCGAACATAGCTGGACTGCAACAACAACGAACAAAGATGCACTGCTGCAGCTGCGATCATCTGGAATGCAGGAACTGCGAAAATAGGTTGACTGCAGTAGTCTCGATCAGCTGAACTGCAGCAGGGATGAGCAAGACTACACTGCAACAGCTACGGTCAGATAGACTGCAGGAACTGCGAACATAGATGGACTGCAATATCTTCGATCAGCTGAACTGCATCAGCGACGAGCAATACTGCAGTGCAGCAGCCGCGGTCAGCTGGACTGCAGGAGGAGTGAGCAACGCTGCACTGCAGCAGCGACAAGCAGAGAGGGACTGCAGAAGAGTCGATCAGCTGGACTGCAGCAGCTGCTGAGGGATTAGACTTTAAACAGTTCGATAAACCTGAGTGTAACAGTTATAAATAAAAGCAGACTGTATCAATTGCGTCCAATTGAGTACAGAATGGATGAGCAAAACTGGACTGCATCAGTTGTGTTCAACTGAGTGCAGCTGTTGTTTAGGAACTAGATTACAACAATTCGATCAACTTAGTTGTAGCAGTTTAACATTACTGATTGCAATAATTGCGTCAAAATATTAGGGTGTATGATCGCCCCCTATTAATCCTGTAACTTGTTGGAGGATTAAGAAGTTTGGGTTACCTTTTGTTTCGATTTTCAGAAGCTGAATTCCGCATTGCATTTAGGTGTTATGTAACTCACCCCCAAGCGTATGGAGTGTTACGCATCTCGCCCCAAGATATTTATTTTAGACCATGAGGTGTTACGTATCTCGCCCCCAAGTGATGGTCACCCACGTTGAAATGATATGCAACTCGCCCCCATAAGACAGTGATCAGCATGCTGCTCAATGCTCGCACAAGGGTGAACAACCTTGCTGCATCTTGCTCGTGCATGGAATGATGTTGAAAGATTTTCTGTTATCTGGAATTCGCGCAGGGGGACAATCCCACTATTCCAGATTCGCACAGAATTGAGATGTGTGCATCTTCACATGCCTTGGAACATGAAAACGCTCACCACATTGCAGGTTTCCCAATGAACAAAAGTATGCATGATTATATGAAATGACGAAAAAAAATATTTTATTGTATTGGTACCTTATGAGATGTGGTATTGCGACTTGTTTTACGAGGTGATTACGATGTCCATTGGCTATGTTGATGTTTTCCAGCGACGATGACTAGTGTAGTTACTTTAGCGTCTCGGCTTGACTCGGCAACCATATTTGTCCGCGGAACTGGAATGCACCAGTTGAATCAAAACTGGACTGAAGTAGTTGCTGAGAAACCGAACTACAGATGTTTGATCATATTGGACTGAAGTAGTTGTGAGGAAAACTGTACTGAAACAGTTTTGAGAAAACCCGGACTACAGCAGTTCGATTAACTGGACTATAGTACTTATACGAAATAAATACTGCGACAGTTCGATCAACTGGACTGCAGTATTTTCTGAGGAACTGGACTACAGCAGCTCGATCAACTGGACTGTAGTAATTATGCGAAAAAGCACTGCACCAGATCGATCAACTGGACTGCAGTATTTTCTGCGGAACTGGACTAAAACAGCTCGATCAACTGGAGTGTAGCAGTTATGATCATCACCGAACATAAGTGTCTTGAGACTTGAAAATCTACAGAACAAGCACGAACTTTTCATGTTGTGGACTTAAATCGACACAACATCAATCTCTAAGGATTTCGTTATGGCTCCATATGGTGATTTAAAATACGCCCCTCTTCGACGTCGTCGTTCCAATAAAAAAATATTTTTTATTAAACGTTAAAATTCCGCCCCCATGTTGTTGGAAATTGACATGCTATCGCAGCGAGCTGAAAATCGCTCAATTCGGACGTACGATGAAGAAGTTATCAAACAAACAAATTTGCATGTGGAGCAAGTCGAGAAATATATTTTTATCTGGGAAGGAGCAGCTGATGTGGCAAAACTTCTACTAATATGATGGAAAGTTTCTTATGTGGCAACTTTTGTGGCAAGAAGTTAGCTGACATGGCACCCGATTGACGGCGCGGTATTAATATGTCGAGATGTGACCCACTTTATAATGACTTTGCCCGGTGAGCACCTTGCTCCAAAAATGTTGATGATGTAGTTGCTCCAAAAATATTCTCCTCGAATTGTAGAAATTTTGCATTCATATTGTTGGATATCGAATTACGATCACAACGAGCCAAAAATCATCCAATTCGGACGTGGGATGAAGAAGATATTAAGGAAACAAAATTTAAGACCAAACCCTAGTGGGGCGTATAAATACGCTAGGCAAACAACATGGGGAATAAAAATCCAGATCTATAGAATTAAGTTGTGTTGCGCCACACTAAATCGGGGCTACGCTATTAAGTTACGCCGGCTACACTGAATCAGAGCTACGACATTAAGTTACGTCGTGCTGCACTAAAACAGAACCAACTTTCCGTCCGGGGTTGGCCGTCGTGTGGAGCCACCGGGTTGAGCCGCCGACTAAGGCCGCCTTCAAGGGACGGCGAGGCTGGCTGCCGGTCGGTACCGCCGGTAGTCTGCTATTGTTTTGCCGTTCCCGGAGAAGATGAAGGCTGCCGTAGGATACGCCGTCGCCGGTCAACTGCTGATGACGATGCTGACGGTGTTAGTAATATGCTGACGGCGTTAGGAATATGCCAACGGCGTCAAGAATACGCTAACTGTAACGGAATATTCTGTGCGAAAACTGTACTGCTGACTGTGACTCGTTGATTAGATAGTTGATGACATGGCAGTAGCTCATTGGTTAGTTCTGTTGACGTGACACATTAGTGCTGACACGACAGTTGTTGGGTGGAAGGTTTTTGCTGACGTTGAAGCACCAACTGGACGGGCTCAGCTGACGTGGTAGCCGCTGACTCGTCAGTATTGTTGACGTGGCGAACGATGACTGGATCGAGCCGCTGACGTGGTCTGATGCCACGTCAACAATTGATGATGTGGCACCTGCTTATGTGTCGCCCTACTAAAGTTTGATGTATCACAGAACATCGAAGTTTGATATACCAAAGAGCATCGAAGGTTGATATACGCAGCGCATCGAAGTTTGATGTAACAGGAAGCATCGAAATTTTTCGGAGCATTGATGTTTGATGTACTACAGAGCATCGAAGTTTGATGTACCATAAAGCATCGAAGATTGATATACGCAGCGCATCGAAGTTTGATGTAACTTGAAGCATTGAAATTTTCCAGCTCTTGAGATCGGCAGCCGGACTTGGCCGTTGGCCTTTTTTTATTTTTTTTGAAAGTTTTCTCCACGCTTTTCTGAACTGTTGCCTTTGATTTTGCAACGGCTGGTGGAAGTGTTGTCTTTGCTTTCTTCCTTTTGCAACAGTTTTGTCTACTGCTGTCTTTTCTCCTTGATTTTTTTGCAACAGTTTTCTGTTTGTCTTCTTTTTCCTTGGACTTTTAGCAACGGTTCTAGAGACTGTTGTTGTTTCTCATGGACCTTTCACCATGGTTTTTGCTATACTTTTGTGTACTTTTCTGGAATTTTTTGAGATGTTTTTCTGGAGGTTTTCTCTTGGGTATTCAACCGCCCAGAGATGTAGGCAACTTGACAACCTTGTGATCATGACAGTAGTGATTTTGACGTACTACAAACTAGAACATGTTGACACTACGTTATTTGGGAAAATTTTTTTTCCAACTTTGGACTTGAACATGCCGCTGATCGAACATCCTGGCAACAATCTTAGCGAACTTTCCAACTTTGGACTTGAAGCATTTTGTATAACTTTTCTCAATGGGAAAACACGATTCTTTTTCTCGTAGTCCCCTTGGTCGGCGCCAATGTTTGCACCCAGAAATATTTCCAGGCACTAAACACGATGATATTGGTGTTGTTGATGGAAACAAGGCTAATAACAGAAAATAGTCAAGAATGACAGACACAAATTTAACGTGGTTCGGCATAGTTTGCATACATCCACGGTCGAATCCCCTTGGGGAGTGGTATTTTATTGATATTAGAATTACAGTAGCATTTTTCTCTCATTGTTGGCCTCCTTTATCCTTTTTTGCTCTCTCCTATTTATACAGTTGAATAGCTAATTTCAATTTAAACATAAATGGCATTAACTGCTCATTCATGCCTCCCTGTTTAGTTCTGCATGAAACTGGTCATTCATGCCTCCATGTTTAATTCGACATGAAACTGCTCATTCATGCCTCCATGTTAAATTCTGCATGACACTGCTCATTCATGCCTCCATATTTAATTCTTCATGAAACTGCTCATTCATGCCTCCTGAATTTATTCGAATGAAACTTCCTTTGCATGCCTCCTGAATTAATTCGCATGAAACTGCCTTTGCATGCCTCCTGAATTAATTCGCATGAAACTTCCTTTGCATGCTTCCTGAATTAATTCTGCATGCTGGAAGACCGGATTGATGGTTGACAGGCATAATGGCTGGCAGTATGGATGGACACTGGCTGGCAGTATGGATGGACACTGGCTGGAAGACTGGATTAACCAGATGATATGCATAATGGCTGGCAGCATGGATGGAGGCTGGCTGACAGCATGGATGGAGGCTGGCTGGCAACATGAGTGGAAACTGCATGGCAGCACCATTGGCAACATGGATAGAAACTGCATGGCAGCACCATCGGCAACACGGCCTTGACATTGACTGATGGTTGACTTTGACCGTTGACAAATTGTTGACTTTTACCATTGACCTTGACCATTGACCGAGTGTTGACTTTTACCATTGACTGTGCGTTGACTTTTACCATTGACCGGGCGTTGACTTTGACCATTGACCTGTCATTGAATTTATGTAATACCTGGCAGGCTGGTGGGCTGCTTTGGTTGACTGGTTGGCGGGATTGGATGAGGGCCAAAAGATGATTCAAGTACCAATTTGGCTCATTATGTGGCATTTTTACTCATGGTACAAACAATAAGATTCACTCAAACTAGATCGAAGTATCAATGGGGATCTTTAGACTGTTTGTAGATCTAAAGACGTCTTGTGATAATCCATTATTAACAGACTCCATTCGGTGTGTGATTGATCACAAGATATTCAAGTTGATTGTGTGCAGGTGTTTATTGAAGATCTAAGAAGATTTGAAGACAAAAAAGATTTCTTATTTGAGTTCATAATCTTTAGTGTGCACAAAACTTGATCGCCTGGGGATCCAACTATAATCGGTTTATCTTTGTGATAACCTTTATTGATTAGTTGAGTAGATCGACATCAATACAATTATTTGTGATTCAAAGTATTGATTGCATAGTCTAAACAATTACTTTGGTAATTGTTGATAGATTGATCTAAGAACCTGACGAAGGAGTTTATTGGGATAAACGGAAGAGCCTTTTGTCAAACTCATATCACTTGTTTGAAAATAGTTGTTACCAAACAGATTTGTTGTTCCTTTACTGTTTGGAATACGAACCAAAGGAATTGTTCCAAGTGCGTGACTTATTGCAAGTTAGAGGCGCAGGGATATAGACGGAACTAGGTGAACTATAGGTTTAGTTACTTGGTCTCAACTATACGAAGTTGGTTTAGATTTTTTATAGCGTCTTAATCCTGAGAGTATTCAATTCTGGACAAGGTCGCGGTGTTTTTCTGCATTTGCGGTTTCCTCGTTAACAAAATCTTGTCGTGTCTTTTACTTTTTTATTTCCGCAATTATAATTGTTTTTATTATAATTAGAAGTAAAATACACAAACGTTAATTCCTAATTACTTGATAGCAATCTTATTGTGCTTGGTTAAGTCCGAACCTATTATCAAGTAATCATACTTCGTTGTTGTATTGTCTCGATCTCGTATCCATAGACGATCACAAGAAGTGTGAACCGATTAGTTGTATTTTCTCGACTCAGTCCATAGACAATCACTTTCGGAGAAAGGACTTATGGGTGGAAAAGTTTTAGATTGAGGTATATTTGGTTACCATCGTCTTTTCAATTGGTATCAGAGCAGGCAAACACGAAAAGATCTAACAATCTATGTTTGGTGCGATCCAACCTATAAGAAATGAATCTAATGACTGATTCATTTAACGTAAGTCAAGATGAAAAATCATCACTTGAGAATAACATCTTTTGTGAATCTACTGAAAAGGATGATCCATATAATGTAGATTCTGATGACTGGCAAACCTGCCTTGAAAAACAACTTGATGAAATTTCTGAAGATGGTGACTCGGAAATCGATCAAGATGTTGAAGAACATATGTCAGATTCACTTCTATACTAAGTGTTATTTCTACAAGAAAACTATCTACCTCAGATGTGATTGAGGTCATTGCTCCTCTCTGCAGAGAAAATAAGAAACTAAGAAAAAATTTCTTTGGTTTCTTCTATGGATATCAGAATTCTAAATATCTATTTAAGGACTAAAAAGAAAGTCTAAACTCAAAAATTCTTGAGTTTGAGAATCTCAATAGGAAACATTACTTGTTGAATAAGAAACTTGTTGATACAAAAGCAAGGATTAATTCTGAACAATTAACAAGTAAGGAAAAAAAATGAGTCTGATTCCTTCAAGAAAAATCCTCTTGAGGACCAACTAGCCGAAGCTCTTGAAAAAATCAAGATCTTAGAAGAGGAAGCTGTAAGTCTAAGAAGACTCAATGATAGCACAATCAATTTATCTTCCATGTTGGAGGCATGGAGAAGTCATGGCGACAAACGTGGATTAGGATTTGATGTAATTGATACTTCGTCAATCAACAAGGAAGTAAAATTCGTAAAGTCTGTTTGCTCCTCCACTCCAGAAAATCCACCTGAACTAGGTTGTGCACCTGAGTTACCTAAGTGCTCAAATGAGATTCTGACAGAAAACATCTCCGAAAAAAATCAGAGGAAGACTCCTGAAAAAGCGGGGTCTAACAACCACACCCAATATTTCACTTAGCAATCTGTATGGACAAACTCCAATATACTTTCTAGAGAATCAACTATATAGTCAGACTCAATCTAGATAAAAGTATATCAAAGAGTTTATATCTCAATCTCTAGATTTGATCTTTACTCAAGCAAATAGAAATCTGCGAGTCTTTATCAAAGAGTAATAACTTGGATGGTACCAAAGACCAATATCCAAGTGTCAATCAATTTAAATGAACAACCAAAAGGTCGGATATTCTAATTGATTGATCTTCAACGCACAACCTGTATTATTTCAATTATAAAGATAAACAATATAATGCAGAAATAGAAATAACACAGACACCAGAATTTTGTTAAAAAGGAAACCGCAAATGCAGAAAAACCCCGGGACATAGTCCAGATTGAACACACACTGTATTTAGCCGCTACAGACACTAGCCTACTCCAAACTAACTTCGTTCTGGACTGTAGTTGAACCCCAACCAATCTCACACTGATCTAAGGTACAGGTATGCTCATACGTCTCTGATCCCAGCAGGATGCTGCGTACTTGATTCCCTTAGCTGATCCAACCCACAACTAAGAGTTGCTACGACCCAAAGCCGAAGACTTTAATAAAAAAATTTGTATCACACAGAATAGTCTACGGTAATAGATAAATCCGTCTCCCACGAATATACCTACGAGTTTTGTTCCGTCTTTTGATAAATAAAGGTGAACAGGAACCAATTGATAATCCAGACTTATATTCCCGAAGAATAACCTAGTATTATCAATCACCTCACAATAATCTTAATCGACGCAGCGAAAAAAGATATTGTGGAATCAAAAACGATGAGACGAAGATGTTTGTGATTACTTTTTATCTTGCCTATCGGAGATAGAAATCTCAAGCCAATTATTACAATTGTAGTCGTACGATAGAAACAGCAAGATCAGATCACACAACTATAAGAAAAGTAGTGTCGGTCTGGCTTCACAATCCCAATGAAGTCTTTAAGTCGTTAACCCGGTTTGAGAAAAGAAAACCAGAGATTAAAGGAGAATCGACTCTAGCTTAGCACAACTAGTATCACACAGAATGTGTAGGGATTAGCTTTCCCAGTTGCTAGAGTTCTCCCTTATATAGTCTTTCAAATCAGGGTTTGCAATCAATGTTAGCTTAGTAACAATGCATTAATTATTCACCGTTAGATGAAAGCTGATTTAGATTCAAGCTAATATTTATCAACTGTTAGATCGAAAACATAGCTTGTTATACAAAAATGAAATGCACGTTCATGGGCTTGTGTAACTGTACCCAAACTTGTATATTAGTTGGTTCAATAATAGTTAACCAAATGGTTAGCTATATGATCACTTTCATATCAACCATATTCTTCTTCACCATAACTAGTTCAAATGACTCAAATGAACTAGTTAGAGAGTAGTTCAATTGCTTAGATCTTATGTAACTTCACAACACAATCGAAGCAAAAACGATTTGATTCACTCGAATCGGTTCATGAACTTTATAACCACGGTTTGAAAAAGCATTCCTTAATAAATAAAGATGAGTTCAGGAACAATCATTTTGAGATATAACCAACTCAAGTTCGTGGACTGGGTTCGCGGACTTAAGTTCCCGGATGAAGTTCACAAACTCCAGCAGAAATTCTCGGGTTTGAGAACTTCTCCAGTTCGCGGACTGAGCTTGCTGAGTGAGTTTTCAAACTCCAGCAGATATTCTCGTATGAGAACTTCCGCCAGTTCGCTGACTGAGTTCGCAAACTGTGCAAAAAATTCCGGTTCTCTTGATCAACAAAGTTCGCAAACTTTGGTTCAAGGAATATGACTTATACATATATGTGTTTCCACAACAATGCTTATATCCATCAATGGTTATACAATCTAAACTCTCATTTCAATCATTGAAACATTCTCAGAGGATGTTATATAGTTGTTATTCACAAAAACATTTTTCGTCAGAGCAATTTTCAAAGTGATTGAAACATAACATGACTTTCGTCACTAGGTAAAGATGAACTTGGTTAAAGCGAAATCTTTACCAACACATATTTCGAGAAATAGATAGGCGAGGTAAACTCGGCTCGAAATACCAAATGTGTATAATCTAAGTATGTATAGCCAAACGAATTTTGCCTCAAGATAGTAGATATAGTAAATAGACTTTTGAGTGATAGATAAGTTCAAGTCTCCACATACCTATTAGTCGATGAAGATCCACCGGTTCCTTGAGTAGTCCTTTGTCTTGTATGATGATTTCCATGGAGTTCTTGAGATCAACTACACTTTATATCCTAGTCCGAGACCTTAGCTATAGTAGACTAGAAATCAGGACTTATAGTTTTGACCACTAAGATTGAGAAACACGCTTGAGATAGCAACGCATGCGAGTTCGACCGATCAATGCTCTAACAATCACCCCCTTTGTCAATTTTAGTGGCAAAAATATTAATACATGTGGAATACAAAAAATATAAATACATTTTTGAAGCTCCTATTCCACATGCCTAATTTTCAACATTACTTGAAATCTTCGTCACTGTCAATTACTCCAATGATCCCAAAGGTTGTAAGTTTAGCATCATCGTTGTTGAAAATCCGTAGCTATAACAACGATAAAACAAGAGTTCTCAATAATTGTTATACAATGTCATAGTATTATTACACATCATCAAAGTTCAATTGTATCACAACTTTAACAACAATAATATGGTGATATGTCACTCCCCCTTAGTCAATACTCCATCTCACATGGAAACCACTCACCCTTACATAATGATCCGAAAACCATATGTATTTGTAGTGTGAACTACATATTAATTCTCCCCCTTTTTGTCAATAAAATTGGAAAAGGTACAAGAACGGGATCCTAATAAAATTTCCAAACGAGACATTTCATGACCAAAAGAAAGTATACACCAACTTTTTCTTTAGATGCAATCATAAAGCCGAAGCTAAATGCATTCATCAAGGAGTTTAAAGATACAAGATAACCCCTAAAATATTCCACAGCCGCACTCCCCACAAAGATTTGGCAATTAAGCACAAGTTCAAAAGAAATCTCCCACGTTAAATGTCTTTCTCGAAAGAACAACAAGAGCGACCTTAATTTCAAGAGAAAAGAAGGATTTGTTGGACACCAAAAACCATAAAAATGATTTTCTATATTCAAAAACTCAATCAAATTAGTCACAAGTGAACCCACGACTAATTTAATCGAAATACACAATTAAACTAATCACAAAAGTAATCAATTTAATTGGTCATACTCAACATAAGAGAATTTATGGAGAAATGACTGAGTTAATTATAAGAAATAATCAACCCAGTCAAGAAAGCTCAAACATAAAGAACTTATGTATCCAAAACTAAATGACCAAACAAGATGATTAATTTAGTTGATAATACTCGACATAAAATATCTTACGGAACACCAATAAAGCTAACCATAAAAATAATCAACTTGGTCGTTTTAGTGCTCAACATAAGACAAATTACGGAGCCTCACAGTAATACATAATAATATGGATCAGGGAAGATCAATACTGCGGAATACACAAGGATTAATTCTATTTTCCATCACTATTTGCATAACGACATTCAATAGACATAATACTCGTAAACAAAAGATTTTAACCTATCTTCCATCAAAACTTGACATAATATGCTTAACTTTTGTATTTTGTCAAAAGTCAATTCGTTCTTTCATCAATACATGCATATCAACTTATGAATGACTTTACTTTCAAAAAAGTATGGGACAATCAAATTCACGGACGTAAACACCATATCCCATAAAAAAATGCAATAAAGCCATAAAGATTAATACTGCAAAAATCATCTTCCAAACAAATTTAGAATTTAAACTAATAAATCTAAAAACATGAAGATGAAAATGTTGGACATAGCTATGTATAATCACAATCATGGCTATTCCAAACTCTAGTTATTCTTCTAAATAAAACATAAAACAAGAAGATTTACTAGGCAATAAGACCTTTAAAGAATTCTTTGTCGTCCCCGAACTCCTTGTCTTCAACCTCCATTGGAACATAAGTTTCATTAAGATAGGAGTTTATATCAATAAACCTTCTTGGCTGATGTTGTCGAACCAGGGCCTTCTAAATCTCTTGAGTCTTATACACAAAAGCCTTTATTTGTTGAATCTCCTTTCGCATCTCCTTCAACCCATCAAGAACATCAGAAAACTTCTGAGAATTTGAAGGAACAACTCTTGACTTCCTCACATTCCTTCTTTTCCTTTTCAAAGTTGGAGGTAATGGAGATTTTTCTTTTTCCTTCGTGATTGATGGCTTAACAATCATATTAACATCTTTTCCATCAGAAGACATCATGCTTGGAGTATCCATAAACGTATGGATTTGTGAGAGGAAATCACAATTTACTCAACAAGTAGTCTTAAGATAAAAAGAGGTTTCAGAGAAGGAAAAAGGAATGTAGGGTTTTGAACCTTTTTTAATAGGTTCGTACACAACCAACTCTCAACCCTATGAAGAGTAGAATTGTCGATAGTACCCTTTTTTTTGTTAGACAAACAAAAAGAAAGAAAAACTAAGAAAAAAAAAAAACTTTTCTGAAAGCCTGAGTGGTACAAAATCATTGTCTCTTTTGATCAGGCACATGAGACATGATTTCAAACAACAGAATCAAGTTGTGTTATGGTGAACAACAATTTGTCCACCTTTTTCCTCTTGAGAGGAATCCACAGACTTAAGTCTATCAAAACGACTCGACCATACTTTCTTCTCTAATGGCCTTGTTTTGTCTTTGGAAACTAACTTCTTAGACGAAGATAAAATCCTGCATAGCTCAGCGGTCTTCTGAGCAAGTTTAAGCTTCCTTGCTAAATGATTTGCTCTTCGTTGAAGTTTGTTGACGTGCCTTTGTTGGTGTTTGTACTTATAACACCTTGATAGTTCATGACCTTTCAATGAACAATAAGAACACATCAAATTAGGATAGAAGTAAGGCTTTTGAGATGTGCAAGCAGCTAGGCACATGATGGAACTTGAAACATTACAAACAGAGTTTCCAAATAATGAGTCGGCTTTATCTTCCAGACTAGTTGGATTATCTTCTGAAAGAATATCAAGATTTTTTAGAGCACTGCTCGGTCAACCTCGCATGCGTTGCTATCTCAAGCATGTTTGTAATTGTTAGTGATCAAAACTATAAGTCTTGATTTCTAGTCTATTATAGCTAAGTCTCGAACTAAGATAGTAAGTGTAGTTGAGCTCAAGTACTTCATGGAGATTCATCATACAATAAGAAGAACTACTCAAGGAACCGGTGGAACTTCTCGACAAAAAGGTATGTGAAGACTTGAACTTATTTGTCACTCAAAAGTCTATCTATTTTATCTCCTACTTCTTGAGACAAAAGTCGTATGCTATATATATAGACTTAGATTATTCACATTTGGTATTTAGAGCCGAGTATACCTCGCCTATCTATATCTCGAAATATGTGTTGGTAAGCGTTTCGCTTCGACCATGTTTTTCTTTACCTAGTGACGCAAGTCATGTATGTTTCGATCATCTTGAAAATTGCTTTGACGAGAAATAATGTAACAACTATATAACGTCCTCTAAGAATGTTTCAATGATTGAAATGAGAGTTTAGATTACATAACCATAGTGGACATAAGTATGTTGTGGAAACACATATGTGCATAAGTCCCATGCTGGAAATCGGCAAGTAGCCAAGTCCACGAACTCAGTCCGCGAACTGTCGGAGTTCTCAAACACGAGAATTTCTGCTAAGTTATCAAACTATGTTGCGTGAGCCAAGTCCGCGAACCCAGTCCGCGAACCAGCGAAGATCTCGAACTACAGAATTTATGCTGGAGTTTGAAAACTCTTTCCAGTACTTCAAGTCGGCGAACCTAGTCTGCGAAGTTGTATAGGTTATATATCTGATGATGATTTTTGAACTTAACTCATAAAGAATAAGGAATGCTTTTGAAAACCGTGGCTCTAAAGTTCATGAACTAATTCATGTGAATCGAATCATCTTTGCTTCAATTGTGTATTGTGTAGTACATGAGATTTCCTTGCAATTGAACAACTCTCTAACTAGTTCACGTGAGTTGTTTGAACTAGTTATGGTGGAGAAGAAAGTGGTTCGTATGAAATGCTCAAATGGCTAACCTTTTGGTTGACTATTATTGAACCAACAATGCACACGTTTGGGTACGGTTTTAAACCTAGAAGCGTGCAGTACATTTGTGTATGACAAGCTAAGATTTCGATCTAACGTTTGAGATATGTTAGCTTGAATCTAAATCAGGTTTTCATCTAAAGGTGGATAGCGTTTGCTTTGTGAGCAAGGAGAAATACTGATTTGAAAGACTATATAAGGTGACATCTAGCAACTCTACAAACTAATCCCCACACGCCTGTGTGATATTAGTTTGTAAGATAGAGCTGATTCTCCTTTAACCTTTTGGTTTTATTTTCTCAAACTGGGTTAAACGACTTAAATACTTCATTGGGATTGTGAATCCTTACCGATACTACTTTTATGTAGTTATGTGATCTGATCTTGCATCTTCTATCGTACAAGTACAATCAAATTGATTGGCTTGAGATCGTGAGAGTTCTACGATAGGAAAGATATAAAAGTATTCACAAACATCTTCGTCTCATCGTTTGTGATTCCACAACATCTTGTTTCTCTACCATACGATTAAGATTGTTGTGAGGTGATTGATTAATCTAGGCTGTTCTTCGGGAATATAAGACCGGATTTTCAATTGGTTTCTGTTCACCTTGATTTCATATCAAAAGACGAAACAAAACTTTAGGGTTTTTCTGTGGGAGACAGATTTATCTTTGATAAACTTTTCTGTGGGAGACAGATTTGTTTATTGTTAAAGCCCGCGATTTTCGGTCGTAGCAACTCTTAGTTATGGGTGAGATCATCTAAGGGAATCAAGTGTGTAGAATCCTGCTGGGATCAGAGGCGTAGGGGTGCAACTGTACCTTGGATCAGTGGGAGACTTATTGGGGTTCAACTACAGTCCAGTCCGAAGTTATCTTGTAGTAGGATAGTGTCTGTAGTGGATTAATACAGTGTGTATTCAATCTGGACTAGGTCCGGGGTTTTTCTGCATTTGCGGTTTCCTCGTTAACAAAACTTATGGTGTCTGTGTTATTTCTTTTCCGCATTATATTTTTTTATATAATAGAAATAATACAGGTTGTGCGTTAGATCAATCAATTGGATAGTCCTACCTAACGGTTGTTGATTGATATTGATTGATCCTTGGATATTGGTCTTTGGTACCATCCAAGTCTATCTCTCTTTAATCGAGACTCGCAGTTTGCTTGAGTAAAATTAAATCTAGAGATTGAGATATAAACTCTTTGATATATCTTTTTATTGATTGAGTCTGACTGTCTAGTAGATTCTCATAAAAAGTATATTGGATTTTGTCCATACAGATTGCTAAGCGAAATATTGGGTGGTGTTGTTAGACCCCGCTTTTTCATTTGGTATCAGAGCAGGCAAACACGTTTAAGACCTAATAAGTATGTATTTGTTGCGATCTGACTCTATGGACAAGAGTACTATCTCTGTTAACGCAATACCAGTTCAGAGACGATCTGTTAAGTTTCGGAGCCCTGAAACTTCTGAGAAAAACTCTAATCCCTCTTCATCTACTGAATCTACATTCGACTGGTAAAAATCCCTTGATGAACGGTTGGATGATCTTTCAGACGATAATGATTCAGAAGAAGAACAGAGTGTTGATGAGGAAGTATCTTAATATATCAAGTTGTTTGAAAGTGAATTAAAAGAAAAGAAGTCAACAACTTGCTTGAGGAAATACATGGGTCCTCTCTGTCAAGAAAACAGGAAGTTGAGAAAACTCTTTAAAGGTTATGATAGTGGATATAAACTCTTGGAATCCGTTGTTAAAGATCATAAGGAAGAGGTTCACTCAAAAAAAAAAAACTGAATGTGATAATCTTCTCCGTAACCTTTATGTGTTGAAGGAAAGACTTGCTGAAACTGAATCAAAATGTGAATCTTAACAGATATGTTTTAAAGACAAAGAAAACAGTTTTCTTGACAAAGAAAAATCCTTGGAAACTAAGCTTACTGCTGCTCTTGATAAAGTGAAATCACTGGAAGAAAATATAAAAAGATTTAGTTGTAGCTCTACAAAATTATCTTCGATACTTGGAGTATGTAAAGAACATCGTGACACACGTGGTCTGGGCTATAAAGGAATAGACATCCAAAATATGGTAAGATTAATTTTGTTAAGGCTGTTGATAATTATTCATGTGAAAAACCTTTGGCAGAGTGCAATGTTTCTGGAAATAAGGATACTTCTACTTTTAAATCTGCTCATAAGAGAATAGTAAAGTTTAAGCCCTTTAACAGCTACTACTGTGGGAACAAGGGACATTCTGAGAGAAGATGTCGTCTTCGTTTGTGGAATGAAAAACTTCATAACATTCTTACATGGAGGTCCAAAGAAGTTGTTAAACCAGTTTCACACATTGTTGGAATAAAAGGCAACTCTTATCCTCAAGGAATATACAAAGATAAGTCCTTTCTTAACTGTGTTGACAAAACAAAGAGTCACTTCAACGACAGAAGGAGGAGTGACAAAGTGAAAAAAGTGTTACTGGTCCTGTGAATCTTTCGGGAAAGAGGAAAAGGCATAGAAGAAAGAAAGGGGTAAACCAAAGACTTCCAATTCAGAATTCTTACATGTCAACAATCGTGTGTCTGATCTGAAGATTATCATAAACAGACTCAGACAAAAAATCAAGAAAACATGGAAGGCTGTTAACTCAGGTACTCCTAAATCTTCTCTAGATAATGTTTCTTCAACTAAACCAGGTAGCTTGTTAAATACCGTTTAAAAGAAAGGAGAAGTGATTTTTGATGAGCAAGGTGCTCATCTTATTACACCCTGACATGTTTATGATTGCATCTCTTTTTTTATAAAAAGGGATGCTCATGATTCTCAAGTAAGTCTTCTTGAGAAAGTGGTCAGGATCATACTATGTTTGTTTTCTTTGAGGTTCTTATTTCGGTTTCTCCTCAAAAAAAAAATTGTCTAGCATGGGCTTTGATCTCTAGTTCATGCACCATCCACACGAACGTCATGTTCTCTAGGGTTTGTTGGAATACTTTATATATTTATAATGT
Organism: Papaver somniferum; assembly: GCF_003573695.1. Taxonomy (NCBI): domain Eukaryota; kingdom Viridiplantae; phylum Streptophyta; class Magnoliopsida; order Ranunculales; family Papaveraceae; genus Papaver; species Papaver somniferum. The sequence continues at coordinate 176,189,156 of NC_039365.1, read as the reverse complement.
GTTCCAGAACAAGAAGATTTTCTAAAGTCTTTTTGGTGCACAATGGAAGGTTGCAACAAAGTCGATGATATTTAGTTATGTCCTATTGTTATCTCATGCTTTCATGCTCTTGATCATGAAAACGAAGACAAACTACCAGTTCAGATTTCCTCACAGCTGGTAGGAAACCTTCTTCAAGACTTTGAAGTAGTTGGTGAACAACTCGGGATTGCAACAAGGAATCTTGATTTTCTGAAGAATGAACTAAAGAAGGCAACCGATGAACTCGTTCATGTTCAAGGCTTAGCTTCCTCAGTTTCTTAAAAATTCTTTTTGTTACCTAGTATGTCTTCTTTTTGGCTTAGTAGGAAGAATAACTAGTTCTTGAATAACAATAACTGTGACTACACACAGCTATTATTTTTCATCTTCTTGTATTGGTGTTTAGGTTTATTGGGTTTTAAATTCTATAAATATTTGGAGGATGATGGTTTGTAATATTTAATCGTTGGTTTTTATATTGCAATGTTTATGGGATTTGTGTGTTTACATCCATGAACTTTGTTGTCTCATATTTTGTCAAAAGTAAAGTTGTTCATGATCGGTATTCATATATTGATTTAAGGATGAATAGACTGTTGACAAACACAAAAATTAATCCTATATTGTCAATTCTTTGATGGAAGATAGGTTAAAATCTTTTGTGAACAAGGATAAAGTCTATTATTGTTATGCAAATAATGATTGAAAATAGAATAGATCCTTGTGTATTCCACAGTATTGTTTTTTCATTAATTCATATCTTATGAAATATTGTGAGGCTCCGTAATATGTCTTTTCATGAGAACGATACGACTAAGTTGATTATTTTTGATTAATTTGGTTGGTTGTTCCATAAAGTGTATTATGTTGAGCAATTGGAAACTAAATTAATCATCTCGCTTGGTTATTTAGTTATTTGTTCAGTAAGTTCTCTTATGTTGAGAAAAACAAATGACAATTAAATTGATTACTTTCTTGATTAGTTTGGTTGTTTGTATTCCAATTAGATTAATTATGGGTTCTCTTATAATTAGTCTAGTTGAGCATTCATATATTCATAAGATTTTTCCTATGTCGAGTATATGAACGTCTATCCTAATCATTTTTTAATGGTTTTGGTAGTCATATGTTCCGTAAGTTTACTTATGTTGAGCATAAACAATTAAGTTGATCACCTTGTGTGTTTAATTTGATTGCGTATTCCGATAAAATTAATCATGGGTTTACTTGTGATTAATTTGATTGAGTTTTTGGATATCGAAAATCACTTATCATGGTTTTTGGTGTCCAATAAAAATCCTTCTTTTCTCTCGAAATTAAGGTCGCTCTTGTTGTTCCCTTGGGAATGACATCAAATGGGGAGAGTTCTTTTGAACTTGTGCTTAATGGTCATATCTTTGTGTGGAGTGCGGCTGTGGAATTTTAGAGGGGTTATCTTGTATCTTTAAACTCCTTGATGAATGCTATTAGCTTCGGCTATATGATTGTATCTAAATTAAGATGATGTATGTTTTTTCTTTTGGTCATGAAATATCTCTTGTGGAAATTTCATTATGAACCCGTTCTTGTACTTTTGCCAATTTTATTGACAAAAAGTGGGAGAATTAATATGTAGTTCACACTACAAATGCATATTGTTTTCGGATCATTGTGTAATGGGGAGTGGTTTCCATGATAGAGATGGAGTATTAACTAAGGGGGAGTGATACATATCACCATAGTATTATTGTTGAATTTGTGATACAATTGTACTTTGACACTGTGTAGTAATAGTATGACACTTGATAACAATGATTGAGAATATCGAGTTTTATCATTGTTATAGCTACGGATCTTCAACAACGGTGATGCTAAACTTACAACCTTTGGGATCATTGGAGTACTTGGAAGGACGAAGATTTCAAGGAATGTTGAAGAATTAGATTTATGGAATAGGAGCTACTATAGTTTCATTATAATTTTTGTATTCCATATGTATTGATAGTTTTGTCACTAAAATTGACAAAGGGGGAGATTGTTAGAACACTGCTCGGTCAACCTCGCATGCGTTGCTATCTCAAGCATGTTTTTCAATGTTAATGATCAAAACTATAAGTCTTGATTTCTAGTGTATTATAGCTAAGTCTCGGACTAGGATAGTAACTGTAGTTGAGCTCAAGGACTTCATGGAGATTCATCATACAAGAAAAAGAACTACTCAAGGAACCGGTGGAACTTCTCGACAAAAAGGTATGTGAAGACTTGAACTTATCTGTCACTCAAAAGTCTATCTATTATGTCTCCTACTTCTTGAGAAAAAAGTCGTATGATATATATATATATATACTTAGATTAGACACATTTAGTATTTCGAGCCGAGTATACCTCGCCTATCTATATCTCGAAATATGTATTGGTAAGCGTTTCGCTTCGACCATGTTTTTCTTTACCTAGTGACGTAAGTCATGTATGTTTCGATCATCTTGAAAATTGCTTTGACGAGAAATAGTGTAACAACTATATAACGTCCTCTAAGAATGTTTCAATGATTGGAATGAGAGTTTAGATTATATAACCATAATGGACATAAGTATGTTGTGGAAACACATATGTGCGTAGGTCCCATGCTGGAAATCGGCTAGTAGCGAACTCAGTCCATGAACTGCCGGAGTTCTCGAACCCGAGAATTTCTGCTGAGTTATCAAACTATATTACGTGAGACACGTCCGCGAACCCAGTCCGCGAACCAGCAAAGCTCTCAAACCCGAGAATTTCTGTTGGAGTTTGACAACTCTTTCCAGTACTTCAAGTCCACGAACCTAGTCTGCGAACTTGTATAGGTTATATATCTGAAGATGATTTCTGAACTTAACTCATAAAGACTATGAATTCTTTTGCAAACCGTGGCTATAAAGTTCATGAACCGATTCATGTGAATCGAATCATCTTTTCTTCAATTGTGTCTTGTGTAGTACATGAGATTTCCTTGCAATTGAACAACTCTCTAACTAGTTCATGTGAGTTGTTTGAACTAGTTATGGTGGATAAGAAAGTGGTTCGTATGAAATGCTCAAATGGCTAACCTTTTGGTTGACTATTATTGAACCAATAATGCACACGTTTGGGTAAGGTTTACAAACCTAGAAGCGTGCATTACATTTGTGTATGACAAGCTAAGATTTCGATCTAACGGTTGAGATATATTAGCTTGAATCTAAATCTGGTTTTCATCTAGCGGTGGATAGTGTTTGCTTTGTGAGCAAGGCGAAACCCTGATTTGAAAGACTATATAAGGGGACATCTAGCAACTCTACAACTAATCCCCACACGTATGTGTGATACTAGTTTGTAAGCTAGAGTCGATTCTCCTTTAACCTTCTGGTTTTCTTTCTCAATCCGGGTTAAACGACTTAAAGACTTCATTGGGATTGTGAAGCCAGACCGATACTACTTTTGTCGTAGTTGTGTGATCTGATCTTGCAGCTTCTATCGTACGAGTACAATCAAATTTATTGGCTTGGGATCGTGGGAGTTCTCCGATAGGCAAGATATAAAAGTAATCACAAACATCTTCGTCTCATCATTTGTAATTCCAAGACATCTTGTTTCGCTATCATACGATTAAGATTGTTGTGAGGTGATTGATTAATCTAAGTTGTTCTTCGGGAATATAATACCGTATTATCAATTGGTTTCTGTTCACCTTGATTTCATATCAAAAGACGAAACAAAACTTTAGGATTTTCTGTGGGAGACAGATTTATCCTTTGATAGACTTTTCTGTGGGAGACAGATTTGTTTATTGTTAAAGCCTGCGATTTTGGGTCGTAGCAACTCTTAGTTGTGGGTGAGATCATCTAAGGGAATCAAGTGCATAGTATCCTGCTGGGATCAGAGGCGTAGGGGTGCAACTGTACCTTGGATCAGTGGGAGACTGATTAGGGTTCAACTACAGTCCAGTCCGAAGTTAGCTTTGAGTAGGCTAGTATCTGTAACGTCTTAATGTCTCAGGGATATTGATGAAACTGATGATGAGGATATGCCTCAGTCATTTAAGTGTAAAGGATTTGGTCATTTTGCAAACGAGTGTCTAAACCGTAATAAATGCACTGGGAACAAAGGTCTTGCCGCAACTCTTGATGAAATGTCTGACAGCTATGAGTCTAATGAAGACGAGAAATCAAGTGTTGCACTTCTCGGTGAAAATATTGATTTTGATAACTGTAGCAATACATATATCAATCTTGAAAAATCGGGGGTCTAACAACACCACCCAATATTTCACTTGGCAATCTGTATGGACAAACTCCAATATGCTTTTTATGAGAATCAACTAGATAGTCAGACTCAATCAATAAAAGGATATATCAAAGAGTTTATATCTAAATCTCTCGATTTAATCTTACTCAAGCAAACTGCGAGTCTCGATTAAAGAGAGATAGACTTGGATGGTACCAAAGACCAATATCCAAGGATCAATCAATATCAATCAACAACCGTTAGGTCGGACTATCCAATTGATTAATCTAACGCACAACCTGTATTATTTCTATTATATAACAAAATATAATGCGGAAAAGAAATAACAGACACCAGAATTTTGTTAACGAGGAAACCGCAAATGCATAAAAACCCTGGGACCTAGTCCAGATTGAATACACACTTGTCTGTGGGAGACATATTTGTTTATTGTTAAAGCCTGCGATTTTGGATCGTAGCAACTCTTAGTTGTAGGTGAGATCAGCTAAGGGAATCAAGTGCGCAGTATCCTGCTGGGATCAGAGGCGTAGGAGCATAACTGTACCTTGGATCAATGGGAGATTGATTGGGGTTCAACTACATTCCAGTCCGAAGTTAGCTTGGAGTAGGCTAGTATCTGTGGCGGCTTAATACAGTGTGTGTTCAATCTGGACTAGGTCCCGGGGTTTTTCTGCATTTGCGGTTTCCTCGTTAACAAAATTTCTGGTGTCTGTGTTATTTCTTTTCCGCATTATATTTGTTATATAATTGAGAATCAATTGGAGAGTCCGACCTAACAGTTATTGATTGATATTGATTGATCCTTGGATATTGGACTTTGGTACCATCCAAGTTATCTCTCTTTAATTGAGACTCGCAGTTTGCTTGAGTAAGATTAAATCGAGAGATTGAGATATTAACTCCTTGATATATATTTATCTAGATTGAGTGTTACTGTCTAGTTGATTCTCTAGAAATTATCTCGGAGTTAGTCCATACAGATTTCTAAGCGAAATATTGGGTGGTGTTGTTAGACCCTCACTTTTTCAGCTTAGATCTTATGTAACTTCACAAGACACAATCGAAGCAAAAACGATTTGATTCACTCGAATCGGTTCATGAAATTTATAGCCACGGTTTGCAAAAGCATTCCTTAATCAATAAAGATGAGTTCAAGAACAATCGGTTTTAGATATAACCTACTCAAGTTCGCGGACTGGGTTCGCGGGCTTAAGCTCCCGGACGGAGTCCATAAACTCCAACAAAAATTCTCGGGTTTGAGAACTTCTCCAGTTCGCGGACTGAGCTTGCTGAGTGAGTTTCCAAACTCTAGCAGATATTCTCGGACGAGAACTTCCGCCAGTTCGCGGACTGAGTTCGCAAACTGTGCAAACAACTCCGGTTCTCTTGATTAACAAAGTTCACAAACTTTGGTTCAAGAAATAGGACTTATACATATATGTGTTTCCACAACAATGCTTATATCCATCAATGATTATACAATCCAAACTCTCATTTCAATCATTGAAACATACTCAGAGGACGTTATATAGTTGTTATTCACAAACAATTTTTCGTCAGAGCAATTTTCAAATTGATTGAAACATAACATGAATTTCATCACTAAGTAAAGATGAACTTGTCTAAAGAGAAAGCTTTACCAACACATATTTCGAGAAATAGATAGGCGAGGTAAACTCGGTTGAAACACCAAATGTGTATAATCTTAGTCTATATAGTAAAACGACTTTTGTCTCAAGATAGGAGATAGAGTAGATAAAATTTTAAGTGATAGATAAGTTCAAGTCTCCAAATACCTTTTAGTCGATGAAGATCCACCGGTTCCTTGAGTAGTCCTTCGTCTTGTATGATGATTGTCATGGAGTTCTTGAGCTCAACTACACTTTCTATCCTAGTCCGAGACGTTATCTATAGTAGACTAGAAATTAAGACTTATAGTTTTGATCACTAAGATTGACAAACATGCTTGAGATAGAAACGCATGCGAGTTCGACCGACCAATGCTCTAACACCCTGCAATTTCGTGACCTAACGGACCCAAATCTTCTCTTGATTCATACCCAAAGTCTTCTTTTCCTGTTGTTGATAAAAACACCTATTAGCCAGCGCCAGTACCCTTCACACACAGCCCCATAATCTCGTGGCAACCAGCTACAGAGAGTCACCTTCTTTCACTGACCTACTGGCATCAAAATAAGCTCAGAACCCCCACCAAAGTTAAGCTAAACCATCTCTGCCATGAGCCATGGATAACTAGCAACATCAGTTCAGTTTTCTCATTGTTTTTCCGGCTGAAATACAGCCCAATACTCGACCCAAACTCCATATACTCGATCCATACTAAGCTGTAGACTTGCACCATTTCTTACTCTTATTAATCCATAAAAACTCCTGTCAATGCCCATCACAAAATCAGTCTAGCAACTACCTATTTCTTCTAGTTATATTACTGCAAGGACTCAACCAAATCACCACAAATTCAACCACTTCTGCTGCTTATAAAACTCAAGTCCAACACCCTGTAAAATCAACCCACCATCTATGGCTTCATTAAGTCCTTCACCTGACTTCTGAAATCTCTCAAAAACCACTGCAAACACCCACACAAGCACCACTATTAATCCCCAGAGTAAGTGACATCAGCTGAGCTTGAAGTAGTAAAGAAAAGGTCATTCAGGCCTTTGCTCAAACAGGTTACATGCGATTCTCTTCTTGTTGTAGCCTTTGGAGTTCTATAGCTTCTAAAATCACCCAAATACCTGCAAATTCACATCACAGTAAACCCATTCATCCATAACAATCAAAAACACCAAATAGTTCAGTTTCTCATCCATTTATTACTCAAATATCAGCAGAAACACCATTATCATCTTCCCTGGTTCAACTAGTCTTGAAACTCCATCAACTGCTCAGTATTTTTAATACAATTCAGCCTCAAACTCAGTCCAACAGAACCCATATGAACTCAGCTACGGAACAAATCGTTCTCAGCCCCAAAATCCCACCGGCCACCAGAACTCGTTTAATTAACAGACTAAGCTGATGATGGACTCATCTAACCTCCATGAAACCCACAAGACCCATAGCTGGTCCCTCCGGCAACATCAGGAAACAAGGTTTGAGAAACTGATATCATGACCTAGAGAAAGAATGTGTACTTTGCTGGGAACAAATTGGTTTCAAACGAAACCTTAAGTTTCATTTCCTCTTTTCACATGTGTGACTGCCTTGGGTGAACTCCACTAATACTTTTCTCTACATAGTGTAGAAACTAGGGGTGAGCATTTTACCCGTAATCCACGGATTTAACCGGGACCAACCGTTCTTTTGCGGATGGCTGCTCGGACCGTTTGTTGATGGGTTGGATGCGGATAACATTTTTGAAATCCAACAAATTGCGGATAGGGCCCAGAGGCATTCATATAGTTCTAGAAAATACCTATGGATCATTTAGGAATCTGTAAGGTGTTTGATTGGGATGTTGTACATGCCATTTTATTTTTGTATACATATATAGGATATGTAGATTTTATAAGGAGTCATTTGTGTTGGCTTTATTTTCTTCACTATAAATTTTAACTAAAACAAATCCATTGGATTATCCGCATCCAATCCGTCCATCCGTACATCCATTGGATGCAAATCCGTTGAATATGGATTGGATACAGATGCCAAACTTAAAATCCGTAGTGCATTGGATTGGATTCAGATAAGGTGAAAATCGGTCCATACCGGTCCATGCTCACCCCTAGTAGAAACTGCCGAGCCACTGTTAGTGTCAGGCCTACGATTTATGGCCACCACCTTACATCCACTATGCCACTGCGCCTGTGCGCCATTCCCAGCCCATGCCTTTGCGTTTCTCTAATAGCAACAAAGAGAATTAGAATTCTTATTTAGCTCCAATTTCGCCGTCAATGTTCTTGGTCTCCAATTTATTGACATGAGCTTTAACCGCGTGCATCGAAGCAACTTCTTTTGGCGCTTTTTATCCCTTGAATTCTTCCACCAATAGCAGCCATCTCTTACTTCTCAGATTCACTTCTTCCTTTCAATTTCTCTTCAATACTGAAGCTGACGTGCTTTTCAGACAAATAATTTTGTATCACTAAAGCCGACATACTTTTCAGTCATAGATGAAGAAATAGAAGCAAATAATGATAAATTATCCGCCTCCAACAGCAGTTGCACATGAAATGATACTTTTTCCCCGTTTCTTCTTCGTTTATTCCAAAGGACTCCAAAGTACCTAAAAACTCAAAAGCAAACATAAGATACATAATTTACAAGAAAACTTAGCAAAAAAAACATAAACAATAGATAAATATTAAGGTGTTTTAGAGACCTATGATTGGAGCAGTTCCATATTTCAGTTCTTCTAACAAAGACGATTCACCCAAAATACTGATGTTGTTATTTGAACACGGGACTCCAAGAAAGCATGACATATCCAACAATCATAAGAAGTCGTCGTTTTCATAACAAAAGCTGGTTTTGTTTAGTGACTCTTATACTGACCTTGCCAAGCATAAGAATATACATGCCGAACCCAAGGAATGCAATAAATATTACCCAGTACTCCAGGAAATCCATTCTTCGTATTTTGTTTTAGTAGTCGTGACATAAACACTTGTTGTTTTTGTTGGAGAAAGATTAGCACACATGTACGTGTTTCTTCATTTTCCAAATTATGATCCATAAGAAAAAGAAAATCTTGATTGAAAAGAGTACTGAAAAAAAATAATATATTGGAGAAATTGGATTAATTTCTGTAAAAATAGAATATAGATAGTAGTTTTGTGTGTTAATTGGTGAATAAGAGGAGATTTATACAAGTAGAATGGAGATACAATCGTTAGACTATGGTTTAAAAAATATAACCTTTGGATAACATCCCATCGGAAAACGGGTCCAATTTATCCGATGATCGGCTCAAGTTGAACCATTGCTCAATTTGGGACGACCGACCAAACCATGGCTGACCGATTTAATCATTTTCGAGAAACTTTTCTCATTGGTGAGAAACTGACTTTGCCCCTTCTTCGTTGGACTTGATCTAATGAAAGTACCAATTTATTTGAGGATATATAAAAATTCATATAAGACAAAATAATCCTCAACTATGAATTGTTATGCCAAGCACAATGGTGTTGGATTTCGTTTCGCTATAGCTTAATTGTAGCGAAATCCAATTATTATGATCTTTCGTTTCGCTTCAATGTGGTGAAATCCCTTCGCTACTCTAATTAGTTGATCAGATATGATACCTCTCTAAGTTGAGAGAATTCTCACGAAAGCTCAGTGTCCGTTTAAAAAGTTGCTTTATAAAAACTCAGTTTCCATGTGATTTTATTTCCAAATTTTCAGTTTTACTCATATTTTTTCACTTTTAATTATTTTATGTTTCTAAAACTCTATTTTTCCTATTATATATTCATTTTTCTCTTAAAACGTTTTTGATTCATAAATAATATTTATCTAAATCATTTGAATTTAAATTTGAGGAAAAAAACGAAGACTCACAACTCAGTTTCCGTGTGGTTAAGCTAAGGGATTCCCCTATCCCATAATGAGGTACACCTTCATCACTGTACCATTATATTTGGCCTTGCACCCCAAAAAAATAAAATAAAATTGGGTACCCCTATTAGTAATGTTGACAAAATCGGACTCAGCCAGCAAGTACTAGTATTCGTGTATCAACGTTCTCGTCTGTTCCTTCCTATCCGATGTATTCATATCCTTTTACTGTGTTCCAGACCTACTATTGTACTCTGTGTAAAACAACACTGAAGTGACTGCATATTCAATTCTTTGTTACTGTAGTAGCGGAAAATCCCACTACTACACCCCTTAAATAATCTATACAATGAACCAGGAAATCATCATGAAGAACACTTAAAAGAATTCTTATTAAGTTTAGAATTCAACACAAAGAAACAAAGTAAAACCCTTAACTTGGGGAGCAAACAAATTTCTCTCTCTTAAAGTTCTATCTCAACTCTCAAAAAGATCTCCCTCAACACAGTGATGGTTGGTCATATATATATGAGTTTTACATAGTGGAGGACAACTAATAAAGCCCATATATTCGGATCTGACGTGTGATGTTCTCGCACGCTTACATTCGGATCTTATCGCACATGCTCCTGGAATTTCGCACTGACTTCACACTTTACTCGTGAGTTCATGACGTCATTAGTTCTGTCACCTTGGATATGCTACGTGCGAGAGCAGTTCGCTCCTTTATAATGACACTACTTCGCCTGATAACCGTGTGTGTGATATTTTACCCCTACATTTTGCCTCTTCTCTTAGCGATCTTTATGATGAAAAGAGCGATGGGAGAACTTGTTCTTAATCACTTCTTTGCACCTCTACTTACTATTTGTCGCACCCTGGTAACCTTTCGTATTATTTTTGACCGACAAGTTTTCGGATTTTCGGTGTAACCGTTCACACGTTCCCATCTTTTCACCTTTTACCGGCACGTCTTCTTTCTCACCTGGTTCGACCGGTCATATTCTTTCCTATTTAATCCTTTTGAGAGAGAGAAAGGGATTTTCTTTTCTTTAGTCCTTCTTCTTCACTAAATCCTCTTAAATTTTCATCTCCTCTTAACCTTCATCTTCTTTTCTCCTGCTAGTGTGTGGTATTCCATGGATTCTTCTCAAAGGTTTGTTTTATATCCCCTATTACGTTATTTTCTATGTTCAACTTATCTCGGATATTGTCCGCAGTCGAATATCGCCATTGCTGCTTTGCTACTGTTTTTCATATACTGCCATTACTGCTCTGCTATGTTTATTGACAATTCTCATGCCGGTATTTCTGCAGTAAAGCTCCTTCCTCTGGATATATTTTCACCGTTCCAAACCTTAACTCCTCTTCAAGGCCCAAAGATGACAAGTCCCTCAAGAGGAAGCATTCGCATAATAAGGTAGTAAGAAACACCTCATTTCTTTCAAAAAATAATATTGTTGCCTCTGTTTCTTATCTGCTTTGCTATTTGCGGGATGACGCGAGATAGGGTGAAAAGAAGTCCAAGAGAAGTAAGCAACCTCCTTCAATTAATACTCGCATGGCCATACCTAGTTTCAAGAAGAATCTTAGTTCCACACAACAGGTGTCTTCCGGGCGAACTGACCCTATTACTCAAGTGAATGCGACCGCTTCTTATCAAGCGAACATCACCACCTCTTCACCATCTGTTACTTCCTCTCAAGCGAAGACTTTCGCATGTTCGTTACCCTTTGTTTCTTTTGATGATTTCATTCAGAACCCCTATAAGGACCTATCCTTTCAGCTTCTCTGTATCTCTCTCTTTTTCAGAAATGACTTCTACCTCCCAGTAATTGGGTGATACTATTTAATCTATCACTTTTTCTACTGAGGAAGTTATGGAATTCTTGCAAGATATGCCCCTCTCTGTATCTTCGAACATCTCCACATCTATGGGTTATTCTATCTCTTCTCCTTCGATAATTGCCTCAGTTGTTCCTTCCATGAGTACCGTATTAACTACCTCTCCTCTTCGCACATCTGCTTCATCTCAGGAGAATGTTACCACTTATGAGGTAGGTGCCTCTGGTGTTGTTGGTTCGGGTACGATACCTCTCCTTGATATTATACAGCTCGCGCGTTCAACTTCCAATGATCCCTCTCAACTTCGCATGTGCGAATCTCTCGTCAATCTATTGAGCGATTTTCTTCTAGATAAGTTAACTAGGAACGAGATCTTCAATCAACTGGACCCATCAGCCAATGCTGCTTTTGATTGCTTGGAATTTCGGCGCTGCTTCATTCAAGCTGAGGGTTTTTCTGAATCTAGCTCCATTATTCAAGAGCTTACTCTTCATAACGCCAAAATAAAAGCCGACGTACATGCTGGGAACATCCTAGTGATAAGTGCATAATTCATATGATTTTAGTGTCCATTCCATACTTGTTTTAGCTATTATTCTTGCATGTATTCATATTATTACTCTTGTTTTCTTTTGTTTTCCTATATTAGGTGAATCATCCACAAAGGAGCTACACAGTGCTGAAAATATCTAGGAAGAGAAGTATTACAAGTATCCAAGTGCCAAATTCCAAGGGAAGTGGAAGAAATGCGACACAAAGGAGCAAAACGCTCATAATCAAGAGACGGGCCAAAGACTTATCTTAACCCATTCAAATTAAGTATTTCTCATTATCATCTTGAATAGAATTTAAAGATAAAAATAATGCAAAAAGAATGAGGTCATTCCGAGTTTGGATGAAGAAGTTGTGGCCAAAACAGTTTTACCAAAAACCGAAGACAGTGCAGCCCGCGAACTGGGTTTGCGGACTGGGTTCACAGACCTAATTACGAAAATTTCTGCTGGATTTTGAATTTTGCGGACTGGGTTATCGAACTTAGCAAATGCGAAACGTGTATACACATCTTGGAAGAGTTAAGGGCACGTTTGGGAACGTTATTTCGTTATTTTGGGTCGGGTTTTTGAACCAAACCCAATACGTGAACACAAAGTAATGTAAACCTATAAAAAGGTATTAGGTTATGTGAAATAGAACACATCATTAGGTCACGAAATTTTTAGGGTTTTTGAGAGAAGAAACATCACATGGAGCGATTATCAATCGTAAAGTTATCTCTTACTTTTATCATATGTATATCATGGATGTTTCTACATCCATGAGTAGCTAAACACCTATTGATTGAGGATGAATTCTAAGTTATAAACTTGATTTGATTTAATATATGAATCTATTTTGATTTCTTCATATGATTATCGTTTTTGTTTACTAATAAAATACTTATGATTGATTGATAGATTGTTTAGGTGACCAACTAAATATATTTGTTTGTCTAATCTATTGCTAGTAAGGGTTAGGATATCCGTAATTGTTGAATAATTCCTTACACAAGTAGAGAACGCGAGACCTTGCAGAGGGATTCTGTAAAGCAATCGTGTGTAGACACAACCCTAGCAAGTAGACCGAGCGTACTGAGTCTAACTACTAGGATCAAACCTAAATTCACAAACCCTAAGGTATTCGGTGAATTACATCTTGTAAGCGTACCTCAAGGTGGTTCATACAAATAGAATATGGTAATTAAGTGTACCTGTTATCCACTGATATAAACAATTTTGGGAATAGCTAAGCGTACCTGTTGTTATACGGTTGGTGATAATCTATGATTAATGACGAATAGATAAATATATTGATTCATTGACAGTTTATTAACGAAGAAGGATTCCTCAATCATACATCTCTTTGTTGATTACAATACAACTTTATTTGCTTTGATTATTTATTTTGTTCGCAATCTAAAACAACCCCCCCCCCCCCCCCCCCCCCCCATACACACATACACACCCACCCTTCCCCCTTTGTGACACTTTGACAACTAAAACTCACTGTTCTTTGTGGGAACGATCCTTACTTCCATTATATTACCAGTTAATTGTGTGGAAATAAGATTATTAATTTGTTGCACTCACGACACGCATCAAATTTTGGCGCCGCTGCCGGGGAGCAGTCGGTAGCTTTAGTTGTTATTTTTATTTTTAGTTATTTCTTTTTAGTTTTTAATTTTTGTCTTTTAGATTTTTTGTTTCAGGTACTATATCTTTGGTGAATGCTTAAAGAGGGAAGACCGAGTCCAATTGGTATACGTCTTCGATCCGGCACTCTACTAAAGGACTTCATTCGAGCGGTTAACACTCCGCTTCCTCGTTCTTCATCAAGTGAGTTCGCAGACTCTGACATAGAAGAAGAAGCAATGGGTGATCGTACACTCAAGAACCTAGCTTCTCACAAGCTCGATACACAACAATAATGGTGTATCCAAACTAACTCAACCTTCAGATCAAGCCGGGGTTGATTAGAGAGTTACCAAAGTTTCATGGCATGGCGAACGAGGATCCAAACAAACATCTTATGGACTTCTATACCATAGTCATGGCCATGCTTCCACCGGATACTAATGAGGATGGAGCAATGTTGAAAGCTTTTCCGTTCTCTTTGGCGGGCAATGATAAAGAATGGTTGTATTATTTTCCTTCCGTAAGTGTTACAAAATGGAATGGGTTGAAGAAACTCTTCATCGAGAGATATTTTCCTGCATCAAAATCTACTCAACTTCGCAAGGAAATTTGTGGGATAAAGAAAAATGTGGGAGAGTCATTGTATGAATGTTGGGACCGATACAAGAGATTGGTAGAAAGTTGTCCACACAATCAATTTAGTGATACTCCAATACTTCTACGAAGGTCTTTAACCAAGTGATAGATCTCTTCTTGACGCCGGGGGTGGTGGTGCACTAGGAAACAAGACAGTGGCCCAAGCTGCCGAGTTGATTAAAAATATGGCCGCAAACTCGCAAAAATTCTACACAAGAGATGAACCAATGGTTATGCGAGTACATGAAGTTAGTGATTCATCATCCCACCTTGATAAAAGGATGGGTAACATGGAGGTAATGATTCAAAGGATGGCTGCGGTAATTATTCCAGATATTGAAACCGAACAAGTAAATTCTTTATTTCCAAATCAGTGGCAAAGGTATGATCCCTACTCTAATACTTATAATCCTGGTCGGAAAGATCATCCTAGTTTCAGTTACGTTAACAAGCAAGCAGCAGCTTCTAATCCATATGCAAGACAGGGTGGTTTTCAACAAAATTTACAACAACCACAACAACATAAAGAGCATGATTCCTCTATTGATGATAAACTGAGTGCTATGATGCAAGGTATTACCTCTTTGTTCCAACAAAATCAACAGAAAACCGACTCCGCCATTAAAAAATTGCAAACTCAAATGGGGCAATTTGCTACAACAGTAGGTAAGTTGGAGGCACAAGCATCAACAAAGTTACCATCTCAACCTTTAGTGAATCCGATAGAGCACGTTAATGCGCTTACCTTAAGGAGTCGAAGACAAACTGAGGAGCCAAATCAACAAAAAGAGGTTAGTAACGACATCTAAAAGGAAGTAGAATAGGAAACCATCCCAAAGGAAAAACCAACCTCAAACGGCCAACCTAAGGACACGGTTCCCACTTTTACCATACCACCTCCTTTCTCTAGTCGTTTTGCCAAGTCGAAGAAGCAAGCTCAAGAAAAGGAGATCATGGATATTTTCAGCAAGATACACATCAACATTCCATTTATTGAGGCCATCAAAACCGTACCCAGGTACGCCAAGGTTTTGAAGGATTTGCGTACAAGGAAGGATAGGTTGATTGCTAATGAGATCACTCAAGTGGGCGAAAGTGCTACAGCTATGTTACTTAAGAAGATGCCTACAAAGTGTGAATATCCTGGTGGTTTCACGGTACCCGTTATTATTGGTAACCGACGATTTGAGCGTGCTTTGCTTGATTTGGGAGCTTCCATAAGTGTTATGTCAGTCGATGTTTATGATTCTTTGAATCTTGGACCTTTAAAAGAGGCAAATATCATTATTCAATTGGCTAACAAGTCCAATATATATCCTAAGGGGGTCATGGAGGACGTGTTAGTTCAAGTGAATCAGTTAATCTTTCCGGTTGATTTCTACATTTTGGATATGCACAATGGAGATAATTGTTCATCTACTTCGTTACTTCTTGGGAGACCGTTTATGAATACTTCAAAGACGAAGATTGATGTTGATAGTGGTGCACTCATTATGTAATTTGATAAGGAGATAATACGGTTCAATATTTTTGAAACCATGCGCTATCCTAGTGATGTTCACTCTGCTTTCTCCATTGATGTTATTGGTTCATTATCACAACAAATGTTTGATTTGAATGCTGAAGATGAACTTGGAGTTGTGCTACGGAATAGCATTGATTTAGACGTTCACGGACAGACGAACATGGACGTTGACTTAGCCAAAGATCTAGTGGAGATGTGTGGTGCTTTAACAGTACTACAAGAAGAAAAAGCGGGTAATGTTTCTTATATTTATTTACCCATAACTAATGAGGTTCCTTTACCTTATATTGTGTACGCACCGAACTAGAACTGAATCCTCTTCCAGACCAACTAAAGTATGCGTACTTGGGTTACAAAGAAGAACTTCCGGTGATTATTTCAAAGAACCTCACCCCAATACAATAAGAACGTCTTCTTAGGGTTCTGAAAGAGCACAAAACGGCTATTGGTTGGACAATTGATGATATCAAAGGCATTAGTCCATCCATGTGCATGCATATAATCCTAATGGAAGATGATTTCAAGCCTGTACGTGATGCTCAACGTAGGCTTGACCCCCCCCCCCCCCCCCCCAATGATGGAGGTCGTGAAGAAAGAGATCCTCAAATTACTAAGTGTGGGAGAGATTTACCCGATTTCTGACAGCAAATGGGTTAGCCCAGTACAGGTGGTACCTAAGAAAGCAGGTGTCACTGTTGTTAGAAATCAAGATGATGAACTCGTTCCTACAAGAGTTCAAACAGGATGGAGAGTGTGCATAGACTACAGAAAGCTTAATGCTGCAACCCGAAAGGATCACTTTCCTTTGCCTTTCATTGATCAGATGTTAGAAAGATTAGCGGGACACTCACATTATTGCTTTTTGGACGGTTATTTGGGGTACAATCAGATTGTTATTGCACCCGAAGATCAAGAGAAGACTACTTTCACTTGTCCTTTTCGTACGTTTGCCTATAGACGGATGCCGTTTGGTCTTTGCAATGCGCCTGCCACTTTTCAGAGGTGTATGGTTAGTATATTTTCTGACTATGTGGAACACATAATTGAGGTATTTATGGATGATTTTAGTGTTTATGGTGATTCATTTGATATTTTTTTACAAAATCTTGAACTTGTGCTTAAAATATGCATAGACACTAATCTTGTTCTTAATTGGGAGAAATGTCACTTTATGGTAAACCATGACATAGTGCTCGGTCACATTGCGTCCTCTCGGGGACTTGAAGTTGACAAAGCAAAGATAGATTTGATAAGAAACTTACAATATCCCACTTCGGTGAGGGAAATTCTTTCTTTTCTTGGTCATGCAGGTTTTTACAGGCGGTTTATCAAGGATTTCTCCAAAATCTCAATGCCGATGTGCAGATTATTGCAAAAAGAGGTTATTTTTGACTTCAACAAGGAGTGTAAGGATGCCTTTGATAAATTGAAAGAATTGTTGACAACTGCACCAATTATCAAGTCACCGGACTGGAGTTTACCATTTCAATTAATGTGTGATGCAAGTGACTATGCAGTTGGAGCCGTTTTGGGTCAAAGAGTAGACAAGCTGTCTCATGTGATTTACTATGCATCTAGGACCTTAAACGATGCGCAAATCAATTATTCTACCACCGAGAAAGAATTTTTGGCTATAGTGTTTGCACTAGAAAAATTTAGATCATATTTGGTGGATTCAAAAGTGGTTGTGTATTCCGATCACGCAGCCCTTAGGTACCTACTAAAGAAGAAAGAAGCTAAGCCAAGACTTATACGGTGGATTCTACTATTGAAAGAATTTGATTATGAAATCAAGGATAAAAGAGGTGTTGAAAATACTGTTGTTGATCATCTAGTAGACTTGTTGTTTCCGAAGAAGAACTTCCTTTGGGAGATCGTTTTCCAGACGAAAAACTTTTCTCAATTGAAGATTCAACAACCTGGTACGCGGATATAGTGAACTACTTGGCTACAAGACAAATACCTAGTACAATGTCTAATTTTCAAAAGCTTAAAATTAAGAAAATAGCCAAGCAGTATGTGTGGGATGAGCCCTACTTGTGGAAATACGGTTCTGATCAAATCATTCGCAGGTGCTTACCTAATTCTGAATTTCAATCAATTCTTACTTTTTGTAATACTTATGCATGTGGTGGTCACTTTGGTTCTAAACGTACCGCTTTCAAAGTATTTGAAAGTGGCTTTTATTGGCTTACCCTATTTGAGGATGCATATATTTTTTGCAAATCTGGTGATAGATGTCAAAGAACGGGCAATCTAGGTGCTCGAAATCAAATGCCACTCACACCAATTCTTGCGGTTGAAGTATTTGATGTTTGGGGAATTGATTTTATGGTTCCTTTTGTCAATTCTAATGGAAAATTTTATATACTTATTTTTTTGGATTATGTTTCGAAATGGGTGGAAGCTAAAGCCGCCCCTACTAATGATTCTCAAGTTGTTTGTGATTTTGTGAAGGAATATATTTTTTCTAGACATGGTACACCAGGAGTGGTTATCAGTGACGGAGGCTCACATTTTCAGAAATCCTTCCATGCTCTACTCAAGAAGTACAACATAACACACAAGGTTGGTACGCCATACCACCCACAAACTAGTGGGCAAGCCGAAATCTCAAACAGTGAGATTAAATTCATTCTTGAGAAAACTGTGAACACTACACGGAAAGATTCGAGTTATAGGCTTAATGATCCATTATGGGCATATAAAACGTCGTACAAAACAATGATTGGTATGTCTCCATATTAATTGGTTTATGGAAAAGCTTGTCATCTTCCGGTTGAACTTGAACACAAGGCTTATTGGGCGATAAAGATGTGCAACATGGATTATGACAATGCGGGGAAGGAAAGGAAGTTACAACTCAATGAGCTAGAGGAGATACGTAATGATGCTTATGAGAGTTCTCGTATTTACAAGGAGAAGAAAAAACTTTTTCATGACAAGATGATTTCTCGAAAGAGTTTTGTTGTGGGTCAAAAAGTTCTTTTATTTAATACTCGTCTTCGATTATTTCCCGGGAAGCTAAGGTCCAGATGGATAGGACCGTATGTTGTTACTAAAGTTTTTCCTTATGGTGCAGTTGAGATTACTAGTACGAAAACCGGAACCAATTTCAAAGTCAACGGCCATACATTGAAGCCTTATTATGAAAACTTCTCTAAGGAGAATGTAGAAGTAATGAGACTTGAAGATTTGCTCCCTCTGGAGGAGTAGCATCATTGGAATGCCAAGTCGGGCTGAGGACATCAAACTAAGCGCTAACTGGGAGGCAACCCTTAGATTTTCATATCATATCTTGCATTCCCATCTTAGATTTTACAAGTCCTATATTTATCATGAAAGTTTTGACGAATTCTCGTCAGAAAATTCTGACTGCGCGCTCGTCATGGAAACAACTCTCGGGACTTCATACGGAGTCCGATTTGAGTGGTTGACCCCAACTTTTAAAGAAGACAGACATACCTTTCTTTTCCAAAAATAAAATCTGAATCTGGAGTCTGTTAAGTTGGAGAGTTAGGCCTGGACATTTGAGTTTCGGAAGTTTTCCAGAACTTTTTCAGATTGCATGTCAGTCAATCCGGAGGCCATAAAAGTTATACCGTTTATCGAAACACTGTGAAATTTTGACACTTTATAGAAAAGAATATGTTTCCTAGTTCCTTACCTATTGGTACAGTTTTTGAGTTTAATTTGATGTTATGTCAGAAATCGGAATTTTCGGTTTTGAACATTGAGGACAATGTTGAGTTTAAGTGTGGGGGAGTAGTTAAGCATGCTTGGATTGCATAAAAAGAAATTTTATATAATAAAAAAAAAAACTCTTTGATTTCTTGCATTCTTGGGACTTCATCTTTTGGAGTTAACTATGAGCTATTTAGGATGACACACTACACCTTTTTAAGGTTGAAACAGTTCTTCAATCTATAGATTAAGTTCCATTTATTTCAATACTTAAATATATACGTTCATAATTGAATATGGTAGTCGTTTGAAAGATTCATCCTCGCAACTAATCATTACTGAATCACTTTCTTTTTATCTTTGCAGTAATATGTTTCTCTAAAGTGATTTGGTGGGATCCTGATACTACCGTGGATGTTGTAGCAAGGTAATCATTGGTTGAGTATTTTTAATAGCCCCATAAGATAATTGTCTTACACTCGTAAAGAGTAAAAAGTGAGCCGATTTCTTCAAAAAAAAAAAAAAATTATATATAAATAAGGCTCCTCTTCATTTATCGACACCAATAAATGATAGGTCCGGAATTTCGGACTAATCATAGTCGATGAAAACAAAAACCATATCATCATTATATAGAAAATCAAAAACACAATTTATGAGGTTCTTGACACTTTGATAGAAGTATATGTGAAACGTTGTCACGTTGTCCTTGTATCCGTCGCCTAAGCAAGCGTGGAATGCAGGATCCAAGGAAACTATCATGTACTTGATAAAAAGGAACATGCGCTTAGAGTATCTAAATGTGGTCGAGTTAAATGGGTGCTTCTCTCAACTAGTGCGCTATTAATATATATATATATATATATATATATATATATCCTTTGACGACATTCATACAAGTATTGTGGGTAATATCTTTCACTTAAGTCAACATTTTGCACATTTCACTTTTCTATTTCCATTTCCTTATTTATCCATGTGATTTCAGTATGCGAGTATTGTGACAAACGTTGCAACAAGTACGATGACTATCTTAGTAGAGTTTTGCAATCAGGTTGAATGACATACATAAGTAATTGCTTGTGTGTGAATATTGGAATGTATGTGGGATGTTTGTATCTAAAGAACATATGCAAGCTAATTCTTTGGCTTATTTCTTTGTGTCTATCCTTAGTGGTCCTTCCAAGGCGATAACTTGGAGTAGGTTTTGTGGGAATACCTCTTGTAATCCCTCATGAGACTATAACACGTCCACTAGGGACACCTAGGAGTTTAAAGGCCTGTTATTCATACTAAGAGTAACCGTATTAACAACGAGATGGAGTTGTTTTATTTAAGATTATTTTTATTTAGTTTGATCGAGGACTAGAAAAAGCTAAGTGTGGGGGAATTTTATAAGTGCATAATTCATATGATTTTAGTGTCCATTACATACTTGTTTTAGTTATTATTCTTGCATGTATTCGTATTATTACTCTTGTTTTCTCTTGTTTGCCTCTATTAGGTGAATCATCCACAAAGGAGATACAAATTTCTGAAAATATCTAGGAATAGAAGTATTCCAAGTATTCAAGTGCCAAAGTCCAAGGGAAGTGGAAGAAATGCGACGGAAAGGAGCAAAACACTCATAATCAAGAGACGGGCAAAACACTGATCTTAACTCATTCAAATTAAGTATTTCTCATAATCATCTTGAAGATAATTGAAACATAAAAAGAATTCAAAAAGAATGAGGTCATTCCGAGTTCGGATGAAGAAGTTGTGGCCAAAACAGTTTTACCAAAAACCGAAGACAGTGCAGTCCGTGAACTGGGTTTGCGGACTGGGTTCGCAGACCTAATTCCGAAAATTTCTGCTGTATTTTGAAGTTTTTGGACTGGGTTCGCGAACTTAGCAAATGGGAAACGTGTATACACATCTTGGAAGACTTAAGGGCACGTTTGTGAACGTTATTTCGTTATTTTGGGTCGGGTTCTTGAACCAAACCCAATACGTGAACACCAAGTAATGTAAACCTATAAAAAGGTATTAGGTTATGTGAAATAGAACACATCATTAGGTCACGAAATTTTTAGGGTTTTTGAGATAAGAAACATCACACGGAGCGATTATCAATCGTAAAGTTATCTCTTACTTTTCTCATATGTATATCATGGATGTTTCTACATCCATGAGTAGCTAAAAACCTATTGATTGAGGATGAATTCTAAGTTGTAAACTTTATTCGATTTAATATATGAATCTATTTTGATTTCTTCATATGATTATCGTTTTTGTTTACTAATAAAATACTTATGATTGATTGATAGATTGTTTAGGTGGCCAACTAAATATATTTGTTATACTAATCTATTTCTAGTAAGGGTTAGGATATCCGTAATTGTTGAATAATTCCTTACACAAGTAGAGAACGCGAGACCTTGCAGAGGTATTCTGTAAAGCAATCGTGTGTAGACACAACCCTACAAAGTAGACCGAGCGTACTGAGTCTAACTACTAGGATCAAACCTAAATTCACAAACCCTAAAGCATTCGGTGAATTACATCTTGTAAGCATACCTCAAGGTGGTTCATACAAATAGAATCTGGTAACTAAGCGTACCTGTTATTGACAGTTTATTAACGAAGAAGGATTCCTCAATCATACATCTCTCTATTGATTACAATACAACTTTATTTGCTTTGATTATTTATCTTGTTCGCAATATAAAACAACCCCCCCCCCCCCTTTGTGACACTTTGACAACTAAAACTCACTGATCTTCGTGGGAACGATCCTTACTTCCATTATATTACCAGTTAATTGTGTGGAAATTAGATTATTAATTTGTTGCACTCACGACACGCATCACCTAGTATTTGACTTTGTTTGCGCGAATATAAAGATTTAAACCAAAGGCGAGTCATGGAAAGATTTGAGTATCAGCATTCTGCTTAGGATGCTTGTGCGGAGAATAAAGAATTGCAACATCAATTAGATCAAATGATTAATAACCACTCGTACTTGCTTGATCAAATTGATAATTTGAAAAATGAAAACAATGTCCTTAGTACCCAGAATGATTTCCTAAATTCCCAAGTATCCAATCTTTCTGGGTTGTTATATAGTGCTGACTTAAGGAGTCAAACTCTATCATAGGAAAATCGAACCCTAACGGAAGAAAACAAACCTTCTCGAGTGAGAAGGAGAATTATACTCAACAATATCTTGCTTTTCGGCAAACCTGTACTGAGCAAGAAGATTCCCTTCTTGTTCCACGAAACCAATATGACAGAGATGTGAAGAAAGCGTCCTTAGAAAACGAGAATATTATAGCAAGATAAAGATGTCTGTAGAAATGAATAAGCTTCGCGAACAACACACTCGATTGATAAGTTCGCATGACATTTTAAAGAAGAAAAATGCCTCTCTCGCTCAAGATGAGAAGAAAATTCTCTCCCGTCTTGAAGGCATGATAGGTGATGATTTTGATAAACATTTGGAGAGTATGAAAAATAGTGGTCTCTCCTTGTCTCAATATTTCCTTTCTCAGATGGAAGGTAGTCACGTCAAGCTGACTGCCTCACTTAATCTTTTAACTTCCCTTGAATATTGTGGGCCTCGTGCGAATTTATTTTCTCTGAGATGGTTTTGGTCTTCTTTCTGTTTGCAGTTTTTGAGAAATCCAACCAACTTATTATTCAGAAGTTAAGGTCAGATCTGTCCAAAGACAACAAGGATCTTAGGAACCTTTCCTCCACACTTTCGGCCTCGCGTAATAGGGCGGAAAGAAGATGCATATACCTTGAGAATTTGATGAAGATTTACGTCAAGAACGCTCAAAAGGATGTCGCACGTGAAGCTCACCTCAAGGATAAAGCTTTCGCGGATGAAGCACACGTGAAATATGCATTGCCAACTTGCTTCCTCTAGAAGAAGTGCAACCTCTTGATATTTCTGATAACGAGGTCATTCCCAAACCTGATAGAGATTATAATTACGATAGTTGTGATGAAGAAATCCATCTTCATGGAGATCATCCCAAGGATGATGAAGCTGGTAATGATCTTCCTAATGAAGCAGTTCACACTATTCCTCACGTTGAAGTTCCTGCGAAGACCTCTATTCCAAGTACCACTCCTGATGTTGAGGCTGACACTGGGGTTGTTGGTTCGCATCATGAAGTTCCCTAGAATGACCCTTAGTTTCTTTTTGTCTTTGTGTTTGCTTGGATTTCTTTTTTGCTGCATACTTAAAGAAAAACAAATTTGTTTCTATGCAAAGTTATTTTCTATTCATGCGAATAATATTTTCTCTCTGTAATTCCCATAATTTGTTTCTATGCAAAGTTATTTTCTTGATATGCGAATAATATTTTCTTTCTGTAATTCACATACTTGCCTCTATTATTTGCATGTTAGATAATAACGTCTTCATGAAACATTCTTCAAAAATAAAAGCCCGTTTAAGAAGGGTAAGTTATATATGATTACAAAACATAGTTTATGCGAATATAAAACAGATTTTATGATAAAATAAAACATATGTACGAATACAATGTGTATGCGAATTCATGCACTGTGTTTGTTGTGCGAATATAGTCCACTTAAGAAAGAAAATGTTTTTCTGCGAATATGAATCTTCATCAGATAAAATTACATGTACGCTTATTTAGGTTTCTTGGGGTTTGATAATAAGGTCTTATTGAGCCTCCCTAAGTAGAGGTCTTAATCAGCCTCTCCTGTTAATAGGACTTATCTTTTTCTCAGGATATTATTTTAGCCGTGTGATAGAGTTGCAGGAAGTCTTTACGTTTTCGCATATCGACCCATTGACCCTACCTTATCATATTTCGTATTATTGCCTCTGCAGGATATATAAGTGTGCGTCAGTACGACAAGACGGATTGCTACCATGAGTAAAAAGCCTTGTGATATTAACGTCTTTGACACAATCCAGCTCCCTAGTGCAGGGTGTCGTCCTTATCTTCCCCCTGATTGCCCCTTCAAGGAAGCATACCCCTACCTGGTTGGGGTGGGCTCTTCCCATCCAGTGATGCAACAACCAGTTGTTTTCGAGGCCTCTTATCCCTCAGCCTATGTGGATTATGGTTACAAGACCGCACCCTAGGTGGGGTTTTTTGAGGACCGAGTGTATCAAATCCAGGAGTTACCAAGAGCGGCGAGGTACGCCCCCGGCACCCTTAGCTCAACCGTGTACCGCGGCGCCCTGGTCGAGTTTCTACACTCCATAATAGAGAACTTAGTACCTTAGTACCAGATAGGCTTTTATTTCTCCTCCACCTTCTATGACTTAGGTCCCAGGAATGGTATGGCTTTCGCATGAGCCATGCATTACTAGGTTTTTCCCAACTACGACGCGCGTTAGGGCTTATTTATGTTGCCTCTTGAACAAGTGCAAACTAGGTTGCACGCCGCAATTGGATACCTAGGTTCCTTAATTATAGGTTTATATTTTATTGCCCCCTATTGGGGTCTTACTCATGAGGTCTTATCATTGCCTCTTTCTTCTGCTTGTGTATTTTTATGGGTCAATATTGGGAATATTTTCTTTCTATTCATATCTTCGTGTGTTCATTATGAATTTTCTTTTTCTTCTTTCGCATACATCAACCTACTAAATTTCCTATGGGTAATACTTTTTAAGGTACATTGTGTTCCATGGATGATCAAGTTTTCACCCAACGTTCTTTCCATCCTTGTCCATTAACTCGTACGCTTCATTCCCCACAATTCACTTTATTATATATGGTCCATCCCATTTCTTCTCCAGTTTTCCATTCCCTCCCTTTTGATAAGATGGTATTTCTCTTAATACCAGCTCGCCTGGTTGAAATTACCGTATCTTGACACATTTGTTGTATTCTCTCGCCAATCTTTTGTGATAATTTTCCATGTGCTGCAAGGAAGTTTCTCTATTTTCCTCCACGTTATCTATTTTTTCCAGCATCAAGTTGGTATTTATATTCTTCTCCCAAGATTCTTTCTTCGTTGTTGGTATGATGACTTCAGTTGGTAATACAGCTTCCGCTCCATATGTTAAACTGAATGGTGACATTCATGTTGCTTATCTTCGTGTTGTTCGATATGCCCATAAGACATTGTGGACCTGCTTGCACCATCCTTTATTATGCCCTTCCAATTTCTTCTTCAGCGTATTCGCAAGTATCTTGTTTTTTGCCTATGCTTTTCCATTACTCCGCGGGTATAATGGAGTTGATTTTCCAATATGGAATTTGAAGGCATTTAGCAGCATTTCTATGTTCTCTCCCTCGAACTGTTTTCCATTATCAGATACTAATTGCACAGGGATTCCAAATCTGCAGATGATATTCTCAAATGTCTTTATCGCGTATATGCTGAACCGCTTTCGCCTCTGACCATTTTGTGAAATAATCTGTTGCGACAATCAGATATCTTATTTGGGCTGACCCTGGTATGAATGGTCCCACAATGTCTAAGACCCATCTTGCGAACGGCCAGACACTGGTTGATGAACTTAAGTTCGCTCCCGGTGCGTGTATTCTGTTACCATGTCTTTGACATTCTTCACATCGCCTAAATACTTTTTTCGCATCCTCATGTATGTAAGGCCAATAATATCCTTGCATCTTTGTTTTTTATGCCAACGACCTTCCCCCGCTATGGTTTCCTGCATCCCCATAGTGTATTTCCTTTAGAATTTCCATTCCTTCTTTTCGTGTCAAGCATCTGAGAGAGGGCCCAAGGAATGATCTGCGGTAGAGTACACCTTCTCTTAATTCGTAGTTTGTCGCTCGACTTTTTAATTTGTGTGCTTCTAACATGTTTCTTGGTACTTCCCCCTTCTCCAAGTATCAATGAAGTTGCAATATCCAATCCTATTCGTCATCATTCTTTTCTCCTTCTTCGTCTTTTATCATCATTACGTCTACCTCCTCTTCCTTTTTGATTAACGGGAAACAGAGTGTCGTGATCTTTAAATATTGAGCGTGGGATCCACCATCATTGATACGAGGAATGCCAGAGCGTCTGCAAATCTATTATCTTTCCTGCAAATGTGCCTCCATTCTATATTCTTTATTTTTTCTAATAGCTCTTCTGCGAGTAGCTTGTACTTCTGTAATGATGGTTCATTCGCACTATATATCCCCAATATTTGGTGGATCACTAACTGTGAGTCACTAGTTATTCTAATATCATCAGTTCAATTTCAGTTGTCAATCGCAACGCATGTATTACTCCTTCATATTATGTTTCATTATTGGTGGATATGAATTCCAGTCTAAATGAATATGCCATTTTCTCTCCTAGTGGTGAGATAATCACTATCCATATGTCGTTTCCTTCTCCGTTTACATATCCATCAACTAGTATCTCCCACCTTTTTGAATTTCGCTCTCTTAACAGAATTTGAGGATTTCCCTGGTCTTCATCTACCTCCATCATCTCTTCTACACTCTTATCTTCCTTCAATGGGAACTCTGCTAAGAAATCCGCAATGACTTGTTATTTTGGTGAGGATAATATCTCATACTTGATGTCGAAGTACCCCACTTATGCATTCCATCTTTCTATTCTTCCAGATCTTTTCGAGTTCTTCATTACTGATTCAATTGGTACTTTTGTAAGAACTCTGATCTTATGAGCCTGAAAATACGTGCGAAGCTTTTGAGATGCGTACACCAGTGCGAGGATTAGCTTTTTGATCTTCACATAATTATTTTCTGCTGCATTGTAGGTTTTGCTGATGTAATAAATTGGTTTTTCGACTCCTCCATCTAAGCGAAGTAGTACATTACTTAGTGCATTCGGTGTCGAAGCCAAGTATAATAATAATTACTCCCCTGGTTCATCTTTTTGCAAAATAGACACATTCATTAAGTAATATTTTATGCTTTGTAGCGCCTTCTCACATTCAGCTTTCCATTCGTATTTGGCTCCTTTCTTTAGAATGTTGATTTTTTTTTTTGCATTTGTCTAATGAGCGCAAGATAAATCGTCCCAATGAAGCTAATAATCCATTCAACTTATGCACATCCTTTAATGTTGCTGGTGTTGGCATGTCACAAACTTCTTCCACCTTCTCTGGATCTACCTGTATTCCTTTCTCTGATACGATGTATCCTAGGAATTCCCCTGATGCCACTCCAAAGATACACTTTGCAGGATTTATCTTCATTTTGTATTGTCTCATTTGCTCGAATATTTCTTCTAAATGGTCTGCATGATCTTCATCCTCCTTGCTCTTTACTATCATGTCATCAACATATACTTCTAGAGTCTTGTGGATCCACTTCGCGAATGTCTTGTCCACCATTCTTTGATACGTAGCACCTGCATTTTTTAAACCAAAGGGCATTCCGATGTAACAATATAATCCTCTTGGTGCGAACAAAGATGTGTGTTCTTGGTCCTCTTCTTCCAAGGGGATTTGATTGTAACCTTTATACTCGTCCATTAGTGATAGCCTTTTATTCCCTGATGGAGCCTCTACCATCTGTGGTATATCTGGTAATGGAAAGATGTCTTTTGGACAAGCTTTTTTTAGGTCATTGAATTCGATGCAGATCCTTATGCCATTGTACTTTTTTGGCACCACCACCATGTTTGCTATCTATTATGGGTACTTAGCTGGTCGTATTATTCCTGTATCTAGCATTTTCTGCAACTCGTCTTCTATATGCGGGTGGTATGTTTTTGCTATGTTCCTTATTCTCTGCTTGAATGGCCGTACATCCTTCTTGATATCTAACCTGTGACATGCAACATCAGGATCTATACTTGGAATTTCATCCATGTCCCATGCGAAGACATGGTTGTATTCTTTTAGAAGTTTAAATGTTTTTTCTTCCTCTTCTTCCCCCATTCCAGTTCCTATACTTATCATCTTGGGATCCTCATCTGTCCCTAGGATGACCTCCTTAGTTGGCTCAGCTGAAATAAAGTTCGCCTTTGATTCACCTAGCGGGGATGGCTCTTTGATTTATTTCACTGGTTCTCCTTCTTTATCTGGGATTTCGCTTGGTATACCTCGACCTTCTTTCGCTCGCACCATGTATACCCTGAGGTCTTCTTCTTTCTTTAACTGCTTCGCCTTTCTCCACCTATCTTTTCGCTTTTTTGCTCTTCCTTCATAGTTCTTAACATCTAACTGGTTACAGGCTTTCGCTCTTTCCGTGTCATCTGCAATTTCTCTTATTCCTCTCGGCATTGGGAAACATATGCATTGATGTAAGGTTGATGCTACGCCTTTTATACCATACAATCACGATCTTCCCAAGAGCATGTTATATGGTGACTCCACATAGCTACTACACACAATGTTACCTGTATTTCTATCTCTCCTAGTGGCATATTTATAATTATCTCCCCTTTTGGATTGTTGCTTTGTTGAAACCATGGATGTTGTACGCAGACGAATTTAAGTCCGCATCGTCGTATCTCATGTTCTTGAACGTGCGATAAAACAAGATATCAGCTGAACTCCCAGTATTGATAGACGCATTTATGTGTCTAATTTGTCCCAATTGTATATATTGTCAGTGCTCGATTTTGTACTTATTTGGTTATTTTATGTCTTTGTAGGTGTTTTTGGAGAAATAAGCTTTTGCGGCGAAATTGGCTCAAAATGTGGCATTTGAACCTCCGTAGATAACGTACCAGAAGCACCCCAGAAGTATGTTGGAGACAACCCAGAAATACCCCGGAGGAACCCCGAAAAATTATTGTTTAAGCCCAGAAATTACTATTTCCACCTCAATTGCTAAAGGGACCCCCGGAATGGATAAGGGGAGGTCACCTTCTTCACGTTTCAAATTAGAAATTTTGGTGGGAAACTATGTGCAGCCCCTGGCAAATTTTGGACTCGATTATTGGAGCTATTTTATGGAGATTTAATTGCTAAGCTAGAGTGGGCTGGACTTCTCATGGCTAGACAGGGTTAATACATGTGTTTGGATCGATCAAATTGGGCTGGAATGGCCGGAAAAAGGAAACATAGGTGAATAAGGAAATACGGCTATGTGGATTTGTTTTAGGAAATTCAGAGAGAATAAAGACCTAAAACTCTTTCCAAAGATACATATATATCTAAGGAAGAGTTTGAGATAAGTGGGAGAGCTCATAAACGTGTGAAACAAATTTGGGAAGCGATTATTGCCGTGACTGCCAAGGAAGGAAAGAAGATATTTCGAAGCGATTTGGGAGAGATTTAATCGTCTTGTGGTGTATAAATAGGTGGCTGAGAGTCCTAAGAAAAGGAACGAGGAGTTTGGGGTCGAGAGGAGATCTTAGGAGGCGTGAATCAAGAGATTTCTGTACACTGCTGCTGCTGCCATTGAAGAGCACGAAGAACACAAAGAACGGACTTCCACATACAGTCGTTCTTCAACTGTGACAAGGACAGAAGACTGTCAGCCTTAAAACAACAGACGCACTTATTTTCTATCGTTCTTCTCTGGACGCTTTCTGTGCGTCTCAGATTCACTGTTTTTATTCTTTTCACTCTTTTAATCAACTTTTGGGCTATAAACATGTATTTTGAGAAAGTGATTAATATGAGGAGCTAAACCCCAACACTGGGATGACGGAGGAAGCCCTATTTCATGCATGTGGTAATTCTAATAATTCTTTTATGACTATTTGCATTGATATTTAATTGATTTATGATTTTTATTGAATGGGTGTGATTTTGTTTGATGGTGTATGCTTGGTCTATGTACTCTTGATACATCATGCTTGTGATTTACATTCATTGCTTTTCAAAAATCTATTTTTGGCAAAGAACAAGAGTCCATATTTTTATTATCTGAACTATAATTGATTGAAATTATTATTTGAGTCACATGAATGGAATTTGGTGGAATCCTGAGTCTCAATACCTCTCGATACTGTGATAACCTTTTGTATATATATTTTCTATTTTTATTTTAAGTTTAGAACCCAATCTTATCAAGTTCGAGTTGAACGAACTTTACTACCACTTAAAAACTACATCAATTTTTGGCGCCGCCGACGCGGACTTGTATTTAGATTTATTTTAGGTTTCTTTTTATTTTTATTATTTTTTGTTCTTTTTACGTGTTTTGGTATTCTTCGATTCTTTTCAGATTTGGAGCGAAGCTACAAGGGAAGAAAAAGTGTTATAAAAGGAAAGCATCGCCAAAGAAGGAAAGAAAAGAGGAATCCGAAGGAGTGAAGAAGAAGATTTTGTATATAGTTATTTTGTTTTATTTTTAGAAACTGTAAATAGGGTGTTATTTTTGTAATTTTTCTTTTCCTTTTTGGACATTTTTATTTTTGGACATTCTTGGACATTATTTTTAAACCCTAAGGAAGGGTAAAAATTAAATATCAACTATTTGCAGGGAAGGACGACAGTTACGATACTGTCTCGGCCCCTCGGGTTCGTACACTGACATCGGAGTCGGTGGCCTGAGTCGACTTCAACGGTTCATCGCCCGTCTGGTACGGGAGGTAAGACTCTATCCACCCACGAATCCCCTGTCAGTGGGTTTTATTTTGTGTGACAATTCACACCCCTGCAATAGAATGTCGAACTGGTATTACAATAGACGATACAACGAATATCCGACTGAGTTTCAAAATGGACGTTACTTTGACCATAGTGTGAATAGTAATTGGGAACATCAGCCTTTTGAAGGTTATGGTCCATACCATGGTGAGCCAAATTACTATTCATACGCCCATCGGTCATACGAGCAAATTCCTCTCTACTAGAGTCTGCACGAAAGTTAGCTGAGTCGACACAAAAGTTACTTGAGTCGTCACGTAGTTCACCTGAAATGAATAACTTATTTATGGACGAAAGCAATGCAATGTGTGAACCTTCTTTCCTAGATATAATCAGGAAGTCTTGTGAGTCGACTCAGAAAATGTTGTTAGAGGTCCAGGAAAGAACTGCTCAAGATAGTCTTAATTTCCAATATAGTGTTTCCAATAATACCTTTGAAAATGAGGATAGTTATTTGCATAATCAAGATGACAAGGATAGGATTGGTAACACTACTTTAGATGAGGTTCAACCATTTTCATGCTATTATGATGATTATAACGAGGATAGTTTTGATGAAGAATTTGAAATATGTAGGCATAATGATCAGGAATTTGTTACTCCAAATGAACTTTATGATGATAGTGTTATTTCTGGTTCAGATCCCGATAATTTTAATGATTATTCACCTATTCAAAAGGACGAGGATTTGATTAGAGATACCACTTCTTTAGATGATGTAGTATTTCCTTTTGATTACGAAGTCGATAATGGTTTAGAGGAACGAGTTTATTCTGAGAATATCGTTTTAGAGTCTAGCGATTTAGAAACAATGGTCTTAGACGAAGAAAATGAACTCGTACAACTATTAAATATGGGTGAGGATGTGTCACTTGAGTATAACCTAGAAGAAGCAATTGACTATTTTCAGGATTCCAACGATCTAGAAATTAAGGAAATTGTAGCTAGTCTATCTAGAGATACCCAAAACTCTAAGTTTGGGGGTGATTATCATTTCCATGTGCCTCAACCATTTTACAAGATTATCTTCACACACGTTTTCCTGACCTAGTGATGTCCATAAGGAAGTTCATTTGTTAGAAACCCATCCGCTGGTTGATGAGGTTAGACCAGGCTATGATACCAAGATCAACTTTGTTTTCCCACCAAATATTTTTCAACCAATTGTGGGAACGTATAAATTTCAGATGTGTCAATTATTTAGTTTTGAGACTAAACCTAATTACTTTAAGAGATTAGGGTTGATACATTTGCTTAAGATTGACCACCAAATTCATCGTGGTCGATTGTGTGAGTCAAAACTGATTGATTTAAGGATCCTCAATTATTCAGGTTATTATTATGTGCTTCTAAGTTTTTACTTGAGTTTTTCCAGACTCTAATACCTGAACCGGATCTTAGCTTTGAGGAATTCCAACCCATGAAAATATTTTATTTGGACCCAGTTATAGAACCTGAACCACAGCTAGATGTAGTTGTCTTAAACAGGAAACTAGACAAGGGTGTGCTTTATTTGTTTATTTTCTTGACAGGTTGCAGATTCCTTTTATTTGTGATAGCTCTATTTGGTTTTGATGACCCACAGAAATTTCGGCTATTACTTTATGATTCTATGAGGTGACTAATCCTTTCTTAGTCTGGCTGAAGACTTTAAACTTAGCACTTCTTGGGAGGTAACCCAACATTCATGCGACACGGTAATATCTTTCCCTATCTCTTTTGCTTCAAATGGTAACAGTTTCTCCTTGTTCGTGCTTTTAATTTTATCTTTAGAACATTGAGGACAATGTTAGATTTAAGTTTGGGGGTATGGGAAAAACTTTTTAGTTGCAATAAATAAACTCCAGAGCCTAGAAATTTATGCGTATTAAGGATTGCACTAACCAATCTAAGTGGATGGAAGGATTTTGGTTGTAGGAGTTGAGGAACCAATCTGATTAGATGGCAACATCTAAAGAATCTATTCATAAAAGCACATAACTCAGGTGTTAGAAATAACATGATAGTTTCACCATATCTCGTTGAGTCCTTTTCACTTCTATTTTTATTCTGTTTTGTTTTTAACTATGTTTCTCTAAGTGATTAGGTTGGGCTCACGATTCAAGTTGTTACCAATGCTAGGGTGAATTGGAGTGATTGAGATCTGAAAAAAAGAAAGAAAAAAAAAGAAAAAAAAAATTAGACCAGACCATTTGACCAAAAGGAATAAATTCAATAAAGTCAATCACTGGTACCCTTGTATATGCCAGTTGTGTTGACCTAGAGTTAGGTTATCGACCACTGGTTCCCTTGTATATGCCAGTGTGTTGATATTAGTCAGACTAGTATCTCAATCCATTAGGATAGGTTCATTTTTGGGGAGGCCTTCAGAAAGATATGGGAAACACCGTTCACTTAGTAAACATCAAAACCATCTATGTTTTTCTATATCCATCTTCTTGATCTATCCATGTGATTAGTTTTGACTCCGGATATTGATGTCCATAGTGCAACTATCTTAGTAGAGCTCTGTCACTTATATATGAATTTTAGTATACTTGGGTGCAAACTCGTATACAGCAATTGGAATTTCGCATCAGGGTACTTCCTCCTGTAGTCAATAAGTATGCCAACCAAGGAGATTCTTTAGTGCCTTCCAAGGTTCTGCGTAGATAGCTAAGGTCTGGAGTACAGGTTTTATGGGTATATCTCTTGTAATCCCTCCCGAGACTATAACTCGGCAACTAGGGACACCTAGGGGTTTAAAGGATTATTGCATACGCTAAATGCAATCGACGATGCCTGCGACAGTGAGTTAGGATTTTATTTTGTAGTTTTGATTTGCTCGGGACTAGCAAATAATAAGTTTGGGGGTATTTGATAGACGCATTTATGTGTGTAATTTGTCCCAATTGTATATATTGTTAGTGCTCGATTTTGTACTTATTTGGTTATTTTATGTCTTTGTAGGTGTTTTTGGAGAAATAAGCTTTTGCGGCGAAATTAGCTCAAAATGTGGCATTTGAACCTCCGTAGATTACGTACCAGAAGCACCCCAGAAGTATGTTGGAGACAACCCAGAAATACCCCGGAGGAACCACGAAAAATTATTGTTTAAGCCCAGAAATTACTATTTCCACCCCAATTGCTAAAGGGACCCCCGGAATGGATAAGGGGGAGGTCACCTTCTCCACGTTTCAAATTAGAAATTTTGGCGGGAAACTATGTGCAGCGCCTGGCAAATTTTGGACTCGATTATTGGAGCTATTTTATGGAGATTTAATTGCTAAGCTAGAGTGGGCTGGACTTCTCATGGCTAGACAGGGTTAATACATGTGTTTGGATCGATCAAATTGGGCTGGAATGGCCGGAAAAAGGAAACATAGGTGAATAAGGAAATACGGCTATGTGGATTTGTTTTAGGAAATTCAGAGAGAATAAATACCTAAAACTCTTTCCAAAGATACATATATATCTAAGGAAGAGTTTGAGATAAGTGGGAGAGCTCAGAAACGTGTGAAACAAATTTGGGAAGCGATTATTGCCGTGACTGCCAAGGAAGGAAAGAAGAGATTTCGAAGCGATTTGGGAGAGATCTAATCGTCTTGTGGTGTATAAATAGGTGGCTGAGAGTCCTAAGAAAAGTAACGAGTAGTTTGGGGTCGAGAGGAGATCTCAGGAGGCGTGAATCAAGAGATTTCTGTACACTGCTGCTGCTGCCATTGAAGAGCACGAAGAACACGAAGAACAGACTTCCACATACAGTCGTTCTTCAACTGTGACAAGGACAGAAGACTGTCAGCCTTAAAACAACAGACGCACTTATTTTCTATCGTTCTTCTCTGGACGCTTTCTGTGCGTCTCAGATTCAATGTTTTTATTCTTTTCACTCTTTTAATCAACTTTTGGGCTATAAACATGTATTTTGAGCAAGTGATTAATATGAGGAGCTAAACCCCAACACTGGGATGACGGAGGAAGCCCTATTTCATGCATGTGGTAATTCTAATAATTCTTTTATGACTATTTGCATTGATATTTAATTGATTTATGATTTTTATTGAATGGGTGTGATTTTGTTTGATGGTGTATGCTTGGTCTATGTACTCTTGATACATCATGCTTGTGATTTACATTCATTGCTTTTCAAAAATCTATTTTTGGCAAAGAACAAGAGTCCATATTTTTATTATTTGAATTATAATTGATTGAAATTATTATTTGAGTCACATGAATGGAATTTGGTGGAATCTCGATACTGTGATAACCTTTTGTATATATATTTTCTATTTTTATTTTAAGTTTAGAACCCAATCTTATCAAGTCCGAGTTGAACGAACTTTACTACCACTTAAAAACTACATCAATTTTTGGCGCCGCCGACGCGGACTTGTATTTAGATTTATTTTAGGTTTCTTTTTATTTTTATTATTTTTTGTTCTTTTTTACGTGTTTTGGTATTTTTCGATTCTTTTCAGATTTGGAGCGAAGCTACAAGGGAAGAAAAAGTGTTATAAAAGGAAAGCATCGCCAAAGAAGGAAAGAAAAGAGGAATCCGAAGGAGTGAAGAAGAAGATTTTGTATATAGTTATTTTGTTTTATTTTTAGAAACTGTAAATAGGGTGTTATTTTTGTAATTTTTCTTTTCCTTTTTGGACATTTTTATTTTTGGACTTTTTGGACATTCTTGGACATTATTTTTAAACCCTAAGGAAGGGTCAAAATTAAATATCAACTATTTGCAGGGAAGGACGACAGTTACGATACTGTCTCGGCCCCTCGGGTTCGTACACTGACATCGGAGTCGGTGGCCTAAGTCGACTTCAACTGTTCATCGCCCGTCTGGTACGGGAGGTAAGACTCTATCCACCCACGAATCCCCTGTCAGTGGGTTTTATTTTGTGTGACAATTCACACCCCTGTAATAGAATGTCGAACTGGTATTACAATAGACGATACAACGAATATCCGACTGAGTTTCAAAATGGACGTTACTTTGACCATAGTGTGAATAGTAATTGGGAACATCAGCCTTTTGAAGGTTATGGTCCATACCATGGTGAGCCAAATTACTATTCATACGCCCATCGGTCATACGAGCAAAATTCCTCTCTACTAGAGTTTGCACGAAAGTTAGCTGAGTCGACACAAAAGTTACTTGAGTCTTCATGTAGTTCACCTGAAATGAATAACTTGTTTATGGACGAAAGCAATGCAATGTGTGAACCTTCTTTCCTAGATATAATCAGGAAGTCTTGTGATTCGACTCAGAAAATGTTGTTAGAGGTCCAGGAAAGAACTGCTCAAGATAGTCTTAATTTCCAATATAGTGTTTCCAATAATACCTTTGAAAATGAGGATAGTTATTTGCATAATCAAGATGACAAGGATAGGATTGGTAACAGTACTTTATATGATGTTCAACCATTTTCATGCTATTATGATGATTATGACGAGGATAGTTTTGATGAAGAATTTGAAATATGTAGGCATAATGATCAGGAATTTGTTACTCCAAATGAACTTTATGATGATAGTGTTATTTCTGGTTCAGATCCCGATAATTTTAATGATTATTCACCTATTCAAAAGGACGAGGATTTGATTAGAGATACCACTTCTTTAGATGATGTAGTATTTCCTTTTGATTACGAAGTCGATAATGGTTTAGAGGAACGAGTTTATTCTGAGAATATCGTTTTAGAGTGTAGCGATTTAGAAACAATGGTCTTAGACGAAGAAAATGAACTCGTACAACTATTAAATATGGGTGAGGATGTGTCACTTGAGTATAACCTAGAAGAAGAAATTGACTATTTTCAGGATTCCAACGATCTAGAAATTAAGGAAATTGTAGCTAGTCTATCTAGAGATACCCAAAACTCTAAGTTTGGGGGTGATTATCATTTTCCATGTGTCTCAACCATTTTACAAGATTATCTTCACACACGTTTTCCTGAGCCTAGTGATGTCCATAAGGAAGTTCATTTGTTAGAAACCCATCCGCTGGTTGATGAGGTTAGACCAGGCTATGATACCAAGATCAACTTTGTTTTCCCACCAAATATTTTTCAACCAATTGTAGGAACGTATAAATTTCAGATGTGTCAATTATTTAGTTTTGAGACTAAACCTAATTACTTTAAGAGATTAGGGTTGATACATTTGCTTAAGATTGACCACCAAATTCATCGTGGTCGATTGTGTGAGTCAAAACTGATTGATTTTAAGGATCCTCAATTATTCAGGTTATTATTATGTGCTTCTAAGTTTTTACTTGAGTTTTTCCAGACTCTAATACCTGAACCGGATCTTAGTTTTGAGGAATTCCAACCCATGAAAATATTTTATTTGGACCCAGTTATAGAACCTGAACCACAGCTAGATGTAGTTGTCTTAAACAGGAAACTAGACAAGGGTGTGCTTTATTTGTTTATTTTCTTGACAGGTTGCAGATTCCTTTTATTTGTGATAGCTCTATTTGGTTTTGATGACCCACAGAAATTTCGGCTATTACTTTATGATTCTATGAGGTGACTAATCCTTTCTTAGTCTGGCTGAAGACTTTAAACTTAGCACTTCTTGGGAGGTAACCCAACATTCATGCGACACGGTAATATCTTTCCCTATCTCTTTTGCTTCAAATGGTAACAGTTTCTCCTTGTTCGTGCTTTTAATTTTATCTTTAGAACATTGAGGACAATGTTAGATTTAAGTTTGGG
This sequence comes from Papaver somniferum, assembly GCF_003573695.1. Classification (NCBI taxonomy): domain Eukaryota; kingdom Viridiplantae; phylum Streptophyta; class Magnoliopsida; order Ranunculales; family Papaveraceae; genus Papaver; species Papaver somniferum. Next base: position 176,151,299 of record NC_039365.1, on the reverse strand, counting down.
GGTATGGGAGAAACTTTTTAGTTGCAATAAATAAACTCCGGAGCCTAGAAATTTATGCGTATTAAGGATTGCACTAACCAATCTAAGTGGATGGAAGCATTTTGGTTGTAGGAGTTGAGGAACCAATCTGATTAGATGGCAACATCTAAAGAATCTATTCATAAAAGCACAGAGCTCGGGTGTTAGAAATAACATGATAGTTTCACCATATCTCGTTGAGTCCTTTTCACTTCTATTTTTATTCTGTTTTGTTTTTAAACTATGTTTCTCTAAGTGATTAGGTGGGGCTCACGATTCAAGTTGTTACCAATGCTAGGGTGAATTGGAGTGATTGAGATACGAAAAAAAGAAAAAAAAAAAGAAAAAAAAAATTAGACCAGACCATTTGACCAAAAGGAATAAATTCAATAAAGTCGACCACTGGTACCCTTGTATATGCCAGTTGTGTTGACCTAGAGTTAGGTTATCGACCACTGGTTCCCTTGTATATGCCAGTGTGTTGATATTAGTCAGACTAGTATCTCAATCCATTAGGATAGGTTCATTTTTGCGGAGGCCTTCAGACAGATATGGGAAACACCGTTCACTTAGTAAACATCAAAACCATCTATGTTTTTCTATATCCATCTTCTTGATCTATCCATGTGATTAGTTTTAACTCCGGATATTGATGTCCATAGTGCAACTATCTTAGTAGAGCTCTGTCACTTATATATGAATTTTAGTATACTTGGGTGCAAACTCGTATACAGCAATTGGAATTTCGCATCAGGGTACTTCCTCCTGTAGTCAATAAGTATGCTAACCAAGGATATTCTTTAGTGCCTTCCAAGGTTCTGCGTAGATAGCTAAGGTCTGGAGTACAGGTTTTATGGGTATATCTCTTGTAATCCCTCCCGAGACTATAACTCGGCCACTAGGGACACCTAGGGGTTTAAAGGATTATTGCATACGCTAAATGCAATCGACGATGCCTGCGACAGTGAGTTAGGATTTTATTTTGTAGTTTTGATTTGCTCGGGACTAGCAAATAATAAGTTTGGGGGTATTTGATAGACGCATTTATGTGTCTAATTTGTCCCAATTGTATATATTGTTAGTGCTCGATTTTGTACTTATTTGGTTATTTTATGTCTTTGTAGGTGTTTTTGGAGAAATAAGCTTTTGCGGCGAAATTGGCTCAAAATGTGGCATTTGAACCTCCGTAGATAACGTACCAGAAGCACCCCAGAAGTATGTTGGAGACAACCCAGAAATACCCCGGAGGAACCCCGAAAAATTATTGTTTAAGCCCAGAAATTACTATTTCCACCCCAATTGCTAAAGGGACCCCCGGAATGGATAAGGGGGAGGTCACCTTCTCCACGTTTCAAATTAGAAATTTTGGCGGGAAACTATGTGCAGCGCCTGGCAAATTTTGGACTCGATTATTGGAGCTATTTTATGGAGATTTAATTGCTAAGCTAGAGTGGGCTGGACTTCTCATGGCTAGACAGGGTTAATACATGTGTTTGGATCGATCAAATTGGGCTGGAATGGCCGGAAAAAGGAAACATAGGTGAATAAGGAAATACGGCTATGTGGATTTGTTTTAGGAAATTCAGAGAGAATAAAGACCTAAAACTCTTTCCAAAGATACATATATATCTAAGGAAGAGTTTGAGATAAGTGGGAGAGCTCAGAAACGTGTGAAACAAATTTGGGAAGCGATTATTGCCGTGACTGCCAAGGAAGGAAAGAAGGATTTCGAAGCGATTTGGGAGAGATCTAATCGTCTTGTGGTGTATAAATAGGTGGCTGAGAGTCCTAAGAAAAGTAACGAGTAGTTTGGGGTCGAGAGGAGATCTCAGGAGGCGTGAATCAAGAGATTTCTGTACACTGCTGCTGCTGCCATTGAAGAGCACGAAGAACACGAAGAACAGACTTCCACATACAGTCGTTCTTCAACTGTGACAAGGACAGAAGACTGTCAGCCTTAAAACAACAGACGCACTTATTTTCTATCGTTCTTCTCTGGACGCTTTCTGTGCGTCTCAGATTCATGTTTTTATTCTTTTCACTCTTTTAATCAACTTTTGGGCTATAAACATGTATTTTGAGCAAGTGATTAATATGAGGAGCTAAACCCCAACACTGGGATGACGGAGGAAGCCCTATTTCATGCATGTGGTAATTCTAATAATTCTTTTATGACTATTTGCATTGATTTAATTGATTTATGATTTTTATTGAATGGGTGTGATTTGTTTGATGGTGTATGCTTGGTCTATGTACTCTTGATACATCATGCTTGTGATTTACATTCATTGCTTTTCAAAAATCTATTTTTGGCAAAGAACAAGAGTCCATATTTTTATTATTTGAATTATAATTGATTGAAATTATTATTTGAGTCACATGAATGGAATTTGGTGGAATCTCGATACTGTGATAACCTTTTGTATATATTTCTATTTTTATTTTAAGTTTAGAACCCAATCTTATCAAGTCCGAGTTGAACGAACTTTACTACCACTTAAAAACTACATCAATTTTTGGCGCCGCCGACGCGGACTTGTATTTAGATTTATTTTAGGTTTCTTTTTATTTTTATTATTTTTTTGTTCTTTTTACGTGTTTTGGTATTTTTCGATTCTTTTCAGATTTGGAGCGAAGCTACAAGGGAAGAAAAAGTGTTATAAAAGGAAAGCATCGCCAAAGAAGGAAAGAAAAGAGGAATCCGAAGGAGTGAAGAAGAAGATTTTGTATATAGTTATTTTGTTTTATTTTTAGAAACTGTAAATAGGGTGTTATTTTTGTAATTTTTCTTTTCCTTTTTGGACATTTTTATTTTTGGACTTTTTGGACATTCTTGGACATTATTTTTAAACCCTAAGGAAGGGTCAAAATTAAATATCAACTTTGCAGGGAAGGACGACAGTTACGATACTGTCTCGGCCCCTCGGGTTCGTACACTGACATCGGAGTCGGTGGCCTGAGTCGACTTCAACGGTTCATCGCCCGTCTGGTACGGGAGGTAAGACTCTATCCACCCACGAATCCCCTGTCAGTGGGTTTTATTTTGTGTGACAATTCACACCCCTGCAATAGAATGTCGAACTGGTATTACAATAGACGATACAACGAATATCCGACTGAGTTTCAAAATGGACGTTACTTTGACCATAGTGTGAATAGTAATTGGGAACATCAGCCTTTTGAAGGTTATGGTCCATACCATGGTGAGCCAAATTACTATTCATACGCCCATCGGTCATACGAGCAAAATTCCTCTCTACTAGAGTTGCACGAAAGTTAGCTGAGTCGACACAAAAGTTACTTGAGTCTTCACGTAGTTCACCTGAAATGAATAACTTATTTATGGACGAAAGCAATGCAATGTGTGAACCTTCTTTCCTAGATATAATCAGGAAGTCTTGTGAGTCGACTCAGAAAATGTTGTTAGAGGTCCAGGAAAGAACTGCTCAAGATAGTCTTAATTTCCAATATAGTGTTTCCAATAATACCTTTGAAAATGAGGATAGTTATTTGCATAATCAAGATGACAAGGATAGGATTGGTAACACTACTTTATATGATGTTCAACCATTTTCATGCTATTATGATGATTATGACGAGGATAGTTTGATGAAGAATTTGAAATATGTAGGCATAATGATCAGGAATTTGTTACTCCAAATGAACTTTATGATGATAGTGTTATTCTGGTTCAGATCCCGTAATTTTAATGATTATTCACCTATTCAAAAGGACGAGGATTTGATTAGAGATACCACTTCTTTAGATGATGTAGTATTTCCTTTTGATTACGAAGTCGATAATGGTTTAGAGGAACGAGTTTATTCTGAGAATATCGTTTTAGAGTGTAGCGATTTAGAAACAATGGTCTTAGACGAAGAAAATGAACTCGTACAACTATTAAATATGGGTGAGGATGTGTCACTTGAGTATAACCTAGAAGAAGAAATTGACTATTTTCAGGATTCCAACGATCTAGAAATTAAGGAAATTGTAGCTAGTCTATCTAGAGATACCCAAAACTCTAAGTTTGGGGGTGATTATCATTTTCCATGTGTCTCAACCATTTTACAAGATTATCTTCACACACGTTTTCCTGAGCCTAGTGATGTCCATAAGGAAGTTCATTTGTTAGAACCCATCCGCTGGTTGATGAGGTTAGACCAGGCTATGATACCAAGATCAACTTTGTTTTCCCACCAAATATTTTTCAACCAATTGTAGGAACGTATAAATTTCAGATGTGTCAATTATTTAGTTTTGAGACTAAACCTAATTACTTTAAGAGATTAGGGTTGATACATTTGCTTAAGATTGACCACCAAATTCATCGTGGTCGATTGTGTGAGTCAAAACTGATTGATTTTAAGGATCCTCAATTATTCAGGTTATTATTATGTGCTTCTAAGTTTTTACTTGAGTTTTTCCAGACTCTAATACCTGAACCGGATCTTAGTTTTGAGGAATTCCAACCCATGAAAATATTTTATTTGGACCCAGTTATAGAACCTGAACCACAGCTAGATGTAGTTGTCTTAAACAGGAAACTAGACAAGGGTGTGCTTTATTTGTTTATTTTCTTGACAGGTTGCAGATTCCTTTTATTTGTGATAGCTCTATTTGGTTTTGATGACCCACAGAAATTTCGGCTATTACTTTATGATTCTATGAGGTGACTAATCCTTTCTTAGTCTGGCTGAAGACTTTAAACTTAGCACTTCTTGGGAGGTAACCCAACATTCATGCGACACGGTAATATCTTTCCCTATCTCTTTTGCTTCAAATGGTAACAGTTTCTCCTTGTTCGTGCTTTTAATTTTATCTTTCATTGAGGACAATGTTAGATTTAAGTTTGGGGGTATGGGAGAAACTTTTTAGTTGCAATAAATAAACTCCGGAGCCTAGAAATTTATGCGTATTAAGGATTGCACTAACCAATCTAAGTGGATGGAAGCATTTTGGTTGTAGGAGTTGAGGAACCAATCTGATTAGATGGCAACATCTAAAGAATCTATTCATAAAAGCACAGAGCTCGGGTGTTAGAAATAACATGATAGTTTCACCATATCTCGTTGAGTCCTTTTCACTTCTATTTTTATTCTGTTTTGTTTTTAAACTATGTTTCTCTAAGTGATTAGGTGGGGCTCACGATTCAAGTTGTTACCAATGCTAGGGTGAATTGGAGTGATTGAGATACAAAATTAGACCAGACCATTTGACCAAAAGGAATAAATTCAATAAAGTCGACCACTGGTACCCTTGTATATGCCAGTTGTGTTGACCTAGAGTTAGGTTATCGACCACTGGTTCCCTTGTATATGCCAGTGTGTTGATATTAGTCAGACTAGTATCTCAATCCATTAGGATAGGTTCATTTTTGCGGAGGCCTTCAGACAGATATGGGAAACACCGTTCACTTAGTAAACATCAAAACCATCTATGTTTTTCTATATCCATCTCTCTTGATCTATCCATGTGATTAGTTTTAACTCCGGATATTGATGTCCATAGTGCAACTATCTTAGTAGAGCTCTGTCACTTATATATGAATTTTAGTATACTTGGGTGCAAACTCGTATACAGCAATTGGAATTTCGCATCAGGGTACTTCCTCCTGTAGTCAATAAGTATGCTAACCAAGGATATTCTTTAGTGCCTTCCAAGGTTCTGCGTAGATAGCTAAGGTCTGGAGTACAGGTTTTATGGGTATATCTCTTGTAATCCCTCCCGAGACTATAACTCGGCCACTAGGGACACCTAGGGGTTTAAAGGATTATTGCATACGCTAAATGCAATCGACGATGCCTGCGACAGTGAGTTAGGATTTTATTTTGTAGTTTTGATTTGCTCGGGACTAGCAAATAATAAGTTTGGGGGTATTTGATAGACGCATTTATGTGTCTAATTTGTCCCAATTGTATATATTGTTAGTGCTCGATTTTGTACTTATTTGGTTATTTTATGTCTTTGTAGGTGTTTTTGGAGAAATAAGCTTTTGCGCGGCGAAATTGGCTCAAAATGTGGCATTTGAACCTCCGTAGATAACGTACCAGAAGCACCCCAGAAGTATGTTGGAGACAACCCAGAAATACCCCGGAGGAACCCCGAAAAATTATTGTTTAAGCCCAGAAATTACTATTTCCACCCCAATTGCTAAAGGGACCCCCGGAATGGATAAGGGGGAGGTCACCTTCTCCACGTTTCAAATTAGAAATTTTGGGGGAAACTATGTGCAGCGCCTGGCAAATTTTGGACTCGATTATTGGAGCTATTTTATGGAGATTTAATTGCTAAGCTAGAGTGGGCTGGACTTCTCATGGCTAGACAGGGTTAATACATGTGTTTGGATCGATCAAATTGGGCTGGAATGGCCGGAAAAAGGAAACATAGGTGAATAAGGAAATACGGCTATGTGGATTTGTTTTAGGAAATTCAGAGAGAATAAAGACCTAAAAATCTTTCCAAAGATACATATATATCTAAGGAAGAGTTTGAGATAAGTGGGAGAGCTCAGAAACGTGTGAAACAAATTTGGGAAGCGATTATTGCCGTGACTGCCAAGGAAGGAAAGAAGAGATTTCGAAGCGATTTGGGAGAGATCTAATCGTCCTGTGGTGTATAAATAGGTGGCTGAGAGTCCTAAGAAAAGTAACGAGTAGTTTGGGGTCGAGAGGAGATCTCAGGAGGCGTGAATCAAGAGATTTCTGTACACTGTTGCTGCTGCCATTGAAGAGCACGAAGAACAGACTTCCACAGACAGTCGTTCTTCAACTGTGACAAGGACAGACGACTGTCAGCCTTAAAACAACAGAGGCACTTATTTTCTATCGTTCTTCTTTGGATGCTTTCTGTGCGTCTCAGATTCACTGTTTTTATTCTTTTCACTCTTTTAATCAACTTTTGGGCTATAAACATGTATTTTGAGCAAGTGATTAATATGAGGAGCTAAACCCCAACACTGGGATGACGGAGGAAGCCTATTTCATGCATGTGGTAATTCTAATAATTCTTTTATGACTATTTGCATTGATATTTAATTGATTTATGATTTTTATTGAATGGGTGTGATTTTGTTTGATGGTGTATGCTTGGTCTATGTACTCTTGATACATCATTCTTGTGATTTACATTCATTGCTTTTCAAAAATCTATTTCTGGCAAAGAACAAGAGTCCATATTTTTATTATTTGAATTATAATTGATTGAAATTATTATTTGAGTCACATGAACGGAATTTGGTGGAATCCTGAGTCTCAGTACCTCTCGATACTGTGATAACCTTTTGTATATATATTTTCTATTTTTATTTTAAGTTTAGAACCCAATCTTATCAAGTTCGAGTTGAACGAACTTTACTACCACTTAAAAACTACATCAATTTTTGGCGCCGTCGACGCGGACTTGTATTTAGATTTATTTTAGGTTTCTTTTTATTTTTATTATTTTTTGTTCTTTTTTACGTGTTTTGGTATTTTTCGATTCTTTTCAAATTTGGAGCGAAGCTACAAGGGAAGAAAAAGTGTTATAAAAGGAAAGCATCGCCAAAGAAGGAAAGAAAAGAGGAATCCGAAGGAGTGAAGAAGAAGATTTTGTATATAGTTATTTTGTTTTATTTTTAGAAACTGTAAATAGGGTGTTATTTTTGTAATTTTTCTTTTCCTTTTTGGACATTTTTATTTTTGGACTTTTTGGACATTCTTGGACATTATTTTTAAACCCTAAGGAAGGGTCAAAATTAAATATCAACTATTTGCAGGGAAGGACGACAGTTACGATACTGTCTCGGCCCCTCGGGTTCGTACACTGACATCGGAGTCGGTGGCCTAAGTCGACTTCAACGGTTCATCGCCCGTCTGGTACGGGAGGTAAGACTCTATCCACCCACGAATCCCCTGTCAGTGGGTTTTATTTTGTGTGACAATTCACACCCCTGTAATAGAATGTCGAACTGGTATTACAATAGACGATACAACGAATATCCGACTGAGTTTCAAAATGGACGTTACTTTGACCATAGTGTGAATAGTAATTGGGAACATCAGCCTTTTGAAGGTTATGGTCCATGCCATGGTGAGCCAAATTACTATTCATACGCCCATCGGTCATACGAGTAAAATTCCTCTCTACTAGAGTCTGCATGAAAGTTCACTGAGTCGACACAAAAGTTACTTGAGTCGTCACGTAGTTCACCTGAAATGAATAACTTATTTATGGACTTAAGCAATGCAATGTGTGAACCTTCTTTCCTAGATATAATCAGGAAGTCTTGTGAGTCGACTCAGAAAATGTTGTTAGAGGTCCAGGAAAGAACTGCTCAAGATAGTCTTAATTTCCAATATAGTGTTTCCAATAATACCTTTGAAAATGAGGATAGTTATTTGCATAATCAAGATGACAAGGATAGGATTGGTAACACTACTTTAGATGAGGTTCAACCATTTTCATGCTATTATGATGATTATAACGAGGATAGTTTTGATGAAGAATTTGAAATATGTAGGCATAATGATCAGGAATTTGTTACTCCAAATGAACTTTATGATGATAGTGTTATTTCTGGTTCAGATCCCGATAATTTTAATGATTATTCACCTATTCAAAAGGACGAGGATTTGATTAGAGATACCACTTCTTTAGATGATGTAGTATTTCTATTTGATTACGAAGTCGATAATGGTTTAGAGGAACGAGTTTATTCTGAAAATATCGTTTTAGAGTCTAGCGATTTAGAAACAATGGTCTTAGACGAAGATAATGAACTCGTACAGCTATTAAATATGGGTGAGGATGTGTCACTTGAGTATAACCTAGAAGAAGCAATTGACTATTTTCAGGATTCCAACGATCTAGAAATTAAGGAAATTGTAGCTAGTCTATCTAGAGATACCCAAAACTCTAAGTTTGGGGGTGATTATCATTTTCCATGTGCCTCAACTATTTTACAAGATTATCTTCACACACGTTTTCCTGAGCCTAGTGATGTCCATAAGGAAGTTCATTTGTTAGAAACCCATCCGCTGGTTGATGAGGTTAGACCATGCTCTGATACCAAGATCGACTTTGTTTTCCCACCAAATATTTTTCAACCAATTGTGGGAACGTATAAATTTCAGATGTGTCAATTATTTAGTTTTGAGACTAAACCTAATTACTTTAAGAGATTAGGATTGATACATTTGCTTAAGATTGACCACCAAATTCATTGTGGTCGATTGTGTGAGTCAAAACTGATTGATTTTAAGGATCCTCAATTATTCAGGTTATTATTATGTGCTTCTAAGTTTTTACTTGAGTTTTTCCAGACTCTAATACCTGAACCGGATCTTAGCTTGGAGGAATTCCAACCCATGAAAATATTTTATTTGGACCCAGTTATAGAACCTGAACCCGAACCACAGCTAGATGTAGTTGTCTTAAACAGGAAACTAGACAAGGGTGTGTTTTATTTGTTTATTTTCTTGCAGGTTGCAGATTCCTTTTATTTGTGATAACTCTATTTGGTTTTGATGACCCACAGAAATTTCGGCTATTACTTTATGATTCTATGAGGTGACTAATCCTTTCTTAGTCTGGCTGAAGACTTTAAACTTAACACTTCTTGAGAGGTAACCCAACATTTATGCGACACGGTAATATCTTTCCTTATCTCTTTTGCTTCAAATGGTAACAGTTTCTCCTTGTTCGTGCTTTTAATTTTATCTTTAGAACATTGAGGACAGTGTTAGATTTAAGTTTAGGGGTATGGGAGAAACTTTTTAGTTGCAATAAATAAACTCCAGAGCCTAGAAATTTATGCGTATTAAGGATTGCACTAACCAATCTAAGTGGATGGAAGCATTTTGGTTGTAGGAGTTGAGGAACCAATCTGATTAGATGGCAACATCTAAAGAATCTATTCATAAAAGCACAGAGCTCGGATGTTAGAAATAACATGATAGTTTCACCATATCTCGTTGAGTCCTTTTCACTTCTATTTTTATTCTGTTTTGTTTTTAAACTATGTTTCTCTAAGTGATTAGGTGGGGCTCACGATTCAAGTTGTTACCAATGCTAGGGTGAATTGGAGTGATTGAGATACGAAAAAAAGAAAAGAAAAAAAAAATTTAGACCAGACCATTTGACCAAAAGGAATAAATTCAATAAAGTCGACCACGGAACAAAAGAACGAATACCTTCACCTGTGAAGAGAGAAACCCCTGTAACATTCATGCAAACATCCTTACCATTTTCCCAGTTAAGGACGAGGAAATCAGTCGGCCTTAGATCTTTGTCTTCATCTGACAGAAGCCCAGAGAAACTTCCTTGCGCGCAGGTACACTAGCTTTATAACAAATATCAGCAACTATATCACGTACAAAGTCATGTCGAAACTTAACCACAACATCCTTAGCACACTGAAGAGCATGATCTCCATAAATATCCATAGGCTTGTTACATCTAGAACATGAACCATTCTCAACAAACAAAGGGATACCCAATCGGTAGCAAAGGACAACTCTGAACTGTCTCGGCCCGAGGCATTGATTAAGCCAACTAATAGGAATTGCCAATAAATAATCTTGAGCATGCTTAACTTGGTTACACTGCCATAAAATGGAATCTCTAGCAGACATAGAAAACTGACCTGGGATTTTCTTCTTAATTGCATCGAAGTAGGTAACCGCCAGGGAATGCATGGGGGGAGGGGGTATCATCAACATAATAAGAAGAAGGTAATCCACATACCTGGATAAAATTCTGTAGAGCCAACTGATAAGCATGACCTTTGTTTGTTGGGAAAAGGTCACCAAGGATCGCCTTTTGCACAGAAGCCGTCTGACACTGAGAAGAATGTAACAGTAGGCTTGGGTGTCTGTCATGGTGTATATACCAAAGCCACCATCTTTGGTAGGCAAGGTGATAAGGAGCCTCAATTTCTATAAATCAAAATATATTTTTCTTTTTCTTTTTAATTTTCTTAATATTAGAAAACAGGATCAAGACCAAGTCAACAAGTCAACAAGTCATGACTTTATGGAAATTTGACTTTAACATATTTGCTTCTTCCGAAGATGGTGAAATTACCAGACTACCCTTATCAGAATAAGTGCAATAAAAATTCCGAAGATTGTGAATATGACCAGACTACCCTTATCGAAAATAAGTAAAGTAAATATTACAGACTGTTAAAATGACCATATTACCCTTAATGAAAAAAATGCAACAAAATATTATGCAGACTGTGAAAATGACCATATTACCCTTAATGGAAATTAGTGCAATAAATATTATGGAAACTGTGAAAATGACCAGACTACCCTTATCGGAAATAAGTAGAGTAAATATTATAGACTGTGAAAATAACCATACAACCCTTATAAGAAATAAGTAAAGAAAATATTACAACTGTGAAAATGACCATTTTACCCTTACTAGAAATAAGTGCAATAAATATTATGAAGATTGTGAAAATGACCAAACTACCCTTATCGGAAATAAGTAAAGGAAATATTACACATTTTGAAAACGACCATATTACCTTTACTGTGAAAATGACCAAATTACCCTTATTAGAAATAAGTGCAATAAATATCATGGAGACTATGAAAATGACTATATTACCCTTACAAGAAATAAGGGCAATAAATATCACGGAGACTATGAAAATGACCAAACTATCCTTATCACAAGTAAAGTAAATATTACATACTATGAAAATGACTATTTTACCCTTATTGGAATTAAGTGTAATAAATATTATGGAGACTATGAAAATGAACAGAGTACCTTTATCAGAAATAAGTAAAGTAAATGTTACACTGTGAAAATGACCATATTAACCTTACTGGAAATAAATGCAATAAATATCATGGAGAATATGAATATGACCAAACTACCCTTATTAAAAATAAGTAAAGTAAATATTACATATTGTAAATGACCATATTACCCTTATTAGAAATAAATGCAATAAATATCATGGAGACTATGAAAATTACCAAAATACCCTTATCAAAAAGAAGTAAAGTAAATATTAAAGACTATGATGTGAAAATGGCCAGACTACCCTTATTGGAAATAAGTAACGTAAACATTACATATTGTTAAAATGACCATATTACCCTTACTGGAAATTAGTGCAATAAATATTATTGAGAGTGTGAAAATGACCAGACTACCCTTATTAAAAATAAGTAAAGTTAATATTTCAGACTGTGAAAATGACCATATTAGAAATTAATGCAATAAACATCATGAAGACTATAAAATGACCAAACTGTAATATTTACTTTACTTATTTTTGATAAGGGTAGTCTGGTCATTTTCACAGTCTCCATAATATTATTTCACTAATTTCCAGTAAGGGTAGTATAGTCATTTTCACCGTCTGTGTTATATTTATTGCACTTATTTCCAGTAAGGGTAGTTTGGTCATTGACAGTCTCCAACATATTTATTGCATTTACTTCCAGTAAGGGTAAAATAGTCATTTTCACAGTCTATAATATTTACTTTACTTATTTTTGATAAGGGTAGTTTGGTCATTTTCACTGTTTTTGTGATATTTATTGACTTATTTCTAGTAAGGGTAATATGGTAATTTTCACAATCTGTAATATTTACATTACTTATTTCCGATAAGGGTGGTATGGTCATTTTAACTGTCTCAATGATATTTATTGCACTAATTCCTTGTAAGGGTAATATGGTCATTTTCACTGTCTATGTGATATTTATTGCACTTAATTCTAGTAAGGGTAATATGGTCATTTTCTCAATATGTAATATTCATTTCACTTATTTCCGATAAATGTAGTATGGTCATTTTTACTATCCCCATGATATTTATTGCACTAATTCCCAGTAAGGGTAATATGGTCATTTTCACTGTCTGTATGATATTTATTGCACTTATTTCTAGTAAGGGTAATATGGTCATTTTCACAATCTGTAATATTTATTTCACTTATTTCCGATAAGGGTAGTATGGTTATTTTCATTATCTCCATGATATTTATTGCACTAACGAATCTGATATATTTCGTCTTCAGTTCATCTGAAAGAGAAACTCAGGTCTAACTCTAGCAATCTTTGAACCTGTGATGTTCGAATTTGATATATTTCGTCTCCAGTTCATACAAACGAGAAACTAAGGTCTAACTCTAGTAATCTTTGAACCTGTGATGTTCGATTCTGATATATTTCGTCTCTAGTTCATTCGGACGAGAAACTCGGGTCTAACTCTAGTAATCTTTGAACCTGTGATGTTCGATTCCGATATATCTCGTCTCCAGTTCATCCGAACGGGAAACTCAGGTCTAAGTCTAGTAGTGTTTGAACATGTGATGTTCGATTCTGATATATCTCGTCTCTAGTTCATCCGAACGGGAAACCCAGGTGCAACTCTAGTAATCTTTGAAACTGAGATGCTCAGCTCTGATATATTTCGTCTCCAGTTCATCCAAACGAGAAACTCATGTCTAACCCTAGTAATCTTTGAACTTGTGATGTTCGATTCTGATATATTTCGTCCCAGTTCATCCGAACGGGAAACTCAGGTCTAACTCTAATAATCTTTGAACCTGTGATGTTCGATTCTGATATATTTCGTCCCCAGTTCATCCGAACGGGAAACTCAGGTCTAACTCTAGTAATCTTTGAACCTGTGATGTTTGATTCTCATGTATTTCGTCTCGAGTTCATCCGAACGAGAAACTAAGGTCTAACTCTAGTAATCTTTGAACCTGTGATGTTCGATTCTGATATATTTCGTCTTCAGTTCATCAGAACGAGAAACTAAGGTCTAACTCTAGTAATCTTTGAACCTGTGATGTACGTTACTGATATGTTTCTTCTCCTGTTCATCCGAACGAGAGACTCAGGTCTAACTCTAGTAATCTTTGAACCTGTGATGTACGTTACTGATGTTTTTTGTGTTCTTACTGATTCTATGATTTGTTTATGTAGCTTGAGAGTATCTAGAAAGGGAAAGCCTCTTGTAAAGGGAGAAACCATGCTGCAAGAAAATTAGTTTGGATTCAAGGCTCCCAGACAAGCTATCAAGGTTTGTGAACTCTTGAATGCTGAAAAGTTTTATGTATCCTCCAAAGTTGTTATGCTAGTGGGAATTGGTGATACATTTAACAGAAATTTGTTATGTTTTTTTTTCAACGTAAACTCGGTTGGGGTCAAATCTCTAATGTTTGGCTTTCATAGGATCCTTATAACACAATAAGCTCTCTCTCATTCCACCAAAGTTGTTCTATTTCTTGTTTATTTACGTATTTACCTTGTAGTTAATAAAATCCTTGTGAAATTTCCATGTGTTCCTGATCAATTTTGATAGTTCTCAAGGAATCCAAAATGCGACAACACAAGCAATGGTTAACTACAGTAGCTTGTTGATTTCATATGATCATCTTACTTTATATTAATTATAGTTTTTCTGATCATGTTTGAAAATTAACATGTGTGTTGAGGTTTAAGATGGATAGAGAATTAAGAAATAAATCGAATGATATATATATTTTCAGAGAAAAATGTCAGTATGGTTACTAGTGATGAAGATTAGTTGAGGTGCTAATGGAGTTTGATTTTACTGCCACTATCATGAAACTGGAGCAAAATCTGTAATGGAGAAGATTGGAGCTTGAGATTAACGTTGACGGAAAGAGGGTGATGGAGCTCGAGCTGGATTCAGTTGTATCCGAGAAAACAGTCAAGGAAGAACCTAGCTGAAGTTGTTGATCGTAGGTGAATGGGTGTGATTAAGTATGGGAAACTTGATGAAGTAGATGTTAACCTGATAGTAGATTCAACACCTCTGAAACTATTTCAAATAAATTGATGATGTGTCATAACCTACCTACTATATGATGAATGTTGATAATTCGTTATGTTTTGCTTTCGTTGGCTTATGTGCTACTAATTCTGGTTGAGTGATTAGTTATTAAGATTTTTGTATCATAAAAAATAGGTTCTTAGAATTCATTTTCATTTTGGTAGAAAGCTCAACTATTGTTTAGTGTATGGTTCTCCATGAAATCCCAAGGATGTGTGTAAGTGCTAGTCTTGCTGAGACTGTTGACATTGTTCGTATGTTATTCATTGCAAGTAATATAAAATGTAAAGTTTCAACTCGTATGACCAATTCCAAGATGTTAAATCATTTCTTTTGAAAGAAGGGTCAAGATCTCTACAATTCAAAAAAAGTGAGGGATACACAAATCGCACGTATACTTGGAAAGGTATATTTATTTTGTTCTTTATACTTTCTACCTCTTGTCATGTTTTGTTTTATCTTCTGCCTAATAAGGGTGTTTAAACACAAGTTTTGATTGTTAATGCAACATTACTTTTGGGTGTTTTAACTTGTACTTCCGTGGTATTCCACCTAATGTTAATGGTCATGTGGTACATATAGGCACCGACTATTGCTGCCGCAACTCATATGTTAGGATTTGGTCATCGTGTATGCTAGAACTGTATGACCCTTGTGATAAAGTCATAAGAACTCTGGCAGAGGAAGTCTTTTTTATTGTTGGAAGAGATCCACTCATTGAGGTAATTATTTTTTCTTTCTAAATTTGTTTTATTGCAAATCGTAGCTGAAAGTTGAGAGATGTTTTGATTTCTTTGTTGTTGAATGTGTAATTTCTAATTATTAATATCAAGGGAGAAAAGTTAAATTTCGTTATATCACCCCCAAAAGTTCAAATTTTGTTGACTGAAACTTTTTTCATACAACTGTAAGAAACACAGTCAAAGTGCTGAGCAAAGATGGTAAATTTGTGAATCCATTCGACTTTTTTGGGATTTTTTAAAGGAATTCAATCAATTGCATGTTGATTAGTGCGATGTTTCCAACTATTTCAAGTAAATCCTCCTTTTTCCCGCATGTTGATTCTTCGTGGTCATGTTGTTCTCTGCAAATGTAAATCCTCCTTTTGCCCTTCTTATTTCTTTAACATTAGCTTCAGTGACTTTTGCTTATTCATAACTTCTTGTAGTTAGAGTTCTGTTGTTATTCTTTCTTTCAACTTTGTTGATTCTTTTTATTCTGTTTTTGTGAAGATTCCTCGGTGTAAAAAGCTGCAGTTCGAACAACCTACTGAGGCAAGACTACTTCGAATTGCTTATATGGGATTCGCTGTCTATAGAAAAGAGTACCAATAACCTTTGTGAGTAGTGCAACTATTTCAAGCATGGATGTTCTTACACCGAAAGTCTTCATTGGGTTACTCGCTGGTGCCGAAAAGGTGTGGAGAGATTAGAAAACTCATTCCAACTCTTAAAAATTTGGGTGTGGGTGTCTGGTTCAATTTTTTTTTTAACTTCTACTTGCTTTGTTTTGGTGCAGCCAAAGAAAAAACTAGGTGCATCCATTCTTGATCTTGGTTGTGCTCTTTAAGTATGTCTACTAACCTTTTCCTTTCACTTTCTTGCAGTGTTCCCTATTTTTCTAAATTCAATCATTCCTTGATTTTTTTAGTCAAATATACGGTGTTTCGACTCCTCACTTTCTCTCTTTTGGTGCAGTCAAAGACAAAACTAGGTGGATCAGTTCTTGATATTGTGCTCTTTAGGTATGTCTGCTGACCTTTTACCTTCTTTTTCTATGTACTCCATTTTCTGAATTTTACTTCCTTGAACCACGGTGTTTAACTTTTAAATTGAGTATCCAACTTTCAGTTGTTATGAGATGAAGTTCTTGTATTCATTGCAAGTCATATAACAGAGGTAGTTCGTGTGAGTACAAAAATCTGGCAAGTTAATAGTGCTATAACTACATTTGTAGAACTGAAGTGTTGAATTAGTTTTAGTCTTTATTGTTTACAGGACGTGAAGAACTTTAGGTGTTAATGTTGAGTCTGTCTACCTACACCTTAGGAAGTGGGAGTCGTATGAAGTGGAACGTCACTTATTCTATGTTTTGCTTTATATAGCTAAGTTGTAATTTGGAGTTTGTGAAGAGAGATCAATAATAATGTAGTTCTTTACATTTCTTTATTCTGTTTTTCTTTCCGCTCCTCTCTTGATCCATGAAACTCCAAAACTTGTCATTAACATGTTCAGTTTTTATTATTTGTAGGTCATGTGTGTTTGATGCCAATGCTGGAATTGCTTGAAATGATAACTTTGTCTATGCTCGCGTTAAATGGTATGATAACAAATCTTATTGATTCATTTGTATTTTTATTCTCTTGCAACTTCTTATCTCATTGTGTATTAATTAAGTTAAGCTTGTTTTTAAATCTTATTGATTCATTTGTATTTTTATTCTCTTGCAACTTCTTATCTCATTGTGTATTAATTAAGTTAAGCTTGTTTTTACTTGGTTTCACAAAGTGTTGGCTTTGAATTGTGCTTGGTTAAGTTTTGTAATGAATAAAACAATTTTTTGGTTGTATCATAATGAATAGCCCTTTGTGCTTGTGTTTCCACAATGTATGTATGAGTGTTGAAATGTGTATCGCAGGCCTGTGTTTCAGGATAAATTGTGTCGCAGGCCTGTAAACTGGAAGCCCAGGTCCATTATAATGGATCTATACTACCCATTTTTTTTATTGTAATTTAAAGAATTGTCACGGGTATAATTGTTACAACAAGTGTTAGTTAAAGAGAACACGTGTCATCATCTGAGTGCTGGTATAGGAGGATGACACGTGTTACTGAAAGATTTGTTACAAGAAATAGTTAACACTTATAGGTGTTACTGCAACCGTTACTACAAGAAGACAGTGTCCTAAAATGAATCGTTGCAATAATATACTCACACCTAAACTGTTACAATTTTCGTGACAAATGAGCCACCTATCACAATCCTAAAATTAGGTCAATTGTGACTATTAACTATTGTAACGCCTTTTATATGGACTGTATATGGATCTTGTCACAGATAAAACCGTTACCAAACACCATTACAGTATTAATAACAGCCTATTTAGTACATTTATAACCGTTACAAACTCAATCAGTAATAGGTATAGTGTGTGACAAAATCCTGAAAATGGTGTAGTGACAGTGATGGTTGGTCCTATATATAGGAGTTTTACATGGTGGAGGACAGCTAATAAAGCCCCTATTTTCGGATCTGACGTGCGATGTTCTCGCACGCTTACATTCGGATCTTCTCGCACATGCTCCTGGAACTTCGCACTGACTTCACACTTTACTTGTGAGTTCATGACGTCATTGGTTCCGTCTCTTTGGATATACTACGTGCGAGAGCAGTTCGCTCCTTATAACGACAATACTTCTCCTGATAACCGTGTGTGCGATATTTTACCCCTACAGTTACTCTCTCACACTCTATAATAAAAGGAAAAACACACACAGAGCAAAATGTTTGAAAGAGCATTATCAATGAGAGGAAGCACAACACAAACGACTGAAGAAGAAGGAATCAGAGGTGGTGGAGTAGGAGGAAATGAAGAAGAAAGAGATGATGATGAATCAAAAACAAGAAAGATATCATTAGCAATGAGAATAACAAACCTAATTACACACAAACTTGGTGTGTTTTGGCTATGTTCTTTCATTCTTTTCTCTTTCCTTCTTCTTGTTTCTTCTATTATTATTCGTTCCATGAATTCTGTTTGTGTTTCTACTCTGGATTTAAGAAGTTTGATTGGCATTGATGGGTTAGGTTCAGATTTTGGTACTCTTGGTGTTACTTGGTGTAAGTCCTCTCTTGATCACTTTTATTTTTAGTTGCCCCTTTTGTTCAGTTCTTGGATTTTCAATTCTGGAAGTTTCATGTGGTTTTTGTTATGCTGTGGGGTTTTTTATGGAATTTTGGATGTGGGTTTTGTCACTAATTTTAGGGTTTTTTATGATTATCAGAAAATATTGGTATTTATCACTATTTTTTATGACTTTTTTTAAGTTCAATTTTGTGTTGATTTGCTAATTAGGATCTTGCAGAACTTGGGATTTCTTGATTTGAATATTTGTTTTGAAATTGGTTATCTTAAAGTAGAGTGATTGGGTGATAAGTGTGGGTCTGTTATTGGAGTGGCAGCTGCATTTCTCAATGTTTCAGGACTTGTTTTCAGCTGATTTAGGTACTGATTTGCTCATGAAGATCTTGCTAAACTTGGGGTTTCTTGATTTGAGTATGGGTCTTTTCAACAGTTTAGGGAGTTTTATTTGTTTGGTGCTATTAGCTCATTTTTAGATATGTAAAGAACATCTGTTTAAATTAGAGTGAATCGGTATATTCACTGTTAACATTAAACACCACCTTGATTTTTACTTCTTGTCAAATGGCAGATCGAAATCGGGACGAGTGGTGGAATGGACAGCGAAGAATATATTAAGCGATTGGAAGAGTTTGTGCCTATTGATATAAGACACGGCCAATCAATAATAATCAGTATGGGATGGGTTTTGATCTTAGTTTTGGACTTTGGTTCATGATTAGGTGGTTAAAACCTGATCTGATGATGGAGAGTGGTGCTTTCAAAGGGCATTCGACATGGGTTCTTTGTCAAGCAATGCCAGACACACTGATACTGTCACTTACACCTAGGCACCCTGAGAAGTATCTTGAGAAGGGGTCTGCTTATGTTGATGGCGACTGTACTTATTTTGATGGGAAGGATTTTGTGGATTTTGGAAATGTTGATTGGAAGTGTGTGACGAAGAAACACAGTATTACTGACTTAAGTCGGGTTCTTATTTTCTTCGATGATCATCAAAATGAACTTAAAAGGTGCATTTTCCATAAACTTGTTTTATAAATTCTACTTATGTTAGGGCTTATAAGTTTGTCTTTCTTGATTGCTAATTCTTTGTTTTTATATATTCGTGTTACGATTGAAGCAGGCACTGAAAGCTGGGTTCAAGAGTTTGATCTTTGAGGATAATTACGATTCTGGTACCGGTGATCATTATTCTTTGAGGAAAATATGTGACCAATCCTGTATCAGAGGTGAATACTCATGCAAACTTGGCATTTGGTTAAACTAGGTTATAGTTGAGAAATATTTTCCTTGTAATACATCTCAATACCATTACTTACAACTATTGTGGATTCTTTACGTATATTCTGTTTTAGGAAACTTTATAAAGCAGTGTTAGTTAGTCTGATAATAATTGTTCTGAAGAAGTAACTATTCATTTAGTTTACAGTTGTTTAGTGTTGAGCTAGTATTACTTAATTATAAGAATTGAGATAGATAGGAAATGCTTGAGTAGTTATGTAGAATAGAAGGAACAGGTTCTTAATGGTAACTGCAAGATGAAACTTAGCTTATATAAAGACAACTCTCTTTATTGATGTTTAGAAAATCTCTCAAAACTAAACACAAGCTCTAATCTTGCTCCTATGATCAACCACAACTTTGGTGAACATATATATATAGAACTATGAATTCCTTTTCCTAGTCCTATTACCTTATTACATGTCTTTCCTTTTCTTAGAACTAGATGACTTCTAATTCCCTTAGGATTACATCAATTTCCTAATCTTGTCCTAACCAGCTTGTTAGTGACTTCTATGTTGAAGTTTAACCAACATTCTCCCCGTTAAGCTTCAACCTTACCCGTGACATATCTTGTACTCCAATCAGTTGTCTCATTTCTTCAAACTTGATCCGAGCTAATGCCTTTGTCAATATATCTGCTTTCTGCTCAGTTCCCGGTATATGTTCAACGTTGATGATCTCCTTCTCGATACATTCTCGTATGAAATGATACCTTTTGTGAATGTGTTTCGTCTTCCCATGAAACACTGGATTTTTAGTGAGTGCAATTGCAGACTTATTATCAATCTTGATGAGAACTTTTTCAGGTTCTCTTCCTTTGATTTCACCCAACAGTTCTTGAAGCCATATTGATTGTTTAACTGCTTCTGTTGCGGCCATGAACTCAGCTTCGCATGATGACAGAGCTACTGTGTCTTGCTTCTGTAAGCACCATGTAATAGGTGCTTCACCTAGATAAAATATATGACCAGTTGTACCTTTTCCATCATCTTGGTCAATATTATGACTGCTGTCACTATACCCAACAATTCCTTTTGATCCTCCTCGACCATACTTCAATCCACAGTTGATTGTTCCTCTTAGATATCTCAATATTTGATTTATTACATCACCATGAGACTTGCGTGGACTCTGCATATAACGGCTTGCTACTCCCACAGAGAAAGCCAAGTCTGGTCTTGTGTGTAACAAGTATCTTAGGCATCCAACATTTCTTCTATAACTTGTTGGATCAATCTCAGCTTCTTCTTGTGCCTTTGAAACTTTAAGTCCAAACTCCATTGGTATCTTAGTTGGATTACAAGTTTCAAGTCCTGCTTCTTTCAGAATTCTCCTTGCATAAGCTTCTTGTTTAATCTGAATCCCATCTCATGTGAAACATTCCTGGATCCCTACTTGGTCCATCATTAGTTTCTTTCCAGTTCCAATGTGCTGTCTCATCAAACACCACATCTCGACTCACTATTACTCTTTTCGTTGTTGGATTGAATAATCTGTAATCTTTAGATCCAGGCTCAATTCCTAGATGCACAAGAGTCTGAGATCGATCATCCAGTTTCTTAAGAGTTGCAGAATTAACTTTTGCGTATGCTTTGCAACCAAACACTCTTAAATGATCTATGTTTGGTTTTCTATTTCGCAAACTTTCATATGGAGTCATGTGTTTCAGAGCTTTCGTAGGTATCCTGTTTATTAGGTATGTGGAGTGTCGTACAGCTTCTCCCCATAGATAATTAGGTACCTGCATAGCCTTTAAAGAACTTCTTGTCATCTCCATTAGAGTCATGTTTCTCCTCTCCACCACTCCGTTTTGTTGTGGTAGCCCTCGAACCATCTTGTTCTGAGACATAGTTTTTAAGGTTCTGAAACTTATGTGTCCTAACCTTGCGTGCCACTTCCATGTATGATCTTCCAGTCTCATATTCAGACACAATGGCCTTCCAATCATGAGACTTATCTTGTAGAGTCTATTCTGTGAGCGTGAGACTCTAACTAAAAGTCTTCCACTTGGGTCATGAACTGTTAGATAATCTTGTCGCATTCTAACATCACATCCAACTTCTGTAGCTTGTCCTAAACTTAGAATGTTGCTTTGTAAGTTTGGTATGAAGTAGATGTTTGTGACAAGCTTCTGTTCTCCGGTCTTGATCTGAAATAGAATTGATCCTTTCCATTCAATTTCTACAGAATATCCATCCCCAAACTTCACTTTTCCTTTGATTTTCTCATTGAGTTCAGAGAAATAGTGTCTCTTGCCAGTCATGTGGTTGTTGGATCCGTTATCTAAATACCAGATTCCTTCTTCTCCATCCTTTGATTCGTAGTTCTTTGGTATTAGTTTCCCTTCGTTTAAGAATACAACTTCATGCATGAAAAGAGTTGTATCTGCTTCCCTTGTTTCATTCTTTTTTGCTTCTTCCATCTTTTGTATTCTTTCAGGGCATACAGAGGAGAAGTGTCCTGGTTTATCACATCTGTAACAAATAATGTTTGATCTATCCTTCTTTTCTTTCCCTTGGTTTTGATCATTCTGACTTGTTGTTATATCTTGTGAGTTAAACCTTCCTCCCCTTCCTCGACCTCTGTTTACTCTACAAGAGTTTGTGTACAAGAGTTTTCCTTGAGTTTCTCCATTGTTTTCTTCATCAAGGATTCTCTCTTCATATACTTTCAATCTTCCAATTATATCTTCATAGCTAGTCTTCTTTAAATCTAAGACTTGTTCGAGAGAAGCTATGATATGAATATACTTGGATCTTGGTAAACTATTGAGAAACTTCTTTACCAGTTTATCTTCATCAATGGATTGTCCAAGTGACACAGCTTTTGAGGCTATCTCTGGTAGCTTTCCTTCAAAGCTATCAATAGTATCAGTGTCTTTCATCTTCACTCTTTCAAATTCAGACATTAAGGTTTGCAGACGGGCTTCTTTAACTCGATCAGCTCCGAGATTACGTGCCTTTATTGCATCCCAAATTTTCTTTGAAGTTTCCTGTTCACCAACTTGTAGAACAAGACATTCTGGTATTGCTTGAAAGAGTAATCCAATGGAAACATTGTTTTTGTTTGGGTCCAATGTACCAGGTTCAATTGTCTCCCAAACTTTGTAGATTTTCATCAGTACCTTCATTCTCATGGCCCATATTGTGTAGTTTGTGGCATTGAGGACTGAAACTTGTATTGATGGTGGCGTGAAATCTTTTGCACGTATGATGGTGCTCTCATCTCCCATGGCTCGGTGTAGACAAGCTCTGATACCAATTAATGGTAACTGCAAGATGAAACTTAGCTTATATAAAGACAACTCTCTTTATTGATGTTTAGAAAATCTCTCAAAACTAAACACAAGCTCTAATCTTGCTCCTATGATCAACCACAACTTTGGTGAACATATATATATAGAACTATGAATTCCTTTTCCTAATCCTATTACCTTATTACATGTCTTTCCTTTTCTTAGAACTAGATGACTTCTAATTCCCTTAGGATTACATCAATTTCCTAATCTTGTCCTAACCAGCTTGTTAGTGACTTCTATGTTGAAGTTTAACCAACAGTTCTAAACAATCACCTAGTAACGTATCCATTCACATCATGTGATTTTATCAGTGATGGGTGTAATATTTTGGAAGAAATACATTTCTTTACACTGTGTGATTTTATTGGCGATTGGTGTATCCTCTGAAAGAGATGCATTTCTTTATCAAATGAAGAGTGAGGAACCACTGACAGTCTTGTGTTTGCTTTTAATAGAACCAATAATATATTTCCTTCAAGGTCGTTCATCTTACGGCCTGTTACACATCACTTTCAAAATTGAATCACATACTTAGTAATGATATTTTATTTATGTAACCCCCCTGCAGCATAATGCAATGAAGGCATTATATTTAATTTTTGAGTATGTAGTCAAAGCAGGCTTGTTTTTTTTTTCCGAAGGGAAAAGGGCCTCGAAGAGACCCTAGAACTTTATTAAAACATTGCCCCATTCATACTGGGGTTTGAAGAAATACAAGCTGAAGGGGAAAAGGCATTCCACCTTCCCTCAAAGTTATTATGCATTGCATAGTGACACAGATTGTGAGCTAACTCATTTACATTCTTGCGGACAGATTGAAACTGTATACTATCAAAATGAGGAATTCTATCTTTTATTTTCCTAACCAGGGAATAAATACTAAATGGAATGGTCTGAGTTTCACCATGAATTGCCTTTATCACATTACAACATCCCCTTCAATTATAATAGGGGAAATTAGGGGGAGATCCAAAAAAAAAAAATTCTCATTCTCAGGCCCACAATTAACTTTAGGTACCGTGACACCCATAATTATATGAAATTATTAAAAATGTATGCATGACGGATTATGCATCCGCATGACGGGTTATGCATCAGGGGTATAATTGGCAACGCAACTTGGATATAACATATCTAAAAATCCGCGCCTTGGAATTTACAAATTTTATATCGTTGGAAATTTTTTTAAGAGAGCTACGCAACGAGTACAAACAACAATATTAAATTTTTGTTTTTCACGAAAAAATCGGAGGTGATCATCATTTTAGGCAAAATTTCGAAAACTGACTACATAACCATTATGCAGCCACCAAAAAAGATGCACAACACATTCTGCAGACGCATAACGAATTATGCAACCATTTTCTCGACTGCATAACAAAGTTATGCATCTATAACAAGTTATGTAGCCATTGTTTTGGTTGATTTTAGTGCGTACATAAAAAATTGATGCATAATGCATTATGCAAACATATTTTTGGATGCATAACAGGTTATGCATCTATTTTCTCGATGCATAAAAGATTGTGCAACAAATTTCTCGATGCATAATGCATTATGCAGCCATATTTTCAGATGCATAACAGGTTATGCATCAATTTTCACGACTGCATAACATGTTATGCAGATATTATTGTAGGTGCATGACAAGTTGTGCAGTCTTTGTTTTTGTTGGTTTCAATAGTGACGAAAAAGTTGATGCATAACGTGCTATGAAACCGTTTTCTGGACTGCATAACAAGTTATGAAACAAATTTTTTAGATGCATAACAGGTTATGCATCCATTTTCGTAGCTGCATAACAACTTAAAACAACACCCAACAGACTAAAAACCAAATCTGATCTTGACATGTTATGCAGTCATAACAACATGTCATGCATAACTAGCCACCAACTTCACAGCTCCCCATCTATATCTCGACAAAAATCAGACTCTTCAATCTCGTACAACAAGCACACCCTTATATCCATTGTTGCAGACGTAGAATAAAACATCATAGATTCAAGTCAAATCCTGGCAGCAAACCAAGCTGCCGTTGATAATGCTTCTTCTGTCAAAACCTGATGTGCTAAACCCTGTAATGTCACACCATAAACCGCCTCCAACAATCCTTGTTCGATACAAACACTAAACACCACCAATCTGCAGCCATTCATCTCATAAAACTGACGGCAGCTACACTCTTTCTTAGCTATTTTCAAGGACCCAAACTCTATCCGATGCTGAAACAAATTGGTACCCAAGTTAGATCACCATACTGGCTTCTAATTAACGCCACATCCGCTGCAAACAACCCTTGTACTCATCCCACAAACGCACAGCAAACTAGCAAGGAAACGGTGCGGTCAAGCAGCTGCAGCTGGTTATGTTCTTGTTGTTTAGCCTTGACCAAATCTTCCACAGCACTAACCAAATTTGCGAATCACTCTGCACCCTTTTCTTCCTTCTTTTCTCGGTGCCAGAACTGTACCAAACCCTCACCATAGACAACATGTATCCTTCGATATCTTGCTGGTTTCAAACCCACGGCAACAACACACAACACCCACACAAACATCTGCAGCAGCATTTGTTTCTTCTCATCTTCTTACACGACCCAGATAATCAACAATGCCCATCGCAGCAACCATTGTAACAGCTGCGAACTAGGTGGTAATAAGATGGTGGTTCAGCTTTTCTATCGAACAGTTGATATACGCTACCTGATGGTGTTGTTGTATGTTGAGAAACCATCTCCTTCAGCTCTCCAATTCCTGCAATTTCACATTCAACACAGCCCAATAACTCCACTTCTTCCAGGAATTATAAACTAGACTCATTTATCATCATTTACTGTCACAATCAACCACAACAACAACATCTCTTGGACAGATAAAAGAGGGGATGTAAGAAATTCTTCTTTCCTGGCTCTCTTGAGTTAAAATACAACCCAACCTTCTACATCATCTCGAGCTCTCGATTCTTCGAACACAACCACCAAAACCCATTTAATCAATCAGTCCCAGATCCCCTTTTCTTTGTTGATTTCAGTTTTGCAACTTCACCAAATTCCTTATCTGATCTTCTAAAACTTCATTCATAATCAATTACATCAACAGATCAGACCCTAACTTCTTCCTCTCAAACATTACCTCAACTGTAGATGATTCGAACCATAAACGAACCCTTGAATACACCCAATCCAGTTGACAAATGGACCCAACTTGGTTGCTGCAATTTCTAATCTCAATCGAGATTTTGGACTCCGTCGATAGATAGGAAAGAAAGCTGTAGGGAGATACGAATCTGAGAAGAAGAAGAAGAAGAAAAAAAAAAGACCGAAACATAATTTCAGAAATTATGGGTTTGAGAATAATTTTCTTCCAGAAAATGGGTGCGCGCCTGTGTTTTTCTGAGCGTGGGTTTCATAGTAGAAAAGTCTGGGAGAATGGATCTCCCTGTAGTTTTCACATTATAATATTCCTTAGATTTAAATTTTGTGCCAAGTCCAAGCCCAACAGAACAACCTTAGTTTCTTCGATCATCGGAGAAGTTGCGTCAAACAAAGAGGTACTGCAGCCTTGGAAAAAACTCATACAATCATGAATAATTGCACCAGCAGCTCCCTTGTTTGGCACAAACGCAACATCTACATTAATCTTCATGAAATTCACTGGCGGTGGTTCCCATTGCTGCAGACATATAGATGAATTATCTCCACTGAAATTACTATTTCCCTCTACACTACAGTTCTCAAAATCCATGTTTACCAATTTTAGTATTTTCCCTGGAGAAAAAGAAGCAGCTTGGAAAACGATTTCATTCCTCATCTTCCATAAATTCCACAGGATGCAAAGACCCATTTCAAATCTTTGAGCCTCTTCATCATTCATCCAAGAAACAAAAATCTCCTTTGGATCATGAACGTCAGCCGAGAAAGAAGCGAATAAAGGAACATTATTGAAAACCGTCTTATCTCATACACAGTTGAAGAGTAGATGCACCACCGATTCCACTTCTTCCTTACAGAAAGAACATTGAATCTCAATATTTCTGTTAAACCTGAAAATATTCGCCTTGACCGCTAATCCATTGTGTAAAACCCTGCATCCAAACATCAGAATCTTCGGAGGAATATTATTGAAAGCCCAAAATTTTTTCCATGGAAAATTACTCAATTCCGAGGAGGAAGGAATAGAATTTGCAAGACTCTTATAACAGGTTATTGAATTAAACTTGCCTGAATTTGATGGAGTCCAGATTGAGGTGTCGCTCCGATCCACACTACAAATGTAAGTATTCTTTATAGATTCAGCAATATTCTAGGTAAATAGACCATCAATCAGAATATCATTCCAATGTGTAGTATTAGGAATCAACAGGTCAGAAATAGTCTGAATATTTGGAGGAGTAATATCCAGTTTATGTAGAAGATGCTCCATTTGATTTGGGATCCATGGTTCATTGAAGATATTTAGGGTTGAAGATCTTGAAACTTGCCAGAAAACCTTGTTAGATAGAATTTCTCTAACCTCTAGCATGCTGCTCCAAATAGAAGAGCAATTACTTGGAGCATCTACCATACAAAATGATGCACCCTTTAAATATTTTGCATCCAGAATTTGCGCCCATCTGTCATCTCTATTCTCCAAAAATCTCCAAGCCAATTTACAGACTAATGACTTGTTTACGAATTCCATACTTCTAATGCCCAGAGTCTTTGTGAAGAAGTAATTTATTCTGATTAATGAAGTGAGCCTTCCTTGTGTCACACGGGTGCCCCCACCAAAAGTTCCTTATGATTTTGTCTAATTGACTAGTAACACCTTTAGGCAGAAGACATATTCCCATTTGGAATAAAGGAATTGCAGATAAAAACAACTTTAGCGAGAAGAGTTCTACCTGCATAGTTTACGAAGTAGTGTCTCCATCCTGCTAGTTTGGACTGATAGATACCAAGATACCTATCATCTTCTGTCATTACTTTGACAGACACCTAAATCATGAATAATTA
This sequence comes from Papaver somniferum, assembly GCF_003573695.1. Taxonomy (NCBI): domain Eukaryota; kingdom Viridiplantae; phylum Streptophyta; class Magnoliopsida; order Ranunculales; family Papaveraceae; genus Papaver; species Papaver somniferum. The sequence continues at coordinate 176,123,018 of NC_039365.1, read as the reverse complement.
TTTGTTTCTTCAAATCGGAGTTGCCTTTGCTGAAGTAGATCGAAGACTTATTATAATTTATCAACTGGCCGGAAAGATCTGAATACTGTTGAATAATGTTCTTCAGATTCTTGACATTAATCCTTGTATTATCTCCAAAGAAAAACAAGCCGTCCGCGAATATTAAGTGGGTAATTGTTGGTGCCCACCTATTTAGCTTGTAACCCTGATAAAGCCCCTGTTGTTCAAACTGATCCATTAAGACTGATTAAACTTGTGAGCAAATAATGAATAACATTGGAGACAAGGGACATCCTTGTCTGATTCCACGTTCACTTCTGAAGAAACCATGAGGCGCACCATTAAGATTTATAGAGAAAGAAGCCGTTGTGACACATTTCATGATAAGAGTGTGAGATAACCCAGTAACACCCATTAAATTCAACATATCTCCTAAAAAATTCCAGTTTACACGATCATACGCCTTTGACATATCTACTTTCAAAGCAAAATATCCATTTTCAGCCGAAGAATTGTGCATAGAGTGCAGTAACTCCTTTGCAATAACTATATTATCTACAATCTGTCTTCCTGGAATAAACGCATTTTGTTCCCATGATATAAAGTTATCTAAGAAAGGTTTGATTCTATTCGATAACAATTTTGCTACTACTTTGTAAAGAACATTACAAAGAGAGATAGGTCTATAGTCACTAGGCACATCAGGGTTTCTAACTTTAGGGATTAAAGTGATGTGGGTGTGATTCAGTAAATCAGGAAACTCAACATACATGAAAATTGATTTTATTGCTTGCACCACATCATTACAAACAACTGATCAACATTTTTTGTAAAAAATAGGAGAGTACCCGTCCGGTCCAGGAGAAGTATATGAACTCATCTTGACAATCACATCCAAAATTTCTTCTGGAGTTGGAGACCTTGAAATACTGTCATTGTCTTCTTGAGAAATTGCAGAGACATTGTTGGTAGTAATTGGTGGGACTTGAACACCCTGCGGTTGTTGGAACAAACCTTGAAAGTGAGAAACCAATTCCCTAGCAATATCATTTTTATCATAAATCCAACTTGAGTTAACAGATTGAAGATGTGTGATGGTGTTCTTCTTTCTACGTTGTTGAACTGACAGATGAAAATGCCTTGTGTTTCGATCTCCTTTTTCACCCAATTTTGCTTCATTCTCTGGTCCCAGTATGTAACTTCCATAACCAGGTACTCATTGAGTTGAGAAACAATTTGCTTTTCTAGTTAGAGAGTACGCACAGATGGTCTCCATGACTGAACTCTAAGTAGTTTAGTCTTAAGAAATGCAAATTTGTGTTTTACACAGGCGATTCTGGTTTTACTCCAATGAGAAAGAAAAGATCCCAATTTTTTCAGCTTCTTTTGAACGTCATATTCTGGATTTTGAGACCAGCATTCTTCCACGTTTTTTTGAAACTCCGGGTTAGCAATCCAGAAAGCTTCAAATTTATAGAAGGGAGGGGCTCTCACAACATTCCTTGACGTATTTAAAAGAAATGGAGCATGATCACTTGCTAATCTTGAAGAAGAACACATGCTTCATGGTAAGATATGCACCAATCTGGACTTGCCATTACCTTGTCTAATCTCTGTCTAATTAAGTTATCCAGTGACCTTCCATTGCTCCAAGTATATGCAGGTCCACTAAAACCCAAATCGATTAAAAGGCTTTGGTGTATGAAGTCATTTAAGTAGGAAATATTTGATTCCAAGACCGGTAATCCACCAAATTTTTCTTTTCCAGAAGAAATTGCATTGAAATCTCCAATAAAGCTATTAAGGATAATAACCCATCAGTTGAAGACTCTCCACAGAAACAGTAAGCATGCCGTGAATACTGCTATAGACCGGGTATTTTGCAATAGTCTTTAGGATAATTTAAACTTCCTTTTGAATAACATCTGTTAGATATGAATACCTAAGAAGTTGTAATAACCAACTATGTATCTAAAGCTTTTAGCACAATGGAAAATCAAAGATAGATGTAGATTTATTCCGTTACCTAAAGGCTTCTTTACAATGACTTTTCGTAATGCTGAAGACACAAAAAAGGTTTTAGAAGAAGGTCCATGGATCATTGAAACTATTGTTGAAGGTATCAAAATTATTCATGCAGTTAGAGTTCAAGAATGGTTGCCTGGTTTTGACCCTGAAAACCAAAAGGTAACCTCTTCATTGGTATGGGTTCAATTTCCGGGTTTAAGACAAGAATATTGGACTGAGAAGATCGTGTTAGCCATGGCGCAAACCCTAGGTAAACCAATAAAAGTCGATGAAGTTACATTGCAGAAAGAATTTGGGTATTACGCATCAGTGCTTGTTGAGATTGATTTCTCAAAACCTGTTAACAAAACAGTGTATGTGAAATCAAGATGGGATCCGTAGGGTTATGAACAGGTGGTCTTAATTCCTAAAGAACCTGAATACTGCGAGCATTGTAAGGTTTTAGCTCATCATCTTAATCAATGTAGGGAAGCTTCAAAGACACGTACAGACCAGGTGCAAGCCAGGAAAAGAGCTACTGGAACGAACAATGCTAGGGGTGGAAGAAAAAGGAACACAACTAGAGAATATGAGGCTCCAACTGAAGGTGAAATTAATAATAATAGTGAGAAGTTTGGAAAAAACCTACAGATTGTGCAACATAAACAATTGAATACTCATCGAAGATGGGCGGATGATGATGATGAAGTTGGGGATGTTGATCAATCGTTATACTCTGGTAGGTTTGATGCCCTGAAAAATAATGAAGTGATGGAAACTGATCAAGAAAAGAAGCAAGATTGTGAGGGTGTTTCTGATAAAATAACAGATGCAGGTATGGCTATAACTTCAGTAGTTTATAATCCCACTATTACTGAAATTATATAGGGTGTTGCAGCTGGTAAGAAAAGACTCAAAAGACGTAAACTTGGAAATAAATCTAAGGAGAATCTAACTGAAGAGGAAATACGTATGTGTATGGAGAGATTGGAGGAAGAAGGGATAAAAATGTCGAAGTTCGCTCAAGAAATTATAGATACTGCAGCAAATAATCTCATCGATGAATTGGCGGAGAAGGTGGGTAATGAATCTCCACTGGTTGATGAGAATGACGAGCAAGTTGAAAAAGATTATAATGAGGGGATGTAGGATGATACTAACCGATCAGCGATTGTAAATTATATGCCAGTGCTGTCTACAGTAAAATCTTCCAGCATAGATAGTGCGTTTGACCCTATTGCGGAGGAAGAAGCTCAGAGAGTCTTGAACTGGGTAAATATGAAGAAGGCTACAACAACAGTTGATAGTCATACATCGAAGAGTAGTAAATTTCGTGGTCCTTTACAACCACATAAACCCAGTTTTAAATGAAGTTTTAATGCTTGTAATCTATATGATGCTTAAAGTTCATGTGAAGATTATGCTTTAAGTTCATGTGAAGATAATGGGAGTTATAGGTTTTTACGGTTTCCTGTAAGGGCATGTTTTTCCCATTTCTTTTAATTTTTAGATATTTAGAGGTTTTGTCTGCCCTCTATTTCCTAAAGGGCCCGGGACCTTGGCGTCCCTTAGGTAATTACTTGTAATTACTGTTTTGGCTTTACTATTATGACTTAGCTAAAAAAAACCAACTATGTATCTCTTTTCAAAGATATAAATAACATCTCGACTCCACAACTTGAACCGTGGAAGTCATTCCTCCAAATATCGTGTTCTAAGTTGGTATCAGGAGGGTTCGATCCCCTCACTCTTCCGTTGTGAAAGGAATAATATACCCCTAATCTGCTCGTTAAAATACTTCAGAGAGTTTTGAACTCTAAATCATCTTTAGGTGTTTGTTTTTCACCCATATCACTAGTTCCATCACCTACTTTAATCACATCATCCATCCATTTTACCTACAACACAAATCTCTATCACCAGATCATAACAATACACCACCGCCATTAACATCGTTTGCTGCTAAGAAAGCTTGTTCAAAAGTCTCTGCTAGTGACAAGGCAACTGGACAAACTCTTTTGTTTCCTGTATCAACACTTAAAGATATGGTACTAAAAACACTCTTAAAAACCAGTTCTAAGCAAATTTCAATACCAAAACAAATTAATACGATTACGAATTATATCTGTTAACCAACACAGATCAATACTACCAATTGAAGAGGTATTTCGACTATTTCACACAACATTTTCAAGAGGTATTTTGACTATTTCATACTATGAATTTGAAGAGAAAAACCAATTTTCTCACACAACAGTTTGAGGAGCAGTTACCAGTTCGTTCCATAAGTTCCAAATACCAAATGGATGATATATTTACAAAAGGGCTATCTTCACCACGGTTCCAGTACATTAGAAGCAAGTTGCACATTCGTCAACTCAAGTACAACTTGTGGGGGGTGTTAAGGATAATAACCCATCAGCTGAAGAATCTCCACAAAAACAGTAAGCATGCTGTGAATACTGCTATAGACCGGGTATTTTGCAATAGTCTTTAGGATAATTTAAACTTCCTTTTGAATAGCATCTGTTAGCTATGAATAGTTAAGAAGTTGTAATAACCAACTATGTATCTCTTTTCAAAGATATAAATAACATCTCGACTCCACAACTTGAACTGTGGAAGTCATTCCTCCAAATATCGTGTTCTAAGTAAAGCATTGCTGACATTGACTTGCCGGACCAGATGAGAAAGATTATGCCAAAAGCTTGCTCTATCTGTAATCTTTGGAGGGCCATATGTACAAAACAAATTCCATGGATGTCTAGGTTCATCATTATGGATTTTAACATGAATAAGATTAGAAGAGTGAGAGATAACTTCCACATTCACCGTATCCTTCCATAATAGACAAAGACCACCGCTTCTACCAATTGAAGGTACCACATAGTTGTTGTTGTACCCAAATTGATTAATTGTTTCAATAGAAGCATCAACAAAAAGCTTTGTTTCAGATAAAAAGACTATTGCAGGATCCGTACCTCTAAGGAAAGAGTGCAGAGCACGAATTGTTGGGTTATTCCCAAGTCCCCAACAATTCCACGAGAATATTAACATTTATCATGCGGAAATTTAGGATTAGCCGCCTCACCATCTTCAGAATTTTGTTGATATGAAACTCTTCTAGCAATTTTGGGTTGGGCAGAGTTTCTTTTGACATACTCCGCATCTTGTCTTCTCTTTGGTCTTTGTGGATCAATGAGTAAATCCGAATCTTCTGGGGAATCCAGTACTTGTGATCTTGCCATTGCTTTCCACTCTTTGTTAAAAACTCCACCAAAAGAATTTGTTTTGGAAACAACCTTCTTTTGCTTGTTGTTGGTAGGTCGGTCAAGGACTAGATTAGGAAATCTAGTTGGTAAGGAAACCAAGTACTTGTGTCCTAAGTATAGAAGCTTAAGAGGTTTGTCTCTTAGAGCTAAGTTAGGAAACCCTATACTTGTAGGAAATTAATCCTTGTTAAGGAATGTGTCCAGTCCTATTGATGTGTATAAATAGCCTTAGAGAGAACTAGATAAAACACACCAGAACTAAGTAAAAGTTCTCTTCTTCTTGTCTATGGCTTTGTATATTCCAACCTATACGGTGATATATAAAATTTCTATTCCTTCCCGAGGATTCATTCTCGTTAAATACTTGTTCTTCTTGTATGTGTGATTGTCTTTCTTGGCGATATTGAGTTACCTCGTAGTAGTGCAAACCTAACACTTCTGCAGGCTTTGGCGCAACAATTGGTATCAGACCAAGGAGACGCTCTTGGATACGGGTACTCGAATTGCAGTTGAAATGAAGGTATTTTTCTAAAGATTGCTTGAGGTAATACAAATCTCAAATGTTCTGTTTTTATCTATATTTGGTTGTTTGTGAACAATGGTTGACGGGGACGAAGATCCGAAAAATCCTTTAGGAGAACATTCGGAGTCCACAAATAAAGATAAAGAAACAAAAAAAGAAATACTTCATTCACATAGATTACAACTCAAGGTATAAAAGTTTACAGGAACCAATAACTTTGGTTTATGGTGTTTGCAACACCATAAAAGTGTACTTAAAACTTAAGAAAACATTAAAAGGAACTTGCAAACACAAAGGGGCACTTAACCACGACCCCTCCTTCTTAGTTCCACAAACACCTCTTCTTCCACCTTGGTCTTCATCTTCCGACGCATCATTACCGGGTGGGCCGGTAGTACCACCTCCACTTGTACCTTCACCAACTTGTTGAGACCTCTTAGTGGTAGGCTTTTGTGCGGGTTCCTCGGGTCCTTGTCCTTTGTTGATGATTGCATCCCACTTATGGTAGAGGTATTTTTGTTCTTCAACGGTCATAGATGTTTTGCAACCAAGTTTGGCCTTCATTTGTTTCAACATCTCCCTACCCAGAACAACCTATTTTTTCATTTGTCAACAACTTATCACCGTGAGATTGAAGACATTTTTACCATAACTAATTTATGAAGTTAGTATAATTGAAGTCATTGTCACCATTATCTTGAAATCCTTGACAACTTCTTCGGAAGTAGACTTGTCGGTGATCTTGATTGCCTACGCCTTCCCCTTATCAGCTAACTTTTGACTTTTCTTATTGATAATGCAGGGATGAGAAATTTGGTTATACCAATCCATATAGACCGAATCTTCTTCACATGGATCATTAACTAAAGGTGTTAACTTGGACGCATCTAATGTGTGTTCGTCTAATTTCTTCCAAAACTCAAGGGTGGGATCAGGATCATACTTTGGTTCCCATGATGAAGTGGTGCTTTTAGTTTCATTACCACCCTTTGGTAACAACCTGAATTTCTCGTCAAACAAAGGAACCTTTTGGACGCATCCTAATTGACTGAGTACTCGCCGAGGATCGTATATAACATAATCACCGGGATATAACAATGGCCCATGGTACATACCTACCGGAATATCCTCATCTTCAACAACTTCATCTTCTTCATCTTCCTTCTCATATGGTTGAAAAACGACGTCATCAACACCCATTATGTTTAACGTCTCTCTCAAACTTTCCACCAACTGTTTTTTATTCCTTTTCTTCGAGTCCTCGTACTCGTACCATGCTGCAGTTGGCTCTGTATCAACCCAATCGATATCCTTCTCAAATATTTTGGCCAATTTAAAAATTGGGAAATGGTCATATACCCCCACCTACATCCAAAAAACCACATTCAAAAATCAAAGGAATTGAAGTGATAGAAACGATTTTTACTTGGAAACATCAAAGTAAGAATAAAGTTTGTAAACTCGGAGCATTGTTCGGCTTATATGGATAAAGTATCATAAGCCAAACCAAATAAGTAACAAGTTCGGATTACACGATATTATAGTTATAAGCCGAACCGCACTCTGATTTCTCAGAAGTTACCTGAAGCAAAGTGAAGTTCCCTCCGATGTTTGTAATTGTCAACCTAGACGCGGTCGCAAGTTGGTCCAACAGGTAATCTATCATAGCCGTTCCCCAAGCATACTTGTTAGCGGTTTCAAGATTCTTTACCAATTGGAGATAATTAGCATTTACCTTGTTTCCGGTAAGGTCGGGAAAGATATCTCTACCAAGAGTACAAAGAAAGTAGGAAGTTCCGGTTTGCTTCACTTTGATGTCATCCATTACCAACACCCCTTCTTTTACTCTCTCCTTTGTGTTCTCAAATTCCTTTTTCAAGTTAGTGACCTTGATCTTCTTATTATTCTTATTTCTGCCATTGGGTATGAATACGGAATCGACATCTTTAACGGACCGACAAAACTCCAACTCAGTTTTGTATGCACCCCAACCAAGAGTTTCCTCGTACAACTTGTATATCTCATCCCAGCTCATGTCATAAAAATTAGCATCCACACTTATACCCCTTGCTTTAAGGCCTGTAATCTTACTTGCATCATCAGGAGTGATTTTCATCTCTCCAAAAGGTAATTGAAATGTGTAAGTTTCTGGACAAAATCTCTCGGAAAATACAGAGGCCGTCACACTATCATATTCCTAATGTCCATATTGAATGGCAGGCCATAAATCACTGGCTTGTAAGTAAGCAACCACCTCAGGAACCTCTGCAGAAAGTTTCCATTTTGCTTCCCTCTAGTGTCTCAATACTCGGACTGCATGGTTGTGATCATGAGTCTCATAAATTCTCTTCGCCCAAGATTCGGCATAACCAATCAACACATTTCCTCCATCTTCCGGAAGACCATGAGGCAAACCCTCCAATCGAGGTGAAATTACGTTATCTTCATCAGGAGTGTGTAAACCTGTGATCCGTTGTTCTGCAACTTTCTGCTCTTTCTCGGGTTCTGCAACCTTCTTCCCTTTCTTCTCTTTTTTGGGTATCCGTTGGGGTTGTGTTTCTTGATTATCATCAACTTCTTCGTCATCATCTATTCATTCTTCTTGTCTTTCAACTCTTACTTGTTCATCTTCTTCTTCTAAAATGCCTCATCTACCTCCCACTCCCAATTTTTTCTTACCTCCTCCTCGAGGATTGGGAGTTTTAGAAGTAGAAGGTGTTACCTCCATCTTCTTCCTCTTTTTAGCTGCAGTGGTCCTGACACAAGTATGAAAGTTATAAGGCTACTTCGAACAACAAAAGAACACAAACTATATGAAATATGGATTTGAAATACCAAAAACTTGTCAACAAATAAGAAGGTTCGGCTTACCCGAAATAACAAATACGCGCCGAACTTTCATTATCTTACACAGAGAGTGGTTCGGCTCATATGTACAAAATAATTATAAGCCGATTCTACATATTCGGCTTATAACCAAAACTACGGAATAAGCCGAACCTATAATTATAAGTTGAAACATGTATTCGGCGCAACATGATATCATATAAATAAGCCGATCCTATAGCCTTGTAAAATTTATGAAATTTTAACAATAATATTCGGCGTAACCCTAATACTATCGAATACGCCGAATCTACACTTATGAATTGAAACATATATTCGGCGCAAAATGGTGTCATAAAAATAAGCCGATCCTATACACATGCAGAATTCATGAAATTCAAACAACATTTATTCTGCGCAAAACTAGTACTACCATATAAGTCGATCCTATACACATGCAAAATTTATAAAATTCACACAACACAAATTCGGCTCAAATCTAACACCATCGAATAAGACGATCCTAAATATAAGGCTCTGTGTCATTAAGTTCAGATCAAAACAGAAATTCATTTTAAGCCGAGCCATTCATATGCACTTTCAGGGTTCAGTTTCAAGAACAGCTCCGCGCACATCCAAAATTAGTTTTACGCCGAACCCTACCCTGTAACGGCCGCACAAACATGCTTTTGACGAATTAAATCTATCATACCAATCAAAAACATCAAATACGAGATGGGTTTGTAGAATTAACCTTCTCATTCTCATTTCAGGAGTGGGTTCTTCTTCAATCTCTTCTTCCGGTTGGATTTGTGGTTGATTTTCAGTTTCTTCTTCACTCTCTAAATCTTCTTCTTCAACAGGTTGTTCAATTGATCAATTAGAACGAGATACTTGCTTACGATGACCCATTATATAGATGAGTTTAATTGTCGATCAACTTTCACGAATCGACGATTAAATTTCGGCAATGATGCGATGAAAAAAAAAAGTTGGTTCGGCTGTGGAGGGGGAAGAAGAAGAAGAAGGGGGTTTAATGAAATTGATTTTTTGGTTTAATGATTTTAGGTTTTTGTATTAGGGTTAGGGATAAATTAGTAATTCAACAGATTTAAGGGTATATAGGTAATTCAATATGCCCAAAAACAGCTAACTTTTTATAATCATTCTCTGCCTTCAATTTCCAAAACTAGCCCGCTGCCAAGAAAAGGTCGACAGTCCATTAGCGAGGCCCATTTAAAATAAGACCCAGTTCTTCTCTGAGTTAAACCGGATAGATGAGTTGGATCGTCTTACCGAGTTAACTCAGCTAACTGAAATCCATGAAGAGTTCCAGGCCTAATTCAGGCTTACATCCCTGCACAATTATAGTTCATACAAGCACATTCATTCTAATCCACTCAAGCAAGCATTCATTCATACGTGGTAACAGCCAACACCCATATGCAACTTCAATCACCATTATCCATTTCCTTGTCAGGTAGTACTCAACCTAACTGCAACATCATTGATCACATTAATCCGCAATCAAGCCTCCATCCAGATGTAACTCGACAGATACACACACTCTCTACAGTCCAGAACCATTCATATAAACTTCCCTTGTCAGTTTCTTCTAACCATTATAACTAGAACTGTAGATCATCACAATCTGCATTACTCTCTTTGCATCACCAACTGCAGTTCAGCTTCACAATCCCTTATCAGCACAACCAAGCCAACAACTCTAGCTGCACTTCCTCTTGCAACAATTCCAGCTCCAACCACTGCAAAACCATCAGCACCTGCAACACCACTAATATCTCATTTAATCACCACTGTTTGCTTCACAACACCTGTAGCTCATCTCTCTACCTTGTAATGTCAGAGCAACACATCCTTTCTTGTGCCTCAAGCCACTTTTACTGTTTTATCTCCAACTGCAGTATCATCTTAACCATCAATTCAATTGCAGTCACCAGAAACAACTGCATTGCAACCACTATTTGCAGCTCAGCTGCCATCTCAGACCAGCCAGCATCATTCTCATTTCATTACAGCCCATGCCTGCTTACCAAATCAACCTTCTCTGCGTTTCAGCTTAAAGCAACAGTATCAATCATGTACTTCTTTCATTTCTAAACCCTAGAATCAATCTCAGACCCATTCTTCAATTTGTTTCAATTCAAGACAGCAACTCAATCAACCCTTTGCAGATTCATGCTCAAATTTCTTTTAAAGATCCACCAGAGCCTGATACACATCCATCATCATCTCAATCTTCTTCAATACAGGTCAACACTCCCCATTGCAACTACCATGAGCTCAATCATCTCTGCAACATTCAGTAACACCCATACAACTTCTGTATCAACTCCATCTGCACAAACCACTTGAATCAACTCGAATTGTAATAAATACCCATTCTTCATAATCCCTACTTCAATTTACATCTCAATCTCCTTTATTTCTCTCGAATTGTAACAGGAACAAATAATATTCTTCTTCCACATAACCCGTTAAATCTTCAGCTCTGCATCTCCATCGATCTTATTAACTCAGCACAGACTCTCCACAACTGGAGCTTACTCAAAACCTCTACATTTCATTCTCGAATTGATTCAGCAACTGAGATGTTGCTTCTTCTCTTCTCTCTAAATTCAGAGCACCATGAAGATGCAGCCGCATAAATGATTGAGAGGAAACATTTATCTCAATTTTAGGTTTAGGTATTGATTAAAATTGATGTTGACACCCAAAATTCTGATAAGGGCTAGCTAGATAAATTGTCTGTAAAATGATAAATTTTTCTCCCTGCTCAACATGGTTGTTTTCTTCTTCTTTTGCTCCAAAAGACTCCTTTGTGCCTAAAACTCATAAGTAAACATAAGATACATATTTTACAAGAAAAATAACAAATAAAACGTAAAAATAGATATAAAATCATGGTGTTTAAAACACCTATCAGCTGGAGTCCTTTACAGCCTAAGAGTTGCTACAACTCAATTGAAGACTTTAAACCAATCTGCCTCCCACGGATAATCCTATATGTGTGATTTTCTTTTTGATCGTAGATCAAGGTGGGACTAAAAATCAATAGCAAAGTCTAGCTAATCTCAAAATCCGGACTTATGAACAGCCTAGATTAATTCACCTCACAAGAATTAAACTTGTGGAATCAACAAAGTCTGAGACGAAGAGAAATTTGATGATTTCGATCTATCTTTTTCAAGTGAGCAGCTCAACAATCGAACAAGATCTGGGTACTTGATCTATCAGATAAATAATAGCTGGACCTGGATTCACGAATCCCTATGAAGTCTTTGTAGTCGCAAAAACCCTAAAAGGGTTTTAGAAATACGGAGACTCTAGTTTACAACTAGGACACACCAAGAAAAATAGTGTCAGGATTCAAAGATCATAGTTGCTTGAGGTTCCCCTTTTATAGACATTGAAAGCATAAGTTGCTTTAGTTTAAGCTAAGATAGCTTTGGAACCAAGAAGACAATATCCACCGTTAGATGAATCTTTGAATCTTACATAACAAGATATACACTCTGGTTAGGATGAACCTTAACCAACCATGTACAAACACAACACTTATGAATGATTAGTCGAAACTAGCCAACTGAACTATAAGCTTGAGTATTTTTATATAACACTTAACTCGAGTCACAATTATGTGATCAAATATGTCTATGGTGTTTTTAGAGATTATTCAAATTCTAATTATCTCGGAGAAATAATTTTATGTGCATATGAATTTAATCGACATGGTAAGTAGGCATAGTAGGTACATATACCTAACATGTTCATGAACAGTTATGTCATGGTACGTATATCGATATGTATGCCTCAAGACATAACCGAGTTCCGGAGTTCACAAAACTTTTTCGGTATGCGAACTGGTACGGACACTATTAAAACGTAACCGAGTTCCGGAGTCCATGGAACTTTTGTGGTATGCGTACCGGTATGGATACCAAAATGGTTCTGATACCAACACTTATTTTCTATTATGCGTACTGGTTTACGTACCGATCCGGATTCACGATTTCACGGACTTTTAAAGGTGTGCATACTAATATACGCATACCAAAAAATTTGTTGTCGACATACAACTACTTCGTTACGTATACTGAGTACATGTATTACGGCTTCAGACTTATAACAATTTTCCCAGTTTGTAAGATTGGTATGTATATTTTCTTGTATCTGAATTTATATTAGTTATATATTTCTCTCTACATCAATTCGAAACAATCCCAAATAACATCAATGACACATATCATTGTTTCAGGCTATTTTCGAATGATAATATTGAATCATGATTTTGATTGCGAACAATAAATTGTTCTTAACTGAAATTCATCAAGTATGAAAAAACATTCGTTAAGCTTAGTCATATTTCGAGAACTAATTACCAAGATAAACTTGACTCGAAATTCTTGATATGCTTGCAACAGTCTAATTAGTTGTGCAACAGCGTCTCATAGATAGAAATATGAATATAACTTGAAATAGGTGGTTCAGTCTTCACTTACCTTTTGTTGAATAAATAGGTGGTCCAAAAGCTTCTATTGATCTTCGCCTTCAAATGGTAGAACGCAATGATGACTGTCGTGATGTCCGTTTCTCAACTACACTTCTAACATAATCCGAGATTTAACTAATTGTAGACTAGAAATCAAGATATAGTTTTAACAATTAAATTTCACAACAAGCTTGAGATAGCAAAACTTGTGAGTTCGACCGAGAAATGCTCTAACAATCTCCTCCTTTGTGAATTTTAGTTAAAAAACTTATCAATACATATGGATAAAAAAATATAAAGCTTCAAAACCTCTTTGAATCCATCATGCCTTGATTTCCTTGGTTTCTTCAACTCCTTGAATTCTTCGTCACTTTAAGTTGCAGTGATTATGAACGTGTTCAACTCAACATCATTGGTGTTGAAGATATGTAGCGATAACAACTTTGAGAACAAATATTCTCAATCGTTATTATACTGAAACATGTTACTATTATCTTCTCCAAAGCTCAATTGTATCACAACTTTGAAGTAATACTACGGTGATATTTCTCCCCCTTAATCAATGCTTGCATCTTTTGCATAGTAGGTGAAACCTATAGATTATTGATTCACTCGCCCTTTCATAATGATCCGTAAACCATATGTATGTAGTGTGAAACTCCTAATTAGTTCTCCCAGTTTTTGTCAATAATTGGCAAAGGTACGAAAATCATGGGATCATAACGAATTCAAACAAAAAATCCTTCAGGATTTAAAAGTAGTTACGTGTCAATTTTATTTAGATGATATCACATAGTAAGAAAATACTTAACGCTCATCTAGGAGATTTAAGATACAAGCATCCCTGTAAATTCCACATCCACACACCCCAAATGGATATAGCAATTAAGCACAAATTTCTATAAGAACTCTCCTCCGTTTGATGTCATTCCCAAGAGAACAACATGAGTGACCTTATTTTAATAAAAAGAAGGATTTTGTCGGATATTAACAAATCACATGAATTTGTATCCTGAACATCGACTTAAATAAATCTCAACTCCAGTTACGAACAAAGAGATAATTTTAATCGGTATGGATCAACATAAGAAAATCGTACGGAGTGTACAGTGCAGTAATAACATAAAAGTGTGATCACGAGTAGATCGATACTTCGAGAAAATTCCCAAAGATTTTGTTCTATTTTTTGTTTATAAAAAGCATAATAGATTTAACCCTGATCATATATGAGATATCAGTTCAATTTACGAAAGTAAAGGACACTTATATCTCATAAGAAGTCCAGAAAAGATCCATGAAGATCAAATGTTGCAATCATATTATCTAAGATATATACTTGTAAACATATAAGATTTGATTTAGTCTTGGAAGTAAAAACCAATCTTTTCTGCTAGGATTTACACCAAGATTGACTACCAAAAACGTATAAAGATATTTCCTTGACAAATAAGAAGATGTATATATATAACTCTTAAGAATCGTGCATCATATGTTCACATATAAACCAAGAAGGTTGTGAATATTCAAGCAATAACTGTGTTGAAAAACACTCAAGACTTAACTTACGAATCATGTTCAATAAATATTTAATGATCAAAGTTGTCGTAGAAGTGTTAGAGAGTGGTTTTCTAATGCAAAACATATTGTAAAAATAATTTGAATGTATCTGAAAAAATTCGGCAGGGATGGTATGCATACCGGTTATGTGTACCAACCCTATTCGTGAACTCAGACGGCCACGTACATGTATTGTCCATGTTCCATTATTTCAGTAATAGTTTTATACTCTCTCTTTAATCGATTTGAAACATTCCTAAAGGACATCCATGATGAATATCATTGCTAAATGGGCTATTTTCTAATGATTAATCTTGACTCAAAATTTAGTTAATAAACAATATTTTGTTCTTCACTTTATTTGTCAAGAATATGAAAAATAATTGCTTGTATTTCGAGAGTTTAAGCAAGATAAGCTTGAACTCGAAATTTCTTATTTTCAATTCACCAAAAACATCAAGTAATCGACAATTCGACATTGTTTGTTTCTTCAAACCTGAACATTTAAGAATCTTAAACACAAATCAAGTCAGGTAAACATTAACGATACACAAGGTACATGGATCATTAGACGCATTGATTTGTATATAATTAATACTTATCCTACAAACTATTAACTCTTATCTAGTAGCAAAAAATAAGAGTGCAAAACTAAAAAAAAATTTTTTTTGATATCAATAGTTCATGGAATCACGCATATAATAATAAAATCATAAAACTTGCTCAAGTTTATAGACATACCTTTTAGATGAATCCATTCATGAATCCTACGGCTTTACCAAATATTCAAAATCTTACTCAACATGATATGTGCGCCCCAATGTTGTTGCTCCCCTCACTGTATTCATAATAGGGCAATTCTTGATGAGGATGCACTTTCAACGCAATTAAGTTATATTGGGGTGAACAATGCCTTGCTCCCCACAAGTGGTTGAAACAAACTTTTCTGCGTCTATGGATTTTCACCATCTATAGTTTTTAACTTATTTTATTTCTTCTTCCACCAATTCTTGCGTTTCACTTTTGGATTATCATGAAAGAAATCACTTTTAAACTCATTCGTATCTAAATCCATTTTTCCCAAGAATTTTTTAACTTCCAACATCATGGGTTTTTCCTTATCCATAGTCATGGAATTTTCTAGGAGATCATTCCCTTTTACACTCAATGCATTATTGTCTTTCTTTGGTACCCACTTATGAGTAGGAACAATCAGAACCTTCTTCCTATTATTCTCTTCAATATTTCTCAAAGGAGAATTGGATTGACTATTCTTTTGCAAGTTAGTCTTTCTCCAATTGGGAGCATCAGATCTTGTCTTCGTCTTTAAAAAGTCGTTCTTTTGATAATCATTACAGTTGTGAAAAGGCTTCGCATGACGTTTATAGGCAAATCTAGGTTTATCACAGTACTGATTCCTTTGCCTAAAGGTTGGACGTCGGCAACCCATAATTTGAAGGGTATTATCCTTAACATATGATCTAGGTTTGACAACTTCTTGTGCTTCCCAAACAAGAACATCATGAAGTTTTTCATTCCTTATACATCCCCTTTGCATGTGACCTTTACTTCCGTAATAATAGCAAACATAAGGAATGTTATTACCTGGATTCGTGTGTGCTGGCTTTGGAGGTTGATATAATTTTCTCTTTCGAACCTTAACTTCCAGAGTAGGTATTTCACTTTTGTCATCAGTGGAAAATTTTGGTTGAGAAGAATCACTAGCCTTGACAAATTTTGCCTCTTTGCTAATATTTGGAGCATCTATTCCCTTATAGCCCAATCCTCGTATATCACGATGATTTTTACTTCCTCCTAGCATAGTGGTTAGTTTATTTGATATAATATTGAACCTTTTCAAGTCCTCTTCCAACATCTTGATTTTATCAAGAACAACAACTAAATAAGCCTCAAGACGTTTTTCTTGAACGAGATAAGCACTTCTCCGTTCTGAAAACTAATTTTTGAGAGTTAGTCCTTGCTTCAGATTCTGCAAGTTTCTCTTCCAACAAAAAATACTTTTGATAAAGCTTATCAGATTCAAGTGATTTCTTACGTAGACCTTCCTCATAATCTTTGAGGATCGATTCATTAGAGAAATTCGAAACATAAAGGCATAAAAATCTTCTAAATTTCTTGTTTTCTCGACAGATAGGAGTCAAAAAAAAAGTGAGGAAAGAAGCCATCACCTTTTTCTTTTCAAGATCTAGGTCTCAGTATCTTGGCATACTCTGAGATATCCTCATATACATCTCTATCAATATTTGAGACACCTTCATTAGAAAATTCATCAAACTGTTTTTGTAGGTGTGTTTCCCAGTTATCCACAGTTTCTTCATCACTCGAGGCGATTTCATGAAGGTTTTCAGATAATGATTCAGATGCGACGGTTTCCTCAGGTGAACCAAAAACTTGAAAAATATCTGAATAATTCTGAAATGGTGATACATTTATCGATATTGCACTCTTGTCCATATAGTCAGATTACTTCAAACACAGACTTATTAGGTATTAAACACGTGTTTGCCTGCTCTGATACCGTTGAAAACGCAGGGGTACCAAAATACACCACCAGCTTTTTCCTTAGGCAACCTGTATAAACAAACTTAAATATAATTCTGATATTCAACTTAATGAATCTCGATCAAAGAATAATATTCAGAGTTATATCTCTTTCTCTCCTAATCTGAAAGTTTACAGAGACAATTCCGTGAACCTGATTTGCGGGTTAATGTACTTGGTGATTCCAAAGATCAATTTCCAAGTATCAATCAAGTCGTATCCAACAAATAAGGATCGATGTATCTATTCTGATTGATAAACTCACAACGTGTGATATTTTAATTATAAAAATAAACAATATAATGCATAAAAAAGAAATAACACAGACACCAGAAGTTTTGTTAATGAGGAAACAGCAGATGCATAAAACCCCCGGGACAGTGTCGTCCCTGAGGCAAGGTCAATGAAGGTTGAGTATGGGGAAGCACACAGTCAAGGGCTGTTAGAGCATTGCTCGGTCGACCTCGCATGCGTTGCTATGATGCGCGTCGTTTACGCAACAAATTAATTACTTCTTTCCACACAATTAACTGGTAATATAATGGCAAGGAGTTCGTTCCCACGAAGAGCAGTGAGACCTTAGTTGTTATAAGTAACCGAAAGGGGGTTTTTAGATTTTGAATTGAACTAATTAATAAAAGAAAATAATAAAACTTCGTTGTAAACAATGAGAAGAAAGATGACTAGGGAATTCTTCGCCGTCACTGAACTGAAACTTAATTGAATACAAGTTTATCTATTGTTGAATTTATATTGTTACCAACCGTAGAATAGCAATAAGCTCTGCTATCCCCCGGATTCCTGTTGTCACTGGATACGGAAGCGCTCGACTACCCTTTTCTATTCAACTAACCCACCAAGAATAAGCTCTCAAGGTGTAGATTGACCGAATGCTTTACACTCTGTGAATCAGGTTGATCCTAGCATCAGAAGCATAGGCTCGGCCTGCTTACTAGTGTTATCTTTATACACAATTGCTTAACAGAATCCCTCTATCAGCTCTTGCGATTTACTACTTGTGTAAAGAGTTGATGTGACAATTACACGTATCACACAACCTTAAACTAGAAGAAATATCGATTGGTTGATTTAATTGATTACTTTAAATAACCCCTCAATATTCTTAAATATTAAAAATAATAAAGATAATCAACAATAAAACAAAACTTGAAATAAACTAAATTAAAGCTTTATTGTTGAGGACTCTAAAATCATCCCTTATCAATAAGAAGTTTAGCTACTCATACCTAAAGAGTAATAAAAATTAAATAAAAAAAAGAAAGAAATTAAAAATAAAAATAAAAGCTCACAATAAAATCCGGAACAAAAACTTTATTTCGCTTTCTGTTTCTGTCTTCTAACTAGAGAAAATAATAAAAGAAGAAGTGAAATTTTCATTTGAGTTTTGACTCATGTTTATAGCCTCCAAATACCTTTGCCGATCCACAAAAATCGTACAAGATAGAGAACAAAAGTCGGTGAAGTTTATCCTACTGATAATTGAGTGCATCGCGGTGTATTGTAGCAACATGTGTATGGCTTCTGTTCCGTTCGATCCTTCGAGGAACCATTTGTATCTTCATCTGCACCGTCGTATCCAGTCTCTATGCTCCGTAATCGCACAATTAACACCTTCCTCTCTACGCGTCAGAGCTTGGGCAGAAGGACTGCAAAAACGCTGCAACACACGCCTTTTTCCTCTTTCCTTTTTGCTCCACGTGCTGGGCAGGTCCCACCGTGACATCATCGCAGCAACCCAAGCTCAGAACTACAGAACCGTACTCTTCTGTATCTTCTCTATCCCGTTGCTCATCCCCTGCCGACCATCACGGTTAATGGCAGCAGAAACTACCAGTACATCATCACGGCCATGTTGTTCCAGCGAGCAACCATTGCCCATATAACTCCGCAAACTCGAGAACCGAAAGACCTTCTTCATCACTGCCTCTTCTTCTCGATTAATCTCGTCATCCCCGCCAACAGCTCCATCAATCGCCGGCGACAGTAGCAGCATCCATGTTCCACTGCCAAGCTCTAGTTTCGCTGATTTATCAAAATCAAGCTAGTACCCAAGTTTTCTATTAGCTTCAATGACCCACTGATGTCCGCCAAATCTCGAATATCACTTTTCCAAAATCCATCACCGTCGTGATCATCATGATCATCAAGTTCCGACTGCCATCGCCTGCATTCTAGTTTGCAACATTGAAGACAAAGTGCCCCGAGTAAGGAAGGCGGGTGCCTTCATTAGATTTTGAGTTCCAACTTCCCCTCAGTAAATGACATGACTTCCTTTAGCACTTCCTTTGAAAATGTCTGCCCCTTAACATTAGAGTGTCCCTTAGCGATCTTCATTCAACTGTCAGTCCAGGAAGACTGGCAGTTTAATTCCAGTTTCATTCTTGTTTCGCCCATAACTTCTTCATACGATGTCGGAATGACTCCGTTCTTTCTCCATCGTCTTCGTCTTCTCGTCCTCTACAAAATGAAAATTAGAAATCTTGTCCTTGAACGAGCTAAAATTGGTCTTTGGCCATTCTCCACTTGTAGCTTGCTTCTTTCCTTGCACAATTAAGTGCAAATTCACTTCTTTTGGATGATTTACCTAACATAACACAAATAAGAGAAAACCAGCGTAATATACAATAATTTGAAAGAAAACCAACAAATACTACCATGGAATTGACACCAAATATGTGTGAAAAATGCACTTATCATGCTATCTCAAGCATGTTTGTCAATGTTATTGATCAAAACTATAAGTCTTTATTTCTAGTCTACTATACCTAAGTCTCGGACTAGGATAGAAAGTGTATTTGAGCTCAAGAACACCATGGCGATTCATCATACAAGACGAAGATCTACTCAAGAAACCGGTGGAACTTCATCAACAAAAAGGTATGTGGAGACTTGAACTTCTCAATCACTCACAAGTCTATCTATTCTATCTCCTACTCTTTGAGAAAAAAGTCGTATGCTATATAGACTTTGATTATACACATTTGGTATTTCGAGCCAATTATATCTCGCCTATCTATATCTCGAAATATATGTTGGTAAGCTTTTCGCTTCGATCAAGTTTATCTATACCTGGTGACGAAAGTCATGATACGTTTCAATCATCTTGAAAATTGCTTTTACGAAAAATGGTGTAACAACTATATAACGTCCTCTAAGAATGTTTCATTGATTGGAATGAGAGTTTAGATTACATAACCAATGATGGATATAAGCATTGTTGTGGAAACACATATATGTACAAGTCATATTCCTTGAACCAAAGTTTGCGAACTTTGTTGATCAAGAGAACCGGAAGAACGGCGCAGGCCAAGTCCGCAAACTCCGTCCGCAAACTGCCGAAGTTCTCAAACCCGAGAATTTCTGCTGGAGTTGGCAAACTATGTGCGTTCGACTAGTCCGCGAACACAGTCCGTGAACCGGCGAAGTTCTCAAACTCGAGAATTTCTGCTGGAGTTTGCAAACTCTGCCCGGTAAATTAAGTCCGCGAACTTGATAAGGTTATATATCTAAAGATGATTTCTGAACTTAAACTTAAAAAGACTAAGGAATGCAGTTTGCAAACCGTGGCTATAAAAATTCATGAACCGATTCACGTGAATCAGATCATCTTTGCTTCAATTGTGTCTTGTGTAGTACATGAGATTTCCTTGCAATTGAACAACTCTCTAACTAGTTTGTTTGAAGTCAATTGAACTAGTTATGGTGAAGAAGAACATGGTTGATATGAAATGCTCATATGGCTAACCATTTGGTTGACTATTGTTGAACCAACACATATACACGTTTGGGTACGGTTGCGCAAACCTAGATGCGTATATTTCATTTGTGTATAACAAGCTAAGTTTTCGAACGAACAATTGAGAAATATTAGCTTGAATCTAAATCAGGTTTTCATCTAACGGTGAATATTGAATGCTTTGTTACTAAGTTAACATAGATTGCAAACCCTGATTTGAAAGACTATATAAAGGAGACATCTAGCAATTAGGAAAACTAATCCCCACACCTTTCGTGTGATACTAGTTCTCTTGCTAGAGTCGATTCTCCTTTAACCTTTGGTTTTATTCTCTAAAACCAGGTTAACGACTTAAAGACTTCATTGGGATTGTGAAGCCAGACCGATACTACTTTATCGTAGTTGTGTCCTCTGATCTTGCATCTTCTATCGTACGAGTACAATCAAAACGATTGGCTTGAGATTGATATCTCCGATAGGCAAGATAAAGAAGTCACAAACATCTTCGTCTCATTGTTTGTGATTCCACGATGTCCTCTTCGTTTAAATACAAGTAAGACTGTTGTGAGGTTGATTAATCTAGGTTGTTCTTCAGGAATATAAGACCGGATTATGAATTGGTTCCTGTTCACCTTGATTATATATCAAAAGCCGGAACAAAAACTTTAGGGTTTTTCTGCAGGAGACAGATTGATCCTTTGATAGACTTGTCTGTGTGAGACAGAATTTGTTTATTGTTAAGCCTGCGGTTTTGGATCGTAACAACTCTTAGTTGTGGGTGAGATCAGCTAAGGGAAACAAGTGCGCAGTATCCTGCTGGGATCCGAGGCGTAGGAGCATAACTATACCTTGGATCAGCGGGAGATTGATTGGGGTTCAACTACAGTCCAGTACGAAGTTAGCTTGGAGTAGGCTAGTGTCTGTAGCGGCTTAATACAGTGTGTGTGTTCAATCTGGGCTAGGTCCAGGGGTTTTTCTACATTTGCGGTTTCCTCGTTAACAAAATTCTGGTGTCTGTGTTATTTCAATTTCCGCATTATATTGTTTTATCTTTATAATTGAAATAATATAGGTTGTGCGTTAAGATCATCAATTAGAATAATCCAACCTTTGGTTGTTGATTTTAATTGATTGATCCTTGGAAATTGGTCTTTGGTACCATCCAAGTTATTCCTTGTATTTGATATAGACTCGCTGATTGTTATTATCTTGAGTAAAGATCAAATCAAGAGAGAGATATTAAATCCTCGATATACTTTGACTTAGATTGAGTCTGACTGTCTAGTTGATTCTATAGCAAAGTATATTGAAGTTGGTCCATACAGATTTCCAAGCGAAATAATAGGTGGTGTTGTTAGACCCCCGCTTTTTCAAGGGCATCAAAAATTGGTTTTTTACAAGGTGGTTAAATATTAGGCTAGAGATAATTTTGGTCTAAAACGTAATTAGAAATAAAACATTAGATATGTTTTTATGAGATTTAGGGGCAGAGTAGGAATAAGAGGTTATTTTAGTGGTTCCACTTCCAGAAGTTGTGAAATCCTCCAAGTTCTTCAGTTATATGAGAATCGTGATGATAATTCTCATCTTGATTAACACACAAAATGTCTGAAATAGAAATACGGTTTTGAGATATCCATTGTTATATATTTTCTCATAGTCTTCAATTACACTTTCGGAAGAACTAACAACTCGGTTAACACTACTTCGCAATTCTTCTCCATGCTCTTACATGAGAATTATGTTGAGTTGAAGGTTGTGCTGCATGGATAGTACATACAACAATATCCCTGCATGGATAGTACATACAACCCAGCATACTCCCCCGTCCGAGCACAAGCGAACCGTCCCTAGTTGTATCCCAACTAATTAACACCGATAATGTTTCCAATTACCCACTGCGGTTATCCAGCAGTGTGGGATTTTTAACGGAACTACTGCGGATATCCAACAGCAGCTTCCCGAGAGGTCACCCATCTTGTGACTACTCCCGGCCGAGTACGCCTAACTGAGAAGTTTTTCCCCACAACTTAATCAGGCCTAGGTGTTAGGAAAGGACAAACCTTTACTTATATTTCATTCGGCCAACCACTACCGAATATCGTGGTATTACACTAGAAATCAAGATATAGTTTTGACAACTAAACTTGCCAATAAGCTTGAGATAGCAACACTTGTGACCTACCGAGCAATGGTCTAACATATAGGTTGATTTTAAGAGATTGTGGTGTATTTGGGTACCCTCATCTTTTCACTTATCATTATATTGAAGAGGACAAAAACACGAAGTCAACGGTGAAAGGATGAGGTCATTCTGACCTCGTATGATGAAGTTACGAGCATTTGAAGAAAGTCAAACTTTCGAGAATTGTTGAATCACAAGATTGATAAAGGTTCCTATCATTTTACTCGAGGTTTCCAATATTTTATCTTGTGTACAAATATTATATTTTATTGTGAAAAGATATCCCTTGATATTTAAGGTGAGATCCCAAACCAAAATGTTTGAGAATCTTTTTGTGAAGATTTCGAATGTACATATTTTATTTTTTCCACCAAGTAAAACATATCTCTGGAAGATATATTAGTTATGTATGTTGTATGCTAGATAATATTGAATTGTAATCCAAGAGGGATTTCGGTATTACAATTGGGTAGTGGTTGGAAATATACAAAACTGAAAACAGGCTTTTATTGCATATCTTGAAAATAGTTTCGGTTTTGGAAATTCCTTGGTGTCCAAACCACCTTGGTCTATAAATATTAAAGTTTGTTCTTCTTACAAACTTATCTTGAGGCACGCACTTCATTTTGTAGCCATTGATACAACCAACTAATAGTATTACTTGTAACACTATATTGGAGGAGAGTAATCTAATTAAGATAAATCATTTACATCCAGTAGTTTAAAGACTTATGTGGGATCAAGAAGCGTCTACTAGTACCGTATGTGGGAAAATAGAATTTATATTGTTATTTTAATTTTTAATTATTGATTTGATTAACTAACGGTTGTTTATCCTTGATTTCACCAAGTTTTACTATTCTTGAGAGCCTTGTCTTCTGACATAAGGTCACTCAAATTAGACCAAGGGATTAAAGAAACTTCATATCTGTTTCTAGATCTTACAGTGACTTGTGATCATCTATTATTAACAAACTTTTTTTTGTTCGTGATCCATCATAAGTTGGAATCAAGTTTGTTTGTGCAGCTACTTTGATTGAAGATTGAAGACGAGAAAATTTCTTATTGGTTTTGAAAAGTGGGGGTCTAACAACAACACCCAATATTTCGCTTAGCAATTTGTATGGACTAACTCCAATATACTTTGCTAGAGAATCAACTAGACAGTCAGACTCAATCTAGATAAAAGTATATTGAGAAGTTAATATCTCTCTCTTGATTTGATCTTTACTCAAGCTAATAACAATCAGCGAGTCTATATCAAATACAAGGAATAACTTGGATGGTACCAAAAACCAATATCCAAGGATCAATCAATTAAAATCAACAACCAAAGGTTGGATTATTCTAATTGATGATCTTAACACACAACCTGCATTATTTCAATTATAAAGATAAAACAATATAATGCGGAAATTGAAATAACACAGACACCAGAAATTTTGTTAACGAGGAAACCGAAAATTCAGAAAAACCCCGCGACCTAGTACAGATTGAATACACATTGTATTAAGCCGCTACAGACACTAGCCTACTCCAAGCTAACTTCGGACTGGACTATAGTTGAACCCCAATCAATGTCCCACTGATCCAAGGTACAATTATGCTCCTACGCCTCGGATCCCAGCAGGATACTGCGCACTTGATTCCCTTAGCTGATCTCACCTACAACTAAGAGTTGCTACGATCCAAAATCGCAGGCTTAACAATAAACAAATCTGTCTCACACAGACAAGTCTATCAAAGGATAAATATGTCTCCCACAGAAAAAACCTAAAGTTTTTGTTCCGTCTTTTGATATATAATCAAGGCGAACAGGAACCAATTGATAATCCGGTCTCATATTCCCGAAGAACAACCTAGATTAATCAATCAACTCACAACAGTCTTACTTGTATTTAAACGAAGAAGACGTCGTGGAATCACAAAAAATGAGACAAAGATGTTTGTGATTTCTTTATCTTGCCTATTGGAGATATAAATCACAAGCCAATCGTTTTGATTGTACTCGTACGATAGAAGATGCAAGATCATATCACACAACTACGATAAAGTATTATCGGTCTGGCTTCACAATCCCAATGAAGTCTTTAAGTCGTTAACCTGGTTTTAGAGTAGAAAACCAAAGGTTAAAGGAGAATCGACTCTAGCAAGAGAAATAGTATCACATGAGAGGTGTGGGGATTAGTTTTCCCAATTGCTAGATGTCTCCTTTATATAGTCTTTCAAATCAGGGTTTGCAATCTATGTTAGCTTAGTAACAAAGCATTCAATATTCACCATTAGATGAAAACCTGATTTAGATTCAAGATAATATTTCTCAACCATTAGATCGAAAACTTAGCTTATCACACAAATGAAATATACGCTTCTAGGTTTGTGTACCCGTACCCAAATGTGTATATTTGTTGGTTCAACAATAGTCAACCAAATGGTTAGCCATATGAGCATCTCATATCAACCATGTTCTTCTTCACCATAACTAGTTCAATTGACTTCAAACGAACTAGTTAGAGAGTTGTTCAATTGCAAGGAAATCTCATGTACTACACAAGATATAAATGAAGCAAAGATGATTTGATTCACTTGAATTGGTTCATGAACTTTTATAGCCACGGTTTGCAAACTGTATTCCTTAGTCTTATTAAGTTTAAGTTCAGAAATCATCTTTAGATATATAACCTTCTCAAGTTCGCAGACTGGGTTCGCGGACTTAAGTTACCGGGCAGAGTTTGCAAACTCCAGCAGAAATTCTCGGGTATGGGAACTTCGCTGGTTCGCAGACTGGGCACATAGTTTTCCAACTCTAGCAGAAATTCTCGGGTTTGGGAACTTCGGCAGTTCGCGGACGGAGTTCGTGGACTTGGCTTACGCCATTTTTCCGGTTCTCTTGATCAACAAAGTTCGTAAACTTTGGTTCAAGGAATAATACTTATACATATATGTGTTTTCACAACAATGCTTATATCCATCATTGGTTATGTAATCTAAACTCTCATTCCAATAAATGAAACATTCTTAGAGGACGTTATATAGTTGTTACACCATTTCTCGTCAAAGCAATTTTCAAGATGATTGAAACGTATCATGACTTTCGTCACTAGGTAAAGATAAACTTGATCGAAGATAAAAGCTTACCAACACATATTTCGAGATATAGATAGGCGAGATATACTCGGCTCGAAATACCAAATGTGTATAATCAAAGTCTATATAGCATACGACTTTTATCTCAAAGAGTAGGAGATAGAATAGGTAGACTTGTGAGTGATAGATAATTTCAAGTCTCCACATACCTTTTTGTTGATGAAGTTCCACCGGTTCCTTGAGTATATCTTCTTCTTGTATGATGAATCGCCATGAAGTTCTTGAGCTCAACCACACTTTCTATCTTAGTACGAGACTAAGGTATAGTAGACTAGAAATCAAGACTTATAGTTTTGATCACTAACATTGACAAACATGCTTGAGATAACAACGCATGCGAGGTCGACCTAGCAGAGCTCTAACAATCTCTCCCTTTGTCAATTTTAGTGACAAAACTATCAATACATATGGAATACAAAAAAGATAAAGAAACTTAAATAGATCTTATTCCACATGTCTAATCTTCAACATTACTCGAAATCTTCGTCGCTTTCAAGTACTCCAATGATGCCAAAGTTTGTAAGTTTAGTATCACCGTTGTTGAAGATCCGTAGCTATAACAATGAGAAAGCATCGATCATTGTTATATAGTGTCATAGTATTATTACACAACATCAAAGTTCAATTGTATCACAACTTCGACAATAATACTATGGTGATATGTATCACTGCCTCTTAGTCAATACTCCATCTCACTTGGAAACCACTCCTCCTTACACAATGATCCGAAAACCATGTGTATACGTAGTATGAACTATATATTAATTCTCCCCCTTTTTGTCAATAAAATTGGCAAAGGTACAAGAACGGTATCCTAATGAAATTTCCGAAAAGAGACATTTCATAGACTAAAAGAAGAATACATACCAACTAATTTAGATGCAATCATAAAGACGAAGCTAAATGCATTCATCAAGGAGTTTAAAGATACAAGATAACCCCTCTAATATTCCACAGCCGCACTCCTATCAAGATATTACCATTAAGCACAAGTTCAAAAGAACTCTCCCCCATTTGATGTCATTCCCGAAAGAACAACATGAGCGACCTTAATTTCGAAAGAAAATAAGGATTTTCGTTGGACACCAAAAACCATGAGAGTGATTTTCTATATCCAAGACTCAATTAAATTAATCACAAGTAAACCAATGACTAATTTAATCGGAATACACAACCAAATTAAACCACAAAAAGTGATCCATTCAATTGATTATGCTCAACATAAAAGAACTTACGGAGCTTACGACTATTTTAACCACTAGAAAATGATCAACATAGCCGTTCATATATTCAACATAAGAAGAAACTTACGGAGTATTGCAGTATATACATAAAATATGGATCAGGGAAAAACAATACTGCGGAATATACAAGGATTCATTCTAAATTAAATCATTATTTGAATAACAATAATAGACATCATCCTTGTCCACAAAAGATTTAAACCTATCTTCCTTTAATGAATTGACAATATAGCCTGATGGAATTTTGAATAGTGGTAAGTAGAGTTGTCGTTCACTCAGGCTTGTTGAGATTGATTCTAGGCTTAAATATAAAAATAAGAAATTATATACAAAATATGTCACGGAATAAAGAGAGACCGAGACTCAGGATTCCACTTCTTTCATGTTCATGGGGTTCAGAAATTAATCCTAGGCAATTATAGCTCCAAACACAAGAAATATTAACTCTATTCTTTGTCAAAAATAGATTTCATAAAACATCAATTGTAACTTACAAGCATAGTGTATCTAAAGCACCTAAGACTAAGCATACACTATCAAACAAGATAACAATTGATTAATAGAAATCATAAATCATTTAAAATCGGTGCAAAAAGTAAATAAGGAATTAATTAAATTACCCCAAGGGTGAATCCAGCTTCCTCCATTGTCCCAGTGTTGGGGTTTAGCTCCTCATATTGTAGACACTCTCAAAAGAATTTTTCATTGCTCAAAAAGGTGTTTGCAAGAGGATAAGGTATAAAGAAGTGGTTTGTAACATATATAATTGTTACAGAACCCACTGTTACAAGAAAACACTAACAGACTGTTGCGAATTCGAAATAATTGTAACAAAAACTGTTACAAAGCTATGGAATTTGAAAGTATAGGCAACGGTTTCTGCGACTCTCTATATGTGCTGTTTTGTGTTATTTTCTTTTGCGATTGTTCTGCTGGGTCGTCTGCAACCTTCTTCTTCTTCACAGCAGCAGCATATAAAACCTCAGCAACTCCCGATTCTCTCGCTCTGGTTCTTCTCCCTAACTCTGCATCCCCCTCTCTGATACATCGACACCCTTTATATAGGTAACAACCCCAAGAAATCTCGCTCAATTACTCCAAATACTCATCCATTATTCGGCAGAAAAGAATATATCCTCGGGAATATTTTCTTCCCGTTCTAGTCTTCTGACGATGTCAACCAGTGACTAAATGCTTCAAACATGCTGCCAACACATGAAAGAATGAGTCAACACGTTGAAAACACTCGCAATCTTTCCAACACAGCTCAACAGAATCCCGAGTATCATTCAACCTCTTTTTCACTTCAATCCCACGTTGCAACCCTATTGCTTCGAATTTGATGGACTTACCAATCCTGTTTAGATGAAATATGCCCAACACAACAGATTTTATCGATTGAATCTCTCTAAATAACTTCCAAATCCAAAACAACATTCTCGGGTTTTCCAAGAGAAACGACACTTCCCTGATTTCTTCCAACGGAGATTCGAACCAATTTTAATCGAATCTAAATCCATTACCAGGCATGTTTAGTCCATCCCAGCTAAATTTTCCGGTTGAATCTCCCTAGGCAGCTCCAAAATCCCTAACCCTAATCTGGTTCGTTGCTGCCAGAATTCCCGCCAATTTTCAGAATTTAAAAGGTAAGGGATGACCTCCCCTTAACAAATCTGAGAGTGCGAATAACATCTGGCGCCCTGGGGTACAAATAGCAAAGAAGGTATCCCTTATCGGAAGAGGTTCCCCTTAGTAATTGAGTACCCCTTATCCAAATGTGAGAGTCCAAATAACACATGTCCTTTGGGGGTGCCCCGGGCAACTTTTTGAGCCGAATTTTCCAAAAATGTTTATTTCCCCAAAATACCTACAAACACAT
Organism: Papaver somniferum; assembly: GCF_003573695.1. Lineage (NCBI taxonomy): Eukaryota > Viridiplantae > Streptophyta > Magnoliopsida > Ranunculales > Papaveraceae > Papaver > Papaver somniferum. Next base: position 176,093,546 of record NC_039365.1, on the reverse strand, counting down.
AAAACACTATAATAAGTACGAAATCGAGTACCAACAATACAGAAAATTGAGGACAACTTAGACACAAAAATGTGTCTATCAAATACCCCCAAACTTATTATTTGCTAGTCCTCGAGAAAATTTATTCTAGAAAATAAAATTCAAACTCACTAGGTGGCCCTAGTGACCGAGTTAATCTCGGGAGGGTTTACCAGAGGTATACCCACAAAACCTTTACTCCAGACCCTAGCTATCTATGCAGAACCTTGGAAGGCACTAAAGAATCTCTTTGGTTGGCATACTTATTGACTATAGGAGGATGTACCCTGATGCGAAATTCCAATTGTTGTACACGAGTTTGCAATCAAGAATATTAAAATTCATATAAAGTGACAGAGCTCTACTCAGATAGTTTCTGGACATCATAAACCGGAGTCAACCAATCACATGGATAGATTAAGAAGATGGATTAGAGAAAAACATGGATGATGTTGACTAAGGTGATCCTATCCTAATGGACTGAGATATTGGTCTGGACTAATATCAACACACTGACATATACAAGGGAACTAGTGGTCGATAATCCTAACTCTAGGTCAACTCAGCTGGCATATACAAGGGTACCAGTGGTCGACTTTATTGAATTTATTCCGGTTGGTCTGATGGTCTGGTCTCAAATTTTTTTTTTTTGGCTCTCAATCACTCTATTTCACTCTAGCAATGGTAAAAAGAAAAAAAAGAAGTCATCAGGATTCTTTCGATGTTTCCATCACGAGGATATGGCGAAACTACCATGTTTTCTTTTTTTCTAACACCTGAGCTCTGTGCTTTTATGAATAGGCTCTTCTAGATGTTTCCATCTAATCAGATTGATTCCTTAACTCCTACAACAAAAATGTTCCCATCCACTTAGATTGGTTAGTGCCGACCTTAATAAGCATAAATTTCTAGGCTCTGGAATTTATTTATTGAAACTAAAAAGTTTCTCCCATATCCCCAAACTTAAATCTAACATTGTCCTCAATGTTCTAAAGACAAAATTAAAAGCATAAACAAGGAGAAACTGTTACCATTTGAAGCAAAATAGTTAAGGAAAGATATTACCGTGTTGCATGAGCATGGGTTACCTCCCAAGAAGTGCTAAGTTTAAAGTCTTCAGCCAGACTTGGAAAGACTAGTCACCTCGCAGAATCATATAGCAATAGTCGGAATAACTGTGGGTCATCTGGATCAAAAAGTGTTACCCACAAGAAGAGGAAACTGCAACAGACCAAGAAGATACTGAACATATCCTTGCTTAAGACAACTATATCTAGTTGTGGTTCAGGTTCAGGCTCTATAACATGGTCTAAATAAAAAGCTTTCATTGGTTGGATTTTCTCAAAGGCGTTCTGAAGATCAGGCTGAAGAGTCTGGAAATACTCAACTAAGAACTTAAAAGCGCATAACAAAAGCCTGAATAACTGGGGATCTTCTAAGTCAATCATATTTGACTCACACAGCTGACCACAATGAAAAAGGTGGTCTTCCTTAAGAAAATGTGTCGACCCTGATCTCCTAAAGTAATTAGGTTTAGTCTCAAAACTTAATAACCGACACATCTTAAAATCAAAAGTTCCCACAATTGGAAAAAAAGTTTTTGGTGGGAAAACAAAGTCAATCTTGGTATTATAGCCTGGGTTAACCACATCAACCATAGGATGGGTTTTTAACAACTGATCTCTCTTATGGACACAACTAGGTTCAACAAAAAGTGTATGAAGATAATCTTGTAAGATGGTTGAGGCACAAATTTCAAGTCCCAAGTGAGGGATTTTTTAAGAGGTAAAGGCATGGCACAATGAGAATGACAATCACCCCCAAACTTAGATTTTTGGGTATCTCTAGATAGACTAGCTACAATTTCCTTAATTTCTAGATCATTGGAATTCTGAAAAGAGTCGATTGCTTCTTCTAGGTTATACTCAAGTGACGCATCCTCACTCATATTTAATAGCTCTACGAGTTCATTTTCTTCGTCTAAGACCATTGTTTCTAAATTGCTAGACTCTAAAACGGTAATCTCAGAATAAACTCGTTCCTCTAAACCATTATTGACTTCGTAATCAAAAGGAAATATTACATCATCTAAAGAAGTGGTAACTGTAATCCAATCCTCGTCCTTTTGAATAGGTGAATAATCATTAAAATTATCGGGATTTGAACCAGAAATAACACTATCACCATAAAGTTCATTTGGAGTAACAAATTCCTGATCACTATGCCTACATATTTCAAATTCTTCATAAACACTATCCACATCATAATCATCATTATAACAACATGAAAATGGTTGAACCACATCATAATCATCATCATTATAATGTCCAAGCTGCTAAGTCAGATACTCATTGTATTGGCTATTATAATGCCAGTTCGACATCCTAACTGCAAGGGATTTCTAAACAAGCACAAAGAAGGCTGACTCGACCACAACAAACCTATTTTATCTAGCAAACAAAAAGCATGATGGCTACCTTAGATTGTTTCTAGACCAGATTTTATTCTTTCGAAAAGGAATTCGTTACAATCTCAGCAAACCTCTCTAGAATCAATCCGAGTTAAAGTAAGTTGAATTGAGACGAGGGAAGCTCAATGGAGCTTTGATACCCAAGGCCTCACCGGCGTTACAAGGCGGCGCAGTCACGCATTCAACTCACAGAAACCATCATGAACTTCGAAGTATGCTTAAAAGAGTAACTAATATTTTTCGAACAACTTTCCTATTAAGCTCGTTACCCTATCGGTCTCGTTCTAGTCCAAATTTTAAGGCTTAGGTTCGCGTAGGTTACGCGTTCCTAAGGCAGGCAAGCATGAAACGGTGATGAAATCCGAGTCCTTATCTTGATTTTTCCAGGCCTTGCCCTTTACTAGAAAGATAAATCCGATTTCAGGTCCTCAACATATATGCATACAAAATCATCCAGTAAACCCGCTGACAAGGGATTTGCGGGTGTTTAGAATTCTTACCTCCCGTTCCAGATGGGGGATGAACTGTTGAAGTCGACTCGGGCCACGACTCCTATGTCATGTACGAACCCGAGGGGCCGAGGCGATATCGTAACCGTTGTCCTTCTCTCCACACAGTTTATATTTAAAACTACCCTTCCGTAGGGTTTAAAAAATAAAGTCCAATGTTCAATGTCCGAAAATAAAAATGTCCAAAAATAAAAGTTTACAAAAATAAAAACCTTAATTACAGTTTCTAAAAAAATAAAATACAATTATTTATAAAATCTTCTTCTTCACTCCTTTTGGATTTTTCTTTTATTCCCTTTTTGGGCTTTGCCTTTCTTTTCAGCACTTTCTCTTTTTCTTTAGCTTAGCTCCAAATCTGAAAGCAAACAAAAATACCAAAACGCGTAAAAAAGAACAAATAAAATAAAACCTAAAAACAAATCTATAAACAAATCCGCGTCGGCGGCGCCAAAAATTGATGGAATTTTGAATAGTGATAAGTAGAGTTGTCGTTCACTCAGACTTGTTGAGATTGATTCTAGGCTTAAATATAAAAATAAGAAATTATATACAAAATATGTCACGGGATGAAGAAAGACCGGGACTCAGGATTCCACTGCTTTTCATGTTCATGGGGTTCAGAAATTAATCCTAGGCAATTATAGATCCAAACACAAGAAATATTAACTCTATTCTTTGCCAAAAATAGATTTCATAAAACATCAATTGCAAAATTACAAGCATAGTGTATCTAAAGCACCTAAGACTAAGCATACACTATCAAACAAGATAACATTTGATTAATAGAAATCATAAATCATTTAAAATTGGTGCAAAAAGTAAATAAGGAATTAACTAAATTATCCGAAGGGTGAAATCCAGCTTCCTCCATTGTACCAGTGTTGGGGTTTAGCTCCTCATATTGTAGACACTCTCAAAAGAATTTTTAATTGCTCAAAAAGGTGTTTGCAAGAGGAGAAGGTATAAAGAAGTGGTTTGTAACAGATATAATTGTTACAGAACCCACTGTTACAGGAAAACACTAACAGGCTGTTGCGAATTCGAAATAATTGTTACAAAAACTGTTACAAAGCTATGGAATTTGAAACTATAGGCAACGGTTTCTGCGACTGTCTATATGTGCTATTTTGTGTTATTTTCTTTTGCGACTGTCCTGTTGGGCCGTCTGCAACCTTCTTCTTCACAGCAGCAGCAGAGACAAGCTCTGCAACTCCCGATTCTCTCGCTCTAGTTCTTCTCCCTAACTCTCCATCCCCCTCTCTGATACAGCGGCACCCTTTATATAGGTAACAACCCCAAGAAATCTCGCTCAATTACTCCAAATACTCTTCCATTATTCGGTAGAAAAGAATATATCCTCGGGAATATTTTCTTCCCGTTCTAGTCTTCTGACGATGTCAACCGGTGACTAAATGCTTCAAAAATACTGCCAACACATGAAAGAATGAGTCCACACGTTGAAAACACTCGCAATCTTTCCAACACATCTCAACAGAATCCCGAGTATCATTCAACCTATGTTTCACTTCAATCCCACGCTGCAACCCTATTGCTTCGAATTTGATGGACTTACCAATCATGTTTAGATGAAACAGGCCCAACACAACAGATTTTATCGATTGAATCTCTCTAAATAACTTCCAAATCCAAAACAACATTCTCGGGTTTTCCAAGAGAAACGACACTTCCCTAACTTCTTCCAACGGAGATTAGAACCAATTTTAATCGAATCTAAACCCATTACCAGGCATGTTTAGTAAATACAAGTCCATCTCAGCTAAATTCTCCGGTTGAATCTCCCTAGGCAGCTCTAAAATCCCTAACCCTAATCTGGTTCGTTGCTGCCAGAATTCCCGCCATTTTTCAGAATTTAAAAGGTAAGGGATGACCTCCCCTTAACAAATATGAGGGTGCGAATAGCATCTGGCGCCCTGGGGTAGAAATAGTAAAGAAGGTGGCCCTTATCGAAAGAGGTGCCCCTTAATAATTGAGTACCCCTTATCCAAATGTGAGAGTCCAAATAACACATGTCCTCTAGGGGTGCCCCGAGCAACTTTTTGAGTCGAATTTTCCAAAAATGTTTATTTCCCCAAAATACCCACAAACACATAAAACACTATAATAAGTACGAAATCGAGTACCAACAATACAGAAAATTGAGGACAACTTAGACACAAAAATGTGTCTATCATAGGCTTAACTTTTGTATTTGTCAAAAGTCTATTCATCCTTTCATCAATACGTGAATACCAACTCATGAACGAATTTACTTTTGACAAGATAATATGCACTTTAGAAACATAATCTTCCAAACCATTGTGTCATAAAAAGTTATTACACCACAGAGTCATAAACTTTAAGTCCAATCAAGGATAAATTTAAACAGATAATGCCAAAGAAGGATATATACAAGAGATATTAGTCACTCCATCCATAATGATCTCTTTCAATTTCATAAAACTTCTCTAACAACTCTGGAGCAGCATTTCTTGCAAAATATACTTTCTCTCTGAGAACTGCATTTTCCTCTCGTTGCTCAGGAAGTTCTGCTCGAAGGCGTGACAGTTCTTCAGCAGCTGGAGTCCTAGGAGCTCTTGAATCTACCCTGACTGTAGATTGCTTGCCTCATATTTTCAATGCTTGACATAGTCATCACATTTTATCCTCCAAGATCAGAGCCAAAGATTGGAATATTAGAGTTAGCACAAATTCTTGAAATGAGAGAAGGGAAACCTGGTTTCTTTCCTGTGTTGTGTCTGAAACTCATCATTTGATCAATGCTAATTGCACAGAAGTCAATATTTCTCTCTTCAACAATGTAGTAGATGAATTCATTTATCCCCCTGGTCCAAGAGTTGCTATCGCAAGTACTGGGCATCATATTTTCCACAATAAGTTTAGCTGTAACTTTGAGAAACAATCCTGCTCCTCTTACATAAACCTTACCATCATTCCGAGAGAGGTCTTTATCAAACAACCTGTTTGACAACACTCCTAAGGAAAGTCTACCGAACTCAGGAGGGGGATATCTATCGCCACCTAGAGGCACACTAACCAGGTTCGAGATGATATAACGATTCACAGGAACATAGTGTCTCCAACCATGGTTTTGAAAGAACAGAGAGCAGTGTCTTCATCATGAATATTAGCATAAAATTGAGCAACCATATCAATACGAACACTCCCTAGAGGTTTATGAATTATTTCCAAATTGTGTTTATTGAAAAACTCGACCAAACTCGGAACATCTAGTTTGGATGCATCATAGTGCCTTTCACAGATGGGTGCTTTGTTTTTGAGCACTAGGTACGGTTCGCGAGCGACAGGGTTGATGAACCCAGCACCGATACTAGGGTCAAAGAAGGGTTCATCTCTAGATTGTTGGCTTGAACTCCCTACATGTCTAGTTCTTCTTCTACTCATGATTACAAAAGAAATCGAAAACTTACTTGGTTTGCGAACTGGTGCCAATGGTGAATCGCAATCACGAACTTGAACGAACAAACTGATTTTGACCCAAGAAACAATGTCTTCTTCCGATTCCAATAGTACAATCTATTTAGAAAGAGGATTGGAAGATGAAATCGACATAGGAGGGAGAATTGTGCGAACTGTTGGCTCTTCTCTTTGAGTTCTCGAACTGAAGAAGAAGGTGAAGAGAACGAGAAGGAAAAAAGTAATTCTTTTTAGATTGCAAACAAACAATTTAACACGTTCGTGTACTAGACTCGTTCATGAGATAGTTCCTGAATCTGTGTGTGAACCGCTCGTGTGCCAACTAAGGGCGTGTTTGGTATAAGGAGGACCATGAGTCTAACATTTTTTGCACATCATAACACCATGAGATGTCTTCTTTCCAACATCTCTTACACCTTGAAATACTGAGACCATCCCAGAACATAATTATTACAGAACTATCAAAGTGTATTATCATAATTAATTTGACGATCTGATTTCTCTTTTTCCATCTTATCAGAAATTGTTCTTGACAGTAGTTTTTTCTGAAACTATCTTCAAAATAATCATCAGGAATTGGGTAATGACAAAATTTATTCGTAATCAGGTATTCATGTGACTGAGGTTTAAACTCCTCTTGAATCAGGACTTGCAGATTATTGCTAGAAGATCCCAGAAGAGGAGCACGACTCTCTTTGACAATTGAATCAATGTAAACCTCTACATAAATATTATTTTCCATAGCTTGGTTTATCCTTTCAAGATATTCTTGCTCATTTTGGAGAAACAAATCAACCTCAGAATACATGCTTTCAAGTTTCTTTTCAATTTCAGAAAAGATTTCAAGGGATTTTGTACCTGGTGGAGGTATAAATAGAATTTCTTCTACCGATTTTAATAAATCAGACATGGAAGAGAATTCTAAAACCCATGGATCTGGTGGTGCATTTATTGAGATAACACTACTGTCCATAGAGTCAGATCGCTACAAACACAGACTTGTAAGGTCTTAAACGTGTTTGCCTGTTTTGATACCAATTGAAAAAGCGGGGGTCTAACAACACAACCCAATATTTCGCTTAGTAATCTGTATGGACTAAATCCAATATAATTTTCTAGAGAATCAACTAGACAGTCAGACTCAATCTAGATAAAAGTATATCGAGGAGTTAATATCTCTCTCTTGTTTTGATTTACTCGAGCTAATAGAAATCAACGAGTCTTTAATCAAACACAAGGAATAACTTGGATGGTACCAAAGACCAATATCCAAGTGTCAATCAATATCAATCAACAACTATTAGGTCGGATTTTCCAATTGATTGATATTTACGCACAACCTGTATTATTTCAATTATAAAGATAAAAAACTATAATGCGGAAATTGAAATAACACACACACCAGAAATTTTGTGAACGAGGAAACCGCAAATGCAGAAAAACCCCGGGACCTAGTACAGATTGAACACACACTGTATTAAGCCGCTACAGACACTAGCCTACTCCAAGCTAACTTCGGATTGGACTATAGTTGAACCCAAATCAATCTCCTACTGATCCAAGGTACATTTACGCTCCTACGCCTCTGAACCCAGCAGGATACTGCGCACTTGATTCCCTTAGCTGATCTTACCCACAACAAAGAGTTGTTACGATCCAAAATTGCAGGATTAATAATAAACAAATTTGTCTCACACAGACAAGTCTATCAAAGGATAAATATGTCTCCCACAGAAATACCCTAAAGTTTTTATTCCGTCTTTTGATATATAATCAAGGAGAACAAGAACCAATTGATAGTCCGGTCTTATATTCCCGAAGAACAGCCTAGATTATTCAATCACCTCACAACAATCTTACTTGTATTTAAACGAATAGGACATCGTGGAATCACAGACAATGAGACGAAGATGTTTGTGATTTCTTTATCTTGCCTATCAGAGATATCAATCTCAAGCCAATCGTTTCGATTGTACTCGTACGATAAAATATGCAAGATCAGATCACACAACTACGATAAAGTAGTATCGGTCTAGCTTCACAATCCTAATGAAGTCTTTAAGTCGTTAACCTGGTTTTAGAGAAGAAAACCAAAGGTTAAAGGAGAATCGACTCTAGCAAGAGAACTAGTATCACACGAGAGGTGTGGGGATTAGTTTTCCCAATTTCTAGATGTCTCCTTTATATAGTTTTTCAAATTAGGGTTTGGAATCTATGTTATCTTAGTAACAAAGCATTCAATATTTCCCGTTAGATGAAAACCTGATTTAGATTCAAGCTAATATTTCTCAACCGTTAGATCGAAAACTTAGCTTGTTATACACAAATGAAATATACGTTTCTAGGTTTGTGTAACCGTACCCAAACGTGTATATTTGTTGGTTCAACAATAGTCAACCAAATGGTTAGTTATATGAGCATTTCATATCAACCATGTTCTTCTTCACCATAACTAGTTCAACTGACTTCAAACGAACTAGTTAGAGAGTTTTTCATTGCAAGGAAATCTCATGTACCAAGACACAATTGAAGCAAAGATGATTTGGTTCACTTGAATCGGTTCATGAAATTTTATAGCCACGGTTTGCAAACTGCATTACTTAGTCTTTTTATGTTTAAGTTCAGAAATCAGCTTTAGATATATAACCTTCTCAAGTTCGCAGACTGGGTTCGCGAACTTAAGTTACCGGGCAGAGTTTACAAACTCCATCAGAAATTCTCGGGGTTGAGAACTTCTCCGGTTCGCGGACTGAGTTCGCGGACTAGTCGAACGCACATAGTTTTCCAACTCCAGCAGAAATTCTCGGGTTTGAGAACTTCGGCAGTTCGCGGACAAAGTTTACGGACTTGGCCTGCGCCGTTCTTACGGTTCTCTTGATCAACAAAGTTCGCAAACTTTGGTTCAAGGAATAGGACTTATACATGTATGTGTTTCCACAATAATGCTTATATACATCATTTGTTATGTAATCTAAACTCTCATTCCAATCAATGAAACATTCTTAGAGGACGTTATATAGTTGTTACACCATTTCTCGTCAAAGCAATTTTCAAGATGATTGAAACGTATCATGAATTTCGTCACCAGGTAAAGATAAACTTGATCGAAGCGAAAAGCTTACCAACACATATTTCGAGATATAGATAGGCGAGATATAATTGGCTCGAAATACCAAATGTGTATAATCAAAGTCTATATAGCATACGACTTTTGTCTCAAAGAGTAGGAGATAAAACAGATAGACTTGTGAGTGATTGATAAGTTCAAGTATCCACATACATTTTTGTTGATGAAGTTCCACCGGTTCTTTGAGTAGATCTTCTTCTTGTATGATGAATCGCCATGAAGTTCTTGAGCTCAACTACACTTTCTATCCTAGTCCGAGACTTAGTTATAGTAGACTAGAAATCAAGACTTATAGTTTTGATCACTAACATTGACAAACAAGCTTGAGATAGCAACGCATGCGAGGTCGACCGAGCAGTGCTCTAACAGGTTTTGTATCTTTGAGATTGTTTTTGGGTAAAAATTGTTTCTGCCGGTTTTGGTAAATTTGTGTGTAGGTGAGAAACGAGTCTAGACCCTAAACAATGTACTGCACGGGAGTACTTTTGATTCGAGAGATCAATCTGTACAATCCTGGCCTAAACCAAGAAATGGCCGTTCCAGGTTTTCTTTGGTCACAAAGTGAAGGAGAAGGGTTGGTCTTAGGGAGGGAAGCGAAGAAAGTGCTAAGACCATAATAGTTGATTCGGAAGGTGTGGTTGTTTATGACTTGTATCAGAAAGTAGAACTATCTAGCAGAATGGAAATCTACCAGGTGATTTCATGATACTGTGTTGTTATCCGACCCAAAACTTGTTGTTTTGAGGAAATATGTAAAACCTATTTATACAAGTCGTAATAAAACGTACAATGGTCTCGTAGGAAGTGGAAACATTTGACTGGTGGAAGAGTAACATGTAAGTCAGGATTTATGTTTCCATAATGAAGGGATCTGTTTACACCATTACTCTTTGCCATTACTAACCGCCCCGCTTTATGACACTTTTCTTATAATGAGCGTATTGCACGCCGCACGTTGTAAACCGCCAGACCAATACCCTGATGAGCATCCCCCAGTTTGTGATATGTTTGATGTCTCGAGTGTTTTCGTGGAAAACATGTAACATTTTGCTACGTGTGGTAAGTTAAAATCAAGAGGCTTGCCGCAGCAAAATAACATATGATTCTATTAGGCTCGTCTTGGCTGGTCGCCTAAACCCTGCCACAAGTATGTTAGTATGGTGGCGAACTTCGATAGTTGAGATCGCATCTCATGAGGAAGGGTAGCCATTGATTATGGCTACACTGTGCTGGCAGGACAGTGGTAAGGTGGCATGGCTGGCACAGCTCGTGCATGCGAGTGACACGATAGTGTAAGTGGCGCCTGGCGTAGCCATGGCCACTAGATTTAGGCGGCTGGTCTCCTGAAACTTGCCACAAGTCTGTCAGTTCGTTGGAGAACTTGGATGGCTGAGATTTGTAATTCAGGAGAGAGGGTGGCCGTTGATTATGTCCATATCTCGTTGTATAGAAAAGTGGCACCATTGGCATAGTGGCGCATGGCGTAGCCATGACATAGCGGCATGCCAGTGGCGTGGCCACGCCTGTTGCGTTGTAGCATGGCCAAAACTAGTGTTTGGCTCCATGTCCAAAGTTAGGTCTTGGCGGCATGGCCAAGGCTAGGGTTTGGCACCGTGGCCAAAGTTAGGCCTTGGCGGCGTGGCCAAGGCTAGGATATGGCACCGTGGACAAAGTTAAGGCTTGGCGGCGTGTCCAAGGCAAGGATTTGGCGTCGTGGCCAAAGTTAGGGCTTGGCGGCGTGGCCAAGGCTAGGATTTTGTGTCGTGTCCAAAGTTATGGCTTGGAGGCGTGACCAAGGCTAGGATTTGGCGTCGTGCCCAAAGTTATGGCTTGGCGGCGTGGCCAAGGCTAAGATTTGGCGTCGTGGCCAAAGTTAGGGCTTGGCGGCATGGCCAAGGCTAAGATTTGACGCCGTACCAAAGTTAGGGCTTGGATGCAGGGCCAAGGCTAAGATTTGGCGTCATGGAAAAAGTTAGGGCTTGGAGGCATGGCCAAGGATAAGATTTGGCGCCGTGGCCAAAGTTAGGGCTTGGCGGCATGGCAAAGGCTAGGGTTTGGCGCCGTGGCCAAATTGAGGACTTGGAGGCATGGCCAAGGCTAAAGTTTGGTGTCGTGGACAAAGTTAGGGCTTGGAGGCATGGCCAAGGCTAAAGTGGCTCGTGGCATGTTATTGCAGTAGAGTGGTGTGTTGGCATGCCGACTAAAATGTTGTTGTGGAAGGGTGTGTTTGGCCTTCCGATTAACATGGAGGCGCGGCAGGGTGCGTTTGGCCTTTAATGTATGGTGGAAAGTTTAGAGCGACTTGATTGGTGAAGAAAAGGGTCCGTCCAAACATAAGGCGCGGCCACACTTTTAGTGCTCGTGGCGCATTTTAAAGTGACCTGATTGGTCAGTAGGAAGGAGAGGGTCCGGCCAAGCATGGGCGTGGCTACACTTCTGGTGTGAGTGTGGCGACTTTAGAGCAAGCTGATTAGTCGATGGGAAATAGGGTCGGATAGTATGGGCCCATCCCCAACTTATGTGCGTGTGGAAGGTTTAAGGCCACCTGATTGGTCGAGGGAGATGGGGCCGGTTTAGGATGGGGCGTGGCCAATGGCGCCGATTGGCCTAAGGAATGGCCACGCCTCCCTTTGCTTCCGCTCCTATCTTGCGGCTCCTTGTTTTCTGATTCTGGGCAAGACTTTGCACCTGCTAATCCATGTCGGATTAATTACCTAGTTTGCCTAGGCTTAATTTTGACAAGCAAGGTTTGATATATTGCGCAAGGCGTAAAAACCCTAACTTTTGCAAATTATTCAGGATAATTGATTGAATCTTATGTGATGACACACAGTTCTTTTAAGTTCATTTCCATAGAGCAGCACACTTTCTGATTGAATACCTTATGCAAAGACCTTATCCTTGATACTTGGAAATTCGTGCTACTCTGCTGCGAGTGAACACAAATTGTCATGCCATATCAACATTAAGGGTTCAGCTATGGAACATAGCACAGAAAGCATTCAAAGAAACTTATATTAATTGAATGTAGGCAAGGTGCCGAAATTTATAGAATACCTGGGATTGTTGCTACATGCACCGTTCTGGGTAAACTTCATAAAAAAATATTAAGTTGCACAATAAACGTGCCAGTGAAGAGGTTGACACTCATGGCTCCGTTCCCTTGCAGAGTGATGTCATATCAGATGCAAAGTTTTACAATTTTTACCCTAAGCTAAAAACCACCATCAACATTAAGTCCCCTGCTTAGCTCGGAACAATGACATTGTTGCGGCGTAAGTATGAGATGGTGACAGACAAGGATAAAATCGAAACGGTAAGTCATGAAGAGATTGTCAGGAAGATTTGGCTAACCTTTGTCAGGAGGCATGAAGAATCTGTGATCCTTGCATTGGCGGATTTGCATAAATTCGTCTTGGCCATGGGGTATTGGTATCAGCGAAGCAATTTTGTCTACTGATCGGCAGAGGTGGTACTGCTACTTGGTCCGCAAAACGGGCACTGGCTGGCTTGGAAAGGTAGATGGCGCTGCTTTGGCTGGCTAGGTCAATGGCACATGAAAGGTGGATGCCGCTGCTAGCTTGGAACGATGGAAACTGGCTTCAGTCCGCGGAATGGTGGAAACTGGCTTCAGTCCGTGGAATGGTGAAAATGGCACTTAGAAGGCTTGCTGGCTGGATCAGGGAATGCTGGAGTATTGACACTGAATTAACCACAGAGTGATGGAGCCATGGAGAATTGGCTTGACCACGGAGTGTTGGAGCCATGGAGGGTTGTCTTGACCACGGAGTGCTGGAGCCATGGAGATTTGGCTTGACCAGGGATTGCTGGAACCATGGAGCATTGCAGGTTGAGTTACTGGTGTTCCTCGTTGTGGCGCGTTGCTGGTTCGGTCATGGAGCGGAGGTATTGGCACACTACTTGTTCGGCTATGGAGCTTGAGTGTGGTGCGCCCAGTCATCTATTCCCTCTCATGGAGCAATAAGGAATCCTTATTCTATTCAAACTCTATAAACTGTGCTCGTATGAAAAGAGGTATCGACTCTCTTCTGTTTTTTGTTGTTCGTCCGATTCTGTGCTTTCATCTGCAGTATCTGGCTCCTCTAGGTCATTTGTTAGCGGTGGTAGAGCGAGCATTAATGGCAACAAAGCAATCTCCAATAGTTATCATCAGCAGCAAGGCGAGCTAGGAGAACTCAAAGTAGGTGCTCTCGCATGTATCCACCCAACGGTTCCATCGATCTTCTCCAGAATGTGTAATAAGGTTCTGACTCCAGAAGAATGAATATCTGACCTCTCCACTGGATTTCAAAATTTACCAAACTCCATTGCACTCTTGGGATGGATGGATGAAATAATGTCAGGGCTAATCTTGGCGATTGTGGTTGCGTTGTTGGTCCATCCTTGACTTTAGGTTATCTAGTGCCTGGACTTTCTGATTGTGATGATGATATTCTGTGGATGCTTGCATGGCCGAAATATTCTGGAGCCATTGGGTGAAATAGACGAGCTGAGAGAGTTCCATTGTCGATGTGCTGCTATCAAGTCTTTAAGGTCTTCATTCCAAGCGACATCCTTTGTATAATCTTGAACTGTTGTATGGAATGGGATGCGGTGAGAAGTCCCCAACTATACTTTTGTCAGATCCAATGTCGTGGACGGATATGTGAATGTATCTCTGTGGGTGCTTTTGGATTCTTTGATGCACGTGTACAACTTCAGGTTGAGGAATTCCTAGGGATCGTAAAACTTTGACAGTGATGATGTTGAAATCATAAATAACCTGGTTGTGGGGAGCGAAAGCATCCCATGTTGGTAGTCCCCATGTGTAATTATTTTGAGCTTATTTTCTCGTGGAAGATGTGCTTGTACTGCATTCACTGGTAAGGTGGTGACTGCGTTTAAACTTCTAAACCTGAAGGAGGCTTCAGTCCCCAAGTATAGCCTACTTTAATTGCATCGCCTTGAATCCACGTATATGGGATTTGATACAAGCTTATTGTACTCTCCTAGATGTGATGCTGGGATGCTTGAAACATCACATGGACGAAACAGTCTGGATAACGAATAGGTAGAAGTGAGAGAGCTTTGTCGTTAATCGTGGCTCCCTCTGTCTTTCCAAGAAAAATGTTTCAGCCGCGTCTATGGAGTTATCTCATGTATGCTTGATTGTTGTCGGGGATGGACCGCGATGAGCGGTCCCTAGTCGCACCTCTCTTCAGTTACTGAAGTTGTTTTCTCTGAGTAGGCTTGGGATCCGTTGTGGGTCTCGTAAAGTGTTGCAGGCGCCTTCTAGATGTAGAGGTGATGATATCCTTACGTTACACCTTAGAAGAGTAGATGACCTTGTCATGGCTATGACTTTTGGGTTGAACGTGTCTCCCGAGATTTGACCGTGAAGGATTCCGTGTAGATCCCCAGTCCCCAAGTGTGGTTTACATGTTTCTTTGTAGTGATTGTTGCTACGGTAAAGCTATGACTGGTATCAATAAAATAACAGCAACAGTTCTTGGCAGCAGATGTGATCAGAAGAGACTACATTGTCGTGGAAACAAAATAGGTTCGCAAGAATTGCATGGGCGTCCATGGAAGCAAAGGGATTGTCTGGATGCGTAAGAGAGTAAACTGTCCACGACCACGAGATTTGGAGAAATGGATCAAAAAGTGGCCACAACTATGAACCTTGGCTGGTTGTGATCACGATCCCTGACAGAGAGGAGTGGCGACTTCTGGAGAGAATGTTGAAGCGATTTCTGGAGAGAAACATTGAAGCATAGCGGCTTCTCGAGAGAATGTCGAAGCGGCTTCTGGAGCGAAACATTGAAGCGGAGCGGCTTCTCGAGAGAATGTCGAAGTGGATTCTGGAGCGAAACATTGAAGCGGAGCGGCTTCTCGAGAGAATGTTGAAGCGGCTTCTGGAGCGAAACGTTTAAGCGTAGCGGCTTCTGGCTCTAAAAGCGTAACGGATTCTCGACATAATGTTGAAGCGGCTTCTGGAGCGAAATGTTGAAGCGGAGCGGCTTCTCGAGAGAATGTTGAAGCGGCTTCTGGAGCGAAACGTTGAAGCGTAGCGGCTTCTGGCTCTAGAAGCGTAGCGGCTTCTCGGGAGAATGCTGAGGCGGCTCCTGAAGAGAAACGTCGAAGAGGCTCCTGGAGAGAACTCATGTGAGGGCGCCATTAACCCTTGACTTCGAAAAATGAGTTGATTCGATATGGCATATGAGAAGACGGCACACAAATAGTGCTGGTCGGCAAGTCATTTTTTTCTCCTCATGGGAAAGAATACGCTTCTTTTGTTTGATTTTCCCTTGCAACTCTCAGAGTCTTTACGGTTACAATGTTGAAGTCGGAGGCCGCGGTGCTGTCAAACTCGACATCCTTTAAGTGAACAGTGGTTAGGAGTCCCCAGTTCCATCTATTAATCGTGATTTCCATGAAGGATTGGGTTTTGTGAACGACTTCCCTGGATGGAAACAGATGTTTTCCTGATACAGTGCGGTTGAGGGCTGCAAATATTCTTGACGCTGCGCCTATGAGAAATACAAAATCTCATACAAATTTTTCATCATAGACTGCACGATTTTTTGGACGGAGTCCCCATAAATTATGCAGCTCCTGATGGGAAGAGGGTCTTTGTGAACTCAGGATGGTTGATGATTTCCTTTGCCTCGATTTTGGAGAAATCGATCCTGATCTTCAAGTGTGATGAAATTGGATTGCTGATTCCTTTCTACTGGGCGTTTAGGAGAAACGCGAGCCTATTCATCTATAAAGGCGCGTCCTGCTGAAGTGCTTGCGCCGGATGTTAAAAGTATTCATTGTCATCTCCATTTGGGGTTGACGTGACTCTTGTGACAGCCACTCGTTAGTGTCTTGAGGAAAATAGGTATGTCCTTCTGAGTTGTAGCCATGTATATCTGAGCCCTACGAGAACCTTTTGTCTTTCCATCAAATCAACAGTGGTAAGGGGAGGTTGGCTTCCTCTGTCTCCTCCAGTCTCTCGTCCCGGTGATGGAGTAGCAGCGGCTCAGGTGACGGTAGGAGGTGTCAGACTTGTAGAAACGTTGGGAGAGGCGGCAGCGGGTCTGGCTCTGGTGATCGGTGGTGTAACACCTGAAGGAACATTTTCCGCGCTGCTGGTGTTGGCGGGTGGCGTATTAATGCCACTGGAAGGAGCGTTAGTACCAGGAATGATTTCAGCATTAGTGTTCACATGGTTTGTTGCTGATCCATACCTGAGTTTTACCATCTTGAGATCGTGTTGAAGAATGGAATTGGAAATTGATGTTGTAATCGAGAGATTAATCCCCATTTTGGTCGCCAATTCTTTGTGGGTGAAAACTGTTTCTGCCGGTTTTGGTAAACTTGTGTGTGGGTGAGAAACCAGTCTAGACCCTAAACAATGTACTGCACGAGAGTACCTTTGATTCGAGAGATCAATCTGTACCACTAGTGGAAAAGAGGTTATCTAGGACATAACGGAACGACACAAAACAGAAGTTGCGAAACCACCACATATCAATACACGTCGCTGACTGAAATGAAGTTGTCGTTGTGGTTGATCTTTCGTTGACTTCTATAGCGACACTTTAGTGTTTGCCTCCGACTAAAACCAAACTGTTGTAGTGGTTTGACTTTAGCTACTTTTACAACGACACGTAGAGTAATACCATTTCGTTGGCATAATCGTGCGGTTAGGATTAGCTTCTTTGTTGTAACGGCTGAGATGAAGAAAGAATACTTCTTTATTATCGAGTAAAATACTTTCTATTTCCTTCATCTTTATCTTTCATTCATGGGAGAATTTATAAAGTACCCCTGTTTTGAATGTACACTTCAAAAGTACCCCCGTTTTTTGCAAATTTTCTAAAGTACCCCAACTGTTTAGTTTTCCATCCTAATTAGTTAACACTAGTTTAATTTTTTTAAAGTTTCCATTTTTACCATTTACTTGTTAGTGCGTTTACCTTCTACACCATTTTCCATTTTGTCGAGTTCGGTTCAGGATCGTGTCATCATTTTCAGGTTCGTTTCATCATTCCCTGAAAGGGTTCATCACTCCCAAGTGTCTAGGGGTTTTTGGTTGGTGGAGAATCAATCTTCTATAATATTTTTCAGGTTAGTCGAGCTCGGTTCAGGATCGTTACACCACTTTCAGGTTCGTCGAGCCTAGTTCAGGATCGTTACACTCTTTTTCAGGATCGCCAAATTATTTATCATATCTACCAAGGAGATGTAGTTCAGAGGTAAATAGGACTTTAATTGGAAAGATAACTGTCACCTGGCACTTAACTGGATGAAATTTACCTTTTGAATAAAACAGGGTATTTTTGAAGTGTACATTTCAAAACAGCAGTACTTTATAAAATGCCCCTTCATTCATCTCTCATCTAACTCTCTCTCTGCAGCTCTCACCAAAACACAAAGGAAAAATATCACACAGTGAACTATTTCCTCTGAAATCCCACCACCATCAAAACCTTTTTCACTGAAAACCCACCACCATCCAACCAATTTATCTGAAGTTATTAAAAAAAAATTCTTAAAAACTCTTTGTTCAACCAATTTCGTGTTTGATAGAAACCCAGTTTCTTTTGATGTGCAATTATCCAGTTTCGATCTCAATTTTGTCTACAGGTAAATTTAGGGTTTGTAATAAGTTAGATACTAACCATACAAATCACAGAACAAAAAAAGAATTCGTTTTTTTTTTCTTGTTCTCCTTCAATTCATTCATAGAAGAAAGAAAGGATTCTTTTTGTTCTTCTTCTATCAAGGAAACATGGATTTCTGATCTTCTTAATTGATGTTTCAGTTTGAGTGCTACTGAAAAAGTCTTTGTTCCAGATCTATTTGTTCTTCGTAAACGAAGTACATTTTCGTTTCTCAAGGAAGGAAGAAGACCGTTTGTGGGCAAATTTCTGTTGCAAACTGTAACCAAGTTTGATTTTGATTTTTGATGTTTGATTTTGATTTTTGAAGTTGATTTAATTTTCTTTTTCTTGTTATTCGACTATTTCTAGTATGATTCCACACAAGACCATGCGAGGCTGTTGTAGTTTCTTGAATCGAGGCTTATGAGGGTATCCCAAAAACCATAGGACAAGATTAAGAGGATGGTTATCCCTGATGGTTATCCTTGATGCTCTCATATGAATTTAGGGTTTTGTTTGATGGGTTACAGATGTGTATTTGAATCGTTTTTCTGTTTCTAGATGAGAATCAAAATTTTATTGCATATAGTTTTTGGTTCAATTTTATTTTTCTGGTGAAGGATTTATTTTGATAACTCATTTTGTTGTCTGTTGTGTGTAGATGCATGAATAGAGCTTGGCCTGGTATTGGAGAAGAAGCTCTGAAAGGTATCATTGAGAATAAGATTCATGGGTAAATTTTCTATCTCCGCTAATCTATTGTCCGATTTCGTATTTGAGGAAATGTGCACTGAAAATGGGATTCTGGTTAACTTGTTGTTGTATGTTAATTGTAGGAAAGATGGTGACGGAACAAAGATCGTTGATGGGAAATTGTATCCATAAAATATGGTGATAACTTCAAAGTTGTCCTTATATTTTCGTGATAATGTTGGTGTAAGATCTTATCATTGCATCTGTTTTCTGTTGATATTCCCATATGTTTATCACCAATAAGACCATGCCTGCTGTTTTGAAACTTTTATTTTTTTGAATTTAGATATTTGACGTGGCTGATGAAAATTTTCGGAAGCTGGAGAAGAAGTACAAGGAGGTCGGGTTCTCTTCGTGCTTGCATTCTAGGATTCAGGCACTTGGGAGGACTCACATTAAATATCTTCGAGGTTGTGTCTTGACCTTAATATATTTTCTCTGCATGAGTGGTGCACATTAGATTAGAGGCCTTAAAATTATGTAGAGAGAACTTATCCACCATGGTGTTAATAGTGTTGGGTGCCTGGATTCAAATGATTTACCTCTCATTTAATAGTTGCAAATTTATACAGACTACAAGGGTGACCCCTTTCTAGCAATGATTGCATGTAATGTTTCGAACCGTTTAGCATTTGAATTATTCTATTCTGTTATACAAGGCTAGTTCTTATAGTATTAAGTATTCAAACTGTGGTTTCCTAATTTGCTTACACTATGCTGCATACTTTATTCAGGCTAGTGCTTTTGAGGGATCAGTTTTCACTCACTTAGATGCCAAACCAGGTATGGTTGTCAAGGGGAAGGTAACTGTAGTTGCAGGAATTCCTACACTACACCCCTCATAAGAATTCATTAACAATCAACACATTTTAAGATCAACAATTACAAATTTTATTGATTAATTCTCTCAAATCTTACCAGAAGGGAAAGAAATGAAGCCAAGAAAATAACAATTGTTCTAGACTTTCTCTCTCCTATTTACTTGCTCCACACTCGAAAAAGATCTCTCTCCTTCCTTACGCCTGATCGGCTCCTTATATTGGGTATTACATAGTGAATGGCAACTAATTTAACCTTTATTTTCGGATCTGGCTTGCGGTATTTTCGCAAGCTTACAAATGTTAACTCCGCGAACTTCCTAATTTTCGCAAGATCATCACACTTTTCTCATGTTTAAGCTGATGTCATTTGTTATGTCATTTCTGAAATCATTCTGCGATGTCTTCGCGATATGTTGCTAATAATTTTGCAAGTGTGTCGTTGTTGCGAGATTCTGACCCTATATCTTTCCTCTTCTCATGTCTTCTCCGCGAAGGAGAGAATGATATGAGAAATTGTACTTCGAAATGTCGCAGCTATCCATCTTTTCATATTCTTCAATGCTGAATTTATTACACGTATCTCTTCTTCCATCCATTTCTTGACACGTCTTTTTCAACCGTTATTTCTCAACCGTTCACATCTTCTCTTTTCATTAAATGTGTTTATCTTCTCGAGAACTCTTCTCTATATATATTCTTCTCATTCTTCTCTTTTTCTCTTTTTACTTTCTTCTTAATTTTTCTGCAATTTTACTGTTCCTCAGCAAATTCCGCTGCTGCAATTTTTTCTTCTTTCTTCCTCTTTCGATCTTTTTAAATCCTTCTTCATTCCCATACCCAGACATGCCTCCAAGTGGCCATAAACATGAAAAAACTTTCGAAGGAATCCAAAGAGATCTCAAAGGGAGAGGTTTTACACTTTCTACTATTCCTGGTGAAAGTGCTAAATCTGTTCTCACTGCTAAACTACTTTCTGATCATCATTGTGATGATCAAGAAATCATAGTTTCTCTTGGTCAGATTCTCGCTGGCCTTCCTATCCCTCTTTATGATCCCAATTTTCCCCTATTTTATGAAATTCTTTCTCATGCGAACTTCTCGCGAGCCATCTACCAATTAAGTGGGGACTGCATTCGTCTGATGCTTGAGTTCGTTAACCGTGGTGCTGGTAAAGGATCTCTTTATCCCAAAGAAGCTAGGGATCCTGAATTTGTAAATTTGGAGATACTCGCTGAAAAATACACAGTAGAGGGCTTCTTTGAAAATTATGAATTAGTACCTATGAAGAAAGAGAGCACTCGCTGGGGTGTTCGCTTGAAGAGAAAAGATAATATCGCTGATGATAAAATGCTCATGCAAGATATCGATTAGCACTCTGGTAAGAACAATACTCCTCATCAATCTAAAGATGATAGATGGTGTGTCTTCCCCTTGATGTTGAAAGGGCCTTATATTGCTGGCTCAAATGTTCTTCCCGCGAATCTCGCTACTTATCAACCTTGGGTATTTAATTGGCCTGAGAAGGAGAAAGAAGTATGTTTTTTAAATTTCGCTCAATTTATAATCTTTAATATATCTTTACTCTTTTGTTCTCTAATGCTTGCGAAATTCGCCAGATTGAAAAGTTGAAATCGAGTTACAACAGAACTGGGAAGGCTAACACTTTGTCATCTCTTCGCTCAATCACAGATGAAGTAAGAAACATTCTTTTATAATTTTTAACAATATATTGTTGCCTCTATTTCTTATCTTTATCTGTGTGTGAAGGTTATCGTTGAAAGAGAAGAGTATGCCAAAGTTGCGAAGACTAAGGGTAAAGGTAAATGTGCTCTTCGCAAGGAAAAATCAACTGCCCCATCTTCAAAGAAAAGAAAAGTCCGTTCTCCCTCTCCTTCGAATTCTCATTCTGATGAAAGCTCCGATGATGATGATGATGATGATAACTCTTTCGCAAATAAAGATTCTCTACCTGAATCTTCTATGACACAATTGTTTAGCATCTTTTCTGATTCCATGCAAGCAATTGGAGATGATCACCTCACCAACACATGCAAAGCTCTTGCGAATATCTGTGATGCTCCTTTATTGGATGGTGATGATTCTCTTTGCAGAGTCTCCAGATCAGTAACTCCAAGTTTTCTGAATTCTCTTGGTATTCTGGTATGCCTTCACCTCTCTGTTTCTTCATAATTGCAATTCAAGATTTTTCTCTATCTTGACAATTTTTGCATTCTTCCGCAGACTGGAAAAGCTTCCTTCGCTGTTGCCTCAGATTTGGAAAAAAGACGTAGGGCTCTTGAAAAGAAAAATCTTCAACTTCGCAAGAGGAATGAAGAATTGGAAGCTTAGGTTGTTGGTCTTGGCGAGAAGAATAAGCAATTGGGAGCTGAAATCTCCTTTCAGAAGGATAAGATTTCTAGCCTTCAAAATGCCAATGATCAACTCTATGGTATGTAACTTTTCTTCTTCCCCTTCATTCTTCTATCCCATTGTTTTATCTTATTTGATCAATCATTGTTGCAGACGTTTATGGTCTTTCTGATGAAGCCACCCTTATTCGCACATTCCCCAATTCTATGGATAATGATACTCTTCTTGAACACCTTAACAATTCTTTAAATAATTTTTCAAATGACAAAATTAAATCTCTCTCCCTAAATGAACCCAGATCCAAACTTCGCCACTTAGAAATTGACCATAGATCCAGCTTGGGCTTAGCCAACAAATTTAAGCGTTTCTATCTTGACTCTAAAGAGGAAATTAATATTCTAAGAACCAAGAACAGTGGCCTCATAGATGATAAAGACCATATCGCTATCCAAGGTGCTCAAACTTTGGCGAAATTCCATGAAGCTCTTCTTGAGGTTCAAATTGAACGAGATGAAGCTAACCGCAAAAATGTTGTACTTAACGAAAGAGAGAGTCAAGTTCGTTCCCGTCTTCTCATAATTAATGATGATGAATTCGCTTGGGCTGCGAAAGTTTTAGATGACGCCAGAAATAATCTAGGTGTAAATGTTAGTCTCCAAGCTGAGCACACGGTCTTGGTTAGAGATATGATTTCTGACAGAGAAGGTTGTTAACTGTTCTTCTTTATTAATCCTTTGCTTTTCATAAATTTCCATCAAGTTATTGATTTATTGTTATATGTTCGCAGGAGCTGAAGAAAGATTTCGCAAAATAATTGAAGAGCTTGAGGCTGAAAAAAAGCAGCTCGTAAAGAATCTTTCTTATCGCAATGATAAATGTTCTAGACTGAAGAATCAATTAAAGATCATTGTTGCGAATTTTAGGAATGATGCTGTTCTTTTTCGCAACCAAACTATTAAAATGGTTTGTGATGATCATAACATTCTTCACTCCGCATATCCTTGCCTCTCAGATGAAGTTCCAAAGAATGCTCCTAATCTAGTCATCTCTGATAGTGAAGCTGGTGAGTATGAAGATGAAGAATCTGATGAAGATGAAGAAGAAGAAAAGTCTGATGAAGATGATGAAGAATCAATCAAGAAATAACTTTGATTCCTTCTTTGATCTTTTGTAATATTTGTATATTTATTCCTTCTTCTTGTAATCTATTACTGCGAATTCCTTTAGTTTCCAATACTTCTCAATATATGAGCTTCTTTTGTTTCTATAGGCATGCATTAAAAAAAACAATTCTTTTTTGCAATATGGTTAATCAATATAATTACTAATCTTTAATTTTCTGCGTAAATCTATCATGTGGAGTCAAATAACACTTTCTCATTCTATTCATTCCCATACTTGCCTCTGTTATTTGTATCCAAATGAGAGATTTAGCAAGTTTTCTTTTATGCCTCAACTTCGTTGTCGTCTCTGCATAGTCTCCCAATCACATATTTTGAAGTAGTTCTTGCTTCTTTCCAAGATTTCATTCATTCTTATTCTCTTATGTGGTCTTATTTTGCCTTCCTAAGTAAAGGTCTTATTTTGCCACCTCTTGTCATTGCGACAAAATCGCAGGACGTCTTTGCACTTTCATGCAAAAACCCATTGATCTTGCCTTAACTTTTTTCTCTTGTCATTTTTGTTGCGACAATATGACAGGCCTAAATATTCTTGCGAAAATAAAGCCCCATGACATTGCCGTCTTGCGACGAAACCGCAGGACGTCTTTACACTTGCATGCAATGACCCATTGATCTCGTCTTATCTCTCTCTTTTGTATTATTTCCTCTTCAGGATTGTCGCACAAATATGACAAGCCTTAATACTCCCATGAGTAAAAAGCCTCATGACATTTGCGTCTTAAGACACTTATCATCTCCCTTATGGAGGGTGCCGCCCTTATCTTCCCCCTGGTTGCCCCTTCAAGGAGACACACCTCTACCATACAAGGTTGGATCCTCCCATCCGGTCTTAACAACAACCAGTTGTTTTCGCATCTTCTTATCCCTTTTTCCTATATGACTTATGGTTACGAGACTACACCCTAAGTGGGGTTTTCTTCGGGCCGAGTGCAGCATAAGCCAAGACTTGCCAAGAATGGCCAGGTATGCTCCAGACGCCACATGCACTCTTGGCTCAACTGTGTACCTCGACGCCTTGATCAGATTCTACACTCCTTAGGAGAGTCCTTATTACCTTAGTCGCCCAACCTAATTCATATGCTTAAGCTGAGAATCCAAGGTGCCTCTCCTGGATGGGCTTTATTGACCCAAATCTCCATGACTCAGGTTCCAGGGGAGGTGTAACCTTTTCCATGAGCCATGCAACAGGTACCCCTTCTATGACGTACTTTAGGTCTTACATTTTCCTCTTGCGAAATTTTATTCGCGAACTAGGGTGTACGCCATAAAGGTTCGTCCCTTTCTTTTATGTCATTTTTCTCTGATTGTCTCTTGCAAATTTCATTATCTCTGCGAAATTTTCGCACATCATCATTCTGTTTTTGCATTTCAGCTCTGTTGTAATTTCTCAATCTCATCTTTGTCATTCAATAAAATATATATTTTTTTTTGAAATTTTGCGCAACAAATCAGTCATTCATCCTTCTTCTTTCTCTTTCATTTCACATTCTAAGTTTCTTACCTTTGGTATTTTCTGCCTCTGCATCTTTGTTATTTTCTGCTACTGTTATATTTGTAGCGAAGGGTTTGTCACTTCTTATTTTGAGCAGGCATTGACTTCGCAGCACTTCTTCTTCTTTCAGTTCTATTGCATCCACCATCAATCTCTCACTTCTTTGTTTTCTTTGATTTTGCGTCTCCAACTTTCCTTCTTGGCAGCTCTTTCTTCGCAGGACTCTACATCAATTTCATAACATTTATTCAACGCAATATCCCTTTATGACTCCAACACCACTGGGATGAGGGAACTTGATGCATTGGTGGAAAGTTGATGCCACACCTATAATCCCATGCAGCCAAGGTCGACCATTTAGTGTGTTATATGGTGATTCTACATAGAAAACACATAATAGAATCTCAGAAGACAGTCCCTTCAATGGAATTCGCATAGTGACCTCCCCTTTAGGCTTGTTGGCAGTACCATTAAAACCATATATTTTGTAAGTTGAGGGTACAAGATCTTCATCTCTTCCTCCCATAGTTTTATAAGTATGATAAAATAGGATGTCTACAGAGCTTCCTGTATCGATTAAAACTCTGTTGATTGCCCATGAATCTTCAGCTTCATCATCCTCATCTTCATCTTATTTTTGGGTTGATCTCTAGTCTTACCACTAATGGATTGTCATGTATCTCTCCTCCTTCGGGGACTTCTTCTGCGGTGAAAGAAATAGTCTGTTTCTACCATTCTTTTAGTGGCGAAATTTTCGCAATGTTCATGATTTCTCTCCCATCAGCATCTCTCGCGAAGATTCTACTCAAAACATTATCATGAAAATCTTCGATTGTCTTGTATGAATGTACAATAGAGTGACAAAAAAGATTCTTTGCTTTTGCACCAACTTCTATTAAGAATGTTTTCCCCCCTTTATAGTGTTTAATCTGCGATGTTATGGTGGTGGTGGTGGCGGTGGTTGAGATTGCAGTTTCCCTACTAGAAAATGGTTTAATTTTCCTTGATATATCATCCTCAGGATGATTCTCTTTATATTTTTGCAGTCATTTGTGCCATGTCCATGGAAATGATGATAAGAACAGAACTCATGACTTATATGATTTGGAGGTGGTTCACTTCCCATGTTCCATGGTGCTGGTATGTTTTCCATCAAGATTATAGCCTCCCATATTTTCTCCACACTAGCGTTCAGAGGTGGCATCTTGATTTCTTCTCATATCACCTTATGACTTCCCTGTTCTCTATTATAGTTTTGCCTCTGACCCCCATAAGTTTCTTGTGGCTGATCGAGTCTTTGAATCTTGTTATTTTCACAATGATTATAGAAGTTTCTTTCTCTTTTGAACTCTTCTTGATCACGACTTCCCATAGCTACCAGCTTCTGCTGATTATTAACCATCATATTTTCTTGTTGTACTTGCGAAGTACTTGCCACCGTGTTTATCAATTTGGGTAATAAGCTTACATTCGCTTATTACCACTGGGTTCGCCACTGGGTATGATTCCATCTCATTTTGTTTTTCCTCTAGAGCAATATAATCCTCCTGAAATTCTCGCAGCTCAGTCATTGTGATTGTATTCTTCATTCTGAAAATTTGAATATACAACAGATTGGTTGCGAACATAGCATTGATGAATGACAAAATGAGATATCTCTCATCTACACGGCCAGCCATTTCACTATACATAGTCTTCCACCTCATGGTTAGATGCTTCAAACTTTCACCAACCCTTTTTTTTAATCCAAATATATCTTCAAGGCCAGGTCGCGAAGAATTGTTACTTATATACGCCCCTAAGAACGTAGTCTGCAAATGGTTGAAAGATGTTATAGTATTTTTTGGTAAACCTTCAAACCATTTCAACTCCTCCCCTATTAAACTGGATACGAAATATTTGCACAATACAACATCATGGTTTTCCCACTGCAACATGCATCTCACATAAGCTTTGATGTGCTGAATTGCACAAGTTGTTCCGTCAAAAATGCTAGTTAACGCAGGCAAATTGCACTTTGGGGGTATTCCTCCTAATTGTACTTCTTTTGTGAATGGAGTTTTCACAGCTTCTTCTATGGCTTCATCTAACTGCCTTTTGCCTCCTTCTCTTCTGTTATTTAACATTCCTCTCATCTCTGCCAATTCTCTTAAGATCTGTTCATTTACACCTGAGATTTGGTTCATTGGTTTCTTTAGTTCCACTTCCCTTCTCCTGCGTTCATGTCTGTCTTGTCTTGCGAAATTCTGTATTTCTTCTTCATCTCTTTCTTGAATTCGCACATGATTATGCCTTTCATTTTCTCCTCTGCGATTCTGTTCATTCCTCATCAATTCTCTTTGTTTCCTTTCAGCTCTCCTTTGTACTCTATCATATTCTTCATTGATATTACCATTATTGCGATTTTTTTCGCGCCTTCTTTCTCGATTTTCATGATTGTTCCGGCATATTGCCTCTTGAAGCTCTTGGTCATCCACTTCTGCTCTCAACCTTTCCCTTTCGCAAGCTAGACGTGCTTGTTCAGCATAATGTCTCTCGATTTCTCCTTCAATTATTTGTTGATTTCTTTGAATTTATCTCCTATGTAATATTCTTCTTCCTTCCTCCTGATTTTCTTCGCCATCTTGATTATTTCTCTCCTGACGTTGTCCATTCTCCTGATTTCTATTATTTTGCCCGTTATCGAAAATTTCGCCATGTGGAAGGTAACGATCATCAGTCATTTCACTATCTTCGCAACGCTCTTCATTTGGATTTCGTATTTCTTCTCGAATATTATCACCAGCGTTCACTACAGGCGAATTTCGCCTTATTTCTCCTCTGGTTGATCTGGAATTTGATCTTGTAGTGCTTCTTGACCTTCTACTCTGTAGTCTCATGTTTTCCATTCTCAACTCATGATTTTTCCTTGTTAGATTTGCACGTTCTTCTGCCTCTAATCTCCTTTCTTCATGTATTCTTCGCCTCAATGTCTCTAATGCTTCAATTCCTTAATCTCCATGAATTATCCCTCCAACCATTTCTCGGTCTCTCTCTACTCGTCTATCATTTCTTAATTGTCGCTCTTCTTCCGCTTCCTCTGCTGAATCTGACTGCCAGGTGTGTATACTCACTCTGTCGTAATCCATAGTTCTACTTTGTACTGGTGTTTGCTGAATTGGTTGTTGAACTTGATTTTCTCCATTATTTCTTGTTCTATTGCTCATTGTTCTCATTCTAGAAGATTCTCCTATTTCATTTCTCTCTCTTCCAGCAAGTCTCTTACTTCTCCTAATGGTTGTTGGTTGTTCTGATGCATTTCTCCTTCTAGCCATTTCTTCAATATTAATGAATTGTTGAAGATTATGTAAAATTCTTTACAAGTTACTCCAAATTCTTACAAATCACAATATCAATCTTCAATTTATTCTAAAACAATCCTCAATCAGTCCCTGTTTCTATCGCCATTATGTAGTTGCAGGAATTCCTACACTACGCCCCTCATAAGAATTCATTAACAATCAACACATTTTAATATCAACAATTATAAATTTTATTGATTAATTCTCTCAAATCTTACCAGAAGGGAAAGAAATGAAGCCAAGAAAATAACAATTGTTCTAGACTTTCTCTCTCCTATTTACTTGCTCAACACTCGAAAAAGATCTCTCTCCTTCCTTACGCCTGATCGGCTCCTTATATAGGGTATTACATAGTGGATGACAGCTAATCTAACCTTTATTTTCGGATCTGGCTTGCGGTATTTTCGCAAGCTTACAAATGTTAACTTCGCAAACTTCCTAATTTTCGCAAGATCATCACACTTTTCTCATGTTTAAGCTGATGTCATCTGTTATGTCATTTCTGAAATCATTCTGCGATGTCTTCGCGATGTGTTGCTAATAATTTCGCAGGTGTGTCGTTGTTGCTAGATTCTGACCCTACAGTAACATCTTTTGGTGACTTTGGTGCTTATGTGCAGCTGTCAACTGGTGTGAAGGAATTTTGTCCTCTTACACACATGTCAGAACTTGAAGTCCCACATCTTGGGAAGAAATTCAAGGTATTTTCTCTTAGCATAAATTACTCTTATTGTCTGTTACCTCCTAACTATGTTGTATGTGTGAAAAGAATCAGTTTTTAACTTGTTTATCATTGTGGAAATTGTTCTGTGTGGGTTGGATCAGATTTAGCATTTCGAGTGCTAGGTTTCAAGTCCAGGCTTATATCAGTCACACACAAAAAGACTCTTGTTTGTTATGTTTCTTGTGATATTTTTGACTTAATATTCCTTACTATTTTCTTAATGTCTAATTCATTCCGATCCCTGTTGGTCAGTCCTCAGTTCCTCAGTATTTTAGCCCCTTTTTTTAATCTTCGTATCTTGTTTGTTGTGTTCTCTTCAGGTCAAGCCACAACTTGCTATTCTTAGTTCATTTGACTATGCTACTGATGGACTGATAACACATGAATGGATCAGAAAAGTTGAAACACATGAGTGATCTGTGAGCTTCTACAGTGGAGTGCACGGATTTGCTCTCCAGTTAGTTGTTATATATAACCGATCCCTTGTTGTGATGCAGAGGTTAAACTTGCATACATTTCATTCTTGTGCATCTGTGCATATGCGATGATTGTAGTCAGCACTATGCTATATAATTGCATTTCATGATTTCTTCATATTTATTTAGTGTGTTAAAAGTATTATTTGTATATGAAATTAGTTTGTGGATAAAGAGTAACCAGTTTTCCTTTTTCAAGGACATAACTTGACAACTTTTCTACCTTATCTTTTTTTGGTAATTATTATAGATAGATAGAGTTAGCTCTGATGATTATCTACTTTATAAGCCTCCTAATATAGTATTTAATTGTCGTTTCTTTAACTATTTATTCCCTCTCTTAACCAGGTCTGAACTTGGATTAGACCCAGGCTGCGAAGCAAGTTCAATATATCATGCTGGACAAGTCGTGAAATGTAGGGTGATGAGTGCAGTTCTTGCTTCCCGGAGGATCAACATTTGTTTTCTTATGTCTCCAACAAGGTTTGCTTTCGCTCCCACCATGTTTGAATGTTATATCTTTATTCCCATTTTTATGTCTAAATAGCTGACAATTGTATATGCAGGGTGGTAGCAGATCTTCGGCTAGGGAAACCATTGCAAGAGCTGCATCTAGATCTCTTGCCAAGAAAATCTTAAAGCTGTATTGCGGAACTGAGGCGAATCTATCATATATTTAGATTGTTGAGCTTAGTGTTTTGGCATGACCGTATATGAACTGATTTATTTGTGGTCCACGCTTTCTATACTAGGAAACAGATTCACCAGGCAAGCTCCATTTGCTGTCAGAAACTAGATGAATGTGGATTGTAGATATTCAATCACAATGTTCGGTAGAGGTATGTGTCTTCGCATAATCATCATGCTTATGTTTTTTCGCTGCCTATGGTTTGTTTGTTCGTCTCCATGTTGATGTAAGCAATGAAATCACCATGGAAATGTTGTTGTTATCTTGATGATGTGTCTATTATACCACCTATCTGTCTTATGTTCGATTAGTCATGTAACCAACCATGCAGAGGTCTGGCATCTTACTCGTATTCTGAATGTAGTTCGATACCTTTATGGATGTCGTCACTCTCTTCCTGATGGTCTCATGAGGATCACTGATGTCATGGTTGATGGTAAGACTGCTATTCCCGCTGGATAAGGAAATGTCGGAAAAGTTTGTGCTACTGCAATTCTGTTCTCAAGCATGCTAGTGCCAAGGTCATAATGACATTGTTAAAAGTTTTAGGACTTGTATCACTTATCTTTAAGAGACCTTGAACTTGTTAATTAGCAGCTGAATCCTTTTTTCTTTTTATGAGTTCGGAATAAATTTATGAGTAAAATTTCAATGTAATTGAGTTGTCATTTTGAATTAGATGAATCTAGTTTTATTTGGAATTTGATTTGAATTTGAATTGTCATTTGAATTTCAGTATTTTAATATTAATTTTGATTTGAATTTGATTTGTCATTTGAATTTCAATGTAATTTGAATTTCAGTTTTCTGTAATCTGAATCGGAATCAGAATTGTTTCACCCCAGTCAGAATGACAACAGTCAGCCAGATCTGACATACATTTTTAATAAATAAATCAAATCTACGACGTCATACATATGTCGTGCACAACGGCACTCCGAAAGCATCGTTATTTAGGGGCACCTTGAAAGTGTCGTTTCAGAAAAAGACACTGAATCTACGGCACTTTCAGCGGCACTCTAGTAGTGTCTTTTTACCCTCTGAAATGACACTATTGGACTATCTTAAAACGACTATTTCCCACTAGTGTACAATCCTGGCCTAAACCAAGAAATGGTCGTTCCATGCTTGCTTTGGTCACAAAGTGAAGGAGGAGGGTTGGTCTTAGGGAGGGAAGCCAAGAAAGTGTTGAGACCAGAATAGTTGATTTTAAAGGTGTGGTTGTTTATGACTTGTATCAGAAAGTAGAACTGGATAGCAGAATGGAAAGCTACCCGGTGATTTCATGATACTGTATTGTTCTCCGACCCAAAACTTGTTGTTTTGAAAACCTATTTATACAAGCCGTAATAAAACGTACTCTGGTCCCGTAGGAAGTGGAAACAATTGAGTGGTGGAAGAGTAACGTGTAACGTCAGGATTTATGTTTCCAGATCCGTTTACACCATTACTCTTTTCCATTACTAACCGCCCAGCTTTATGACACTTTTATTGTAACGGGAGTATTGCACGCCGCACGCTGTAAACCGCCAGAACAATATCCTGATGAGCATCCCTCAGTTTGTGACATGTTTGATGTCTCGAGTATTTTCGTGGAAAACATGTAGCATTTTGCTACGTGTGATAAGTTAAAATCAAGAGGCTTACCGCAACAAAATAGCATATGATGCTATTAGGCTCGTCTTGGCTGGTCGCCTAAAGCCTGCCACAAGTTAAAGCTTGGCGGCGTAGCCAAGGCTAGGATTTGGCGTCGTGGCTAAAGTTAGGGCTTGGCGGCATGGCCAAGGCTAGAAATTTGGCGTCGTGTCCAAAGTTATGGCTTGGCAGCGTGGACAAGGCTAGGATTTGGCGCCGTGTACAAAGTTATGGCTTGGGGCGTGGCCAAGGCTAAGATTCGGCACCGTGGCCAAAGTTAGGGCTTGGTGGCATGGCCAAGGCTAAGATTTGGCGCCGTGGCCAAAGCAAAGGCTTGGCGGCATGACCAAGGCTAGGGTTTGGCGCCGTGGCCAAAGTGAGGGCTTGGCGGCATGGCCAAGGCTAAGATTTGGCGCCGTGGCCAAAGTTAGGGCTTGGAGGCGTGGCCAAGGCTAAAGTAGCTCGTGGCATGTTATTGCAGCAGAGTGGCGTGTTAGCATGCCGATTAATATGTTGTTGTGGCATGGTGCGTTTGGCCTGCCGATTAACATGGAGGTGTGGCATGATGCGTTTGGCCTTTAATGTATGGTGGAAAGTTTAGAGCGACTTGATTGGTCAAGAAAAGGGGTCGGATAAACATAAGGCGCGGCCACACCTCTAGTGCTCGTGGCACATTTTAAAGTGACCTGATTGGTCGGTAGGAAGGAGAGGGGCCGGCCAAGCATGGGCGTAGCTACACTTCTGGTGAGAGTATGGGGGCTTTAAAGCAACCTGATTAGTCGATGGGGAATGGGGCCGTCTAGTATGGTCCCATCCACAACTTATGTGTATGTGGCGAGTTTAAGGAGACCTGATTGGTCGAGGGAGATGGGGACGGTTTAGGATGGGGCGTGGCCAATGGCGCCGGTTGGCCTAAGGAATGGCCACGCCTCCCTTTGCTGCTGCTCCTATCGTGCGGCTCATTATTTTCTGATTCTGGGCAAGACTTTGCACCTGCTAATCCATGGCGGATTGATTACCTAGTTTTCCTAGGCTTAATTTTGACAAGCAAGGTCTGATATACTGCGTAAGGCTCAAAAACCCTAACTTTTGCAAATTAGTCAGGATAATTGATTGAATCCTATGTGTTGAAACAGAGTTTTTTTAACTTCATTGCCAGATAACAGCATGCTTTCTGATTGAATACCTTATGCAAAGACCTTATCCTTGATACTTGGAAATTCGTGCTACTCTGATACGAGTGAACACAAATTGCCATGCCATATCAACATTAAGGGATGATCTAGGGAACATAGCATAAAAAACATTAAAAGAAACTTGTATTAATTGAATGTAGGCAAGGTGCCGAAATTTACCGAATACCTGGGATTGTTGCTACATGCACCATTCTGGTTAAATTTCATAAGAAAATATTGAGTTGCTCAATAAATGCGCCAGTGAAGAGGTTTACACTCATGGCCCCGTTCCCTTGCAGAGTGACTGTAGCGCCCCCTAAGCTAGCAGCTGACTAATTCAAGAGATTAACTAAATAAAGAGGCACCACAAATCTAATACAAAAACTTAAGCATTCGATTAAGAAATATTCTATAAAAACTTAACCCAAAACTAGCCCCGCTCAGAAATATATATACATGAACTTCTCCCAAATGATACATATACAATAATCATTTGGTTTACATATACAATATGCAACATATTAAAACTATCGGAAAATAACCAACTAACGAAATCAACTTCTCGGAACTTTCGCTGCGCAACTCTGATCTGTCTCTGAAAACTGAAAGTGGGAATAATTAACATTTAACTTCTAAGTAATCATAAACAAGATTAAGAAAAAACAATAATGTTTTCCCAGACCTTAAATAGTGATCAAGTCACTGAGATACACAAACACAAATATGGACAAGCTCTTTGTTAAAACAATGTAGAATATTCGTGCTAACCACACTCATTAGCTATTGATATCACCAAGACCATGGTGATCCACTCTAAGCAATAAAAGCTGAATTCATGTAGGTATAAAGGCGAAAGAGCATATCTGCACCGAAGTAAACAAACATGTATATGGACAAACCCCTTCACCAAACAATTTATAATATTCGTGCTAACCACGCTCAATATCTATTGATATCACCAAGACCACGGTGACCCACTCTAAGCAATAAAAGCTGAAAGTAAATAGGTATAAATGTGAAGGAGCGTATCCTATATACCATACGTGGAAATTCTCATTTCCCATAACAATCGTATTGACAACAAAACATTACAGGTCCTTTCCAAATAGTGGAAAGATTTCGCAGAATCAACAAAATTATCATAAGGCAATTTAAACAAAGCATGGAATGAACGGACAGACAATGCATGAGTTTGTTAAACATAAACTTTTGTAAAAGCAACAACAATGGTTACAAAACAATCAGATGTATTCCCACCTCTTTTGATGACAAGTCACGCCTACCTCGAGATCCACGATCCACTGGTTCATCCTTTGAATTGATCGTTGTTAATATAGACTAATTGTTAATCATACAAGAAATCTAAGAAACTAGCCAAAGAGGCTCACACCAAAAATCATATAATTTTATCTAACGGTTCTAAGCCCATTATGGTATCTCATTCTCTATCTTTAACATAACTAAGAATTTACTAACCCAATAAGATTGATTTTATAGTCCATAGCTAATTCTTATGAATATCTACAACTTTGTAGAAGGAACCAAAGGCTAATTCGCACCACAATAGGTCCAACACGTCTAATTAAGAAAACTGGCCCTAAGCCCAAGTCCACTAACAAGCCCATTACACAAGGCATGACCCAACTAGGTCAACTAACAGTCAATGACGGTCAAAGGGTTCAACTAACAGTCAACGTCCAGTAAAGGTCAAGTCCAAGGTCAACTGGTCCTGGTCATATAAGAATTGGTCAAGGTCAACTTGGTGATCTTACTCAGTCCATAGGACTGATCCAGTGATTCAGATTTACATTTAACTCAGTCATATTAACTGAGTCATCTAAAGAATCTAGTCAGACTGGTAAAAAGACCCGGGCAAATCAATGGAATCATCTATTGATACAAATAAAACTCTGACACCAGTTCAACAAGAAAGCTTTCTATAAATCAGTTTCACTAACTTGAATCTATCCAAATTGATCATTACATAAACATTCATTCTCAAATAATTCTATAATTCAGAATACAATTGCAATTTAAGCATTACCTGCAATTGCAGTACCAAGCCACACTCCTTTTATACTCAGCTATCTACATGCTAATCCACATAACAACAACAACACAAGGTTTACAATCTGTACTTGCAATTTCCCTTAACAAAAATAAACAAAGTCTTGCACTCACCAACCAAACATCACCTGCAGCTTCAGTCCCATATCCAAACATTCATCACATCTTCTTTACAACTACTATTCCACTCTACCTGTAACATTTCATACATCACTTAATACATGCATCTATCTGTAACTATAATTCTCACTGCCTCAATCCACAACTCCAATATTCATCTCCACGGACAACACCACTATCTCCACCAATTCAGAACCTGCAATCTCCATTCAACTCTATTACCTTCTCCAACTCATTACTAACCTCTGGGATCATTAATTCAATACCATGTCTTCTCACTAAAAATTCACCAATACACTGAAACCCCAACAACAATAGCCAATTCAAAAGGTATTTCTGTCTAACTCAACTCAGATAAAATTTTGCATAACAACTCCATAACACATTCTTCATATCCATTTCGATACTTAGTTCAGTTCACAAAAACTCTATGCAATCAACATAAGTACCAACACCAATTCATACATCTTCCTAACTCAAACATCTACTTAAATTTAAGTAACAGTTTCCCATGTCACTTACAACAACTTCAGACCCAAACTTCACGAGTTACAACAATCAATCCAAAAGATGGTTCCAATTCAGTTCTCTTCAGCATCACTCAATACATCTCAACCCAACATATCTATTTCATTCACATCAAAAACAATTCCCTGTAAATCAGAACTTCTCTAATTTAAACACTAAACAACACCCTAATTCTTTACATCAACTAAACCCATCTCAAAACTCTTGATTTCACAGTCAATTTCACACAATTAGAAGAACATCAAATAAAAACCCAAGTTTACCTCTTTCATAGATTTCTGAGTTTGAGTCGATATCAAAGTTAGCACCACCATCAATTAAGCTTGATTCCACTCTTATCTCCAACTCAATTTCATCTTTTGATATTCCCTGAATCCTTCTTAACAAACCCTAATTTCTATTTCTTGAAGAAAAGATACCATAATTTCATCAAACTCAAATTACTCTTCATTTATCACCCTAATTCATCGAATCGATCAATACCCAACACTAATTTATCAATTCCTAACTCAACCAACGATTTACAAAGGAAACCCTAGTTCTCTTTTCATAACAACACTCAAACCTCACCTTCCCGCGATCAAACAACCACAACATCACCTTCTTCCTCAAACATACCTTAATCTCTACCCAACTCCCATAATCTCATCACTTAATTTCGTTTCACAAACTTTCAGAATCGCCAGAGGCGAAGAACACAAGAAGAATGAGAGAAAGAAGAAAGTAAAAGAAAGAAATAACGAGCTCTTCTCGATTTGGTCTGGATAAGACCAAAGGATGATCCTATTGAACCCACTCTCTTCGCTAAGGGAACCCCAGGTCGTCTATTTGTGAAAAGACTACTTTGTCCTTCAAATCAATCTGATGATTACTTCTTCGTCTGGTATCTGACTGACACGTTCGAGTATCCCATTCCGCGTAACTTTTTGAGATCTATCTAGCGATACTAATTTCGTATCTAAACCGTTGTGAGATTAATTTTTATAATTAACGTTCGTGTTAAACTAATCGAGTTATTATCGGCTAACACGTCTCTTGACCGGTCTAACGGCGTTGACAAGATTGAGGGTCCTTACATTCTCCCCACCTTATTCATTTTCGTCCTCGAAAATCAAACCACCCTTAAGGTCTTCAAAATTCCCCACCTTATAGAATAATCCCGTCTCTTGTCTAAGCGCAAACAACAAGAAATAAAGTACAAACCTATATGGCTTTCTATAACTAAAATTTGTGGCTCTAGGTTCAACCATACTAATTTTAGTAACTATCAAATAAAGAAGTATAATTTTCCTGCACAAATTTCTATTTTATAAAATACATATCTCTAATTACAAGGGAGATTCCTACGAATTTATTTCTAAGTGAAATTATATCTATCGGTTTCCTAAAGAATTAAACTAAACTTCTATGATCGGTCATCTATGAATGCAGTTGCCCTGTCAAGGTTGGCTAATCCCAACAATGCCTTCCTACGAACAGAGAAAACACAACCTTCACTATTCCCAGCGCTGGATTAGCTAAATACAAACTTACTACGATTAACTAAGTATTAATGTATTAAGATTAATTAGTCTCTAAACTTTTATCGTGATTGGTGTATGTATGATAAATTTACTTCGTAAAATATATAAACAATTCACATCATTTTAAGCAATTTAGTTATCCGAATTATTTATCTTACTTATTATTTATCATTATTATTATTTACTTATTTTAATAAAATCCAATTTTAAAGATGAAACTATATTATTATAACTAAATAGATTTCAAATTCATGTGCTAATTAAGAATAACTTAATGTTATATCGATTATCCAAATATTACTATTATTATTTCCAATGTATCTATTTGTTTATTTCACTACGTGGCTTGATATAAATAAATAACCGCTAACAATTTTTCCATGTTTATTTGGTGCTAATACTTTATTATTATTATAATATTTATTTCTTATTTCTTAGGAAGATAAAAGTTAATCATAATGCAAAGTTTAATCTTATTATTAATAATACTAAATTTGATTTGATCTAACTTTAGACACTAAATTTATTTTACTGCTAAGTAAACTTAAGTTATACTATTAATAAACATTACATTTTGCCATTACTATCCTAATAATTATTATCCAAATGATATTCACAATAACTCTAAATTTATAGTAATTAGTTATCAAAAATTATTGTCTTAATTATATTATCATTTTCATTATTGTTTTACCGAATTTTCCCATTTGATTACTAGCGTAACTAAAATATGTCCAGAATAAATATTTAGCGATGATACTTAGTTTAATTTTATCAAGCCTTAATCTTGTAAATATAATTCTACTTTCACAGAAAAGATTAATATAATAGTTTTTATTTATTCATATTGAATCTGTATACTATATCGTGTTAAATATTGGCGTTGGTAATTTAATATGATCCAAATTTGAGTGTGCATAAAATTTTAATATGTCTTAATAATCTTTAGATTTTGGTATTAATAATAAGTATCTTATTCGCAGACAAACTTTATTCTCCTTTAAGTTTAATTTTGTTCTAAGCATTCAATTATTATAAATATCACTTCATGTATATAATTTACTGATTCAGTGCATTATTTATTGGACTAGAGATAATTTGGGTATAAAATTGTTGACAAGTTTAATATCTATTTTTATGCATTATATGACCTCATGTTCTTAATCCTACGTAAGTTTTATATTAACTATCTGGTTTAAACGCAACACGTATAATTCTAGTTTGTTATTAGTTAACTTTGCAAAACTTAATCGTGGATAATCACTAATAATTTTCAATAGCTATTCAATCCTAATTATTATTTTATCGCTACGTATCTATTAATGTTATTTTAATTTAAGTTATGCTCAATATAATACTACTTCGAATTCTACCAGTTTAACTTCATCACACTAATTTTTCATTTTAAAAGATGATTGAATCTATTTGCGAAGAAGGATCCTAACAATATACGAATTTATTTTCTTTGAATACTAATATTACACTGAGCACCCGAACACTATTATTACTACTCCACGTATATTTGTTTTATTTTAAGAATTTACTCGTTAGCCCAAAGATAATTTCGGTACAAGATTTCTAACAAGTGTCTTTTTATTTTATATATTATCTCCTCGCTTCCTTAAATCTAATGCCTAATATATATTATATCA
Source organism: Papaver somniferum (assembly GCF_003573695.1). NCBI lineage: Eukaryota > Viridiplantae > Streptophyta > Magnoliopsida > Ranunculales > Papaveraceae > Papaver > Papaver somniferum. The sequence continues at coordinate 176,054,763 of NC_039365.1, read as the reverse complement.
ACTATCTAGTTTAGACGCACAACATATGTCCCTAATTTGTAATTAATTTAATTTATAAAACTTAATCATGAATAAGCGCTATCAAATTCCCATAACTATTTACTCCTAATTATTATTTTGTCATTATATAACTTTAATGAGATTTTAGTTAATTTAAGTTCAATATAATACTAATTGAGGATGCTAATACTACTTCATTAAAATTATTATCATTTATAACTATTATTATCATTTTTATTATTAACAACGATGGTTGAACTATTATTCTAACTACTCTGAAAAATATTATTGAGTCTCAAAAATATTATTAACATTTATGTAATTATAAATTATTGATCTTACATACAAGTCAACGTACCCAATAAGTTTCCATGTACTTTCAAGATTTATCAATAAAACTAATCTCACTATTTTTTTGAATATCAAATTATGTTCGTGTTCATACTTTTTAGATTAATTATTTTCAAATCCTAAAGTTATTGGTATACCCTACAATTTTTACTTAAATATATTAACAAACAACCAAACAAAGAAATCAAACAATCAAATAATTCTTTTAATTATTAATAGCTTTTAGTGGTTAAGATTTATCTCACAATCCCACCCAATTCTAAACTAATCTAGTTCACTAACTGGCACTGGCTAATTCTATATTTTTCCATATAAGATCTAATAGTGAGCTCTGATACCAACTAATGTAGCACCCCCTAAGCTAGCAGCTGACTAATCCAAGAGATTAACTAAATAAAGAGGCACCACAAATCTAATACAAAAACTTAAGCATTCGATTAAGAAATCTGGTATAAAAACTTAACCCAAAACTAGCCCCGCTCAGAATTATATATACATGAACTTCTCTCAAATGATACATATACAATAATCATTTGGTTTACATATACAATATGCAACATATTAAAACTATCGGAAAATAACCAACTAACGAAATCAACTTCTCGAAGCTTTCTCTGCGCAACTCTGATCAGTCTCTGAAAACTGAAAGTGGGAATAATTAATATTTAACTTCTAAGTAATCATAAACAAGATTAAGATAAAACAATAATGTTAGACCTTAAATAGTGACCAAGTCACTGAGACACACAAACACAAATATGGACAAGCTCTTTCTTCAAACAATATATAATATTCGTGCTAACCATACTCATTAGCTATTGATATCACCAAGACCATGGTGATCCATTCTAAGCAATAAAAGTTGAATTCATGTAGGTATAAAGGCGAAAGAGCATATCCGTACCGAAGTAAACAAACATGTATATGGACAAACCCCTTCACCAAACAATGTATAATATTCGTGCTAGCCACACTCAATAGCTATTGATATCACCAAGACCACGGTGACCCACTCTAAGCAATAAAAGCTGAAAGTAAATAGGTATAAATGTGCAGGAGCGTATCCTATATACCATACGTGGAAATTCTCATTTCCCATAACAATCATATTGACAACAAAACATGACAGGTCCTTTCCAAATAGTGGAAAGATTCACAGAATCAACAGAATTATCATAATGCAATTTAAACAAAGCATGGAATGAACGGACAGACAATGCATGAGTTTGTTAAACATAAACTTTTGTAAAATCAACAACAATGGTTACAAAAGAGTCAAATGTATTCCCACCTCTTTTGATGACAAGCCACGCCTACCTCGAAATCCGCGATCCACTGGTTCATCCTTTAAATCGATCGTTGTTAATATAGACTAACTGTTAATCATACAAGAAATCTAAGAAACTAGCCAAAGAGGCTCACACCAAAAATCATATAATTCTATCTAATGGTTCCAAGCCCATTATGGTATCTCATTCTCTATCTTTAACATAACTAAGAATTTACTAATCTAATAAGATTGATTTTATAGTCCATAGCTAATTCTTATGAATATCTATAACTTTGTAGAAGGAACCAAAGGCTAATTCGAACCAAAAGAGGTCCAACACGTCTAATTAAGAAAACTGGTCCTAAGCCCAAGTCCACTAACAAGCCCATTACACAAGGCATGACCCAACTAGGTCAACTAACAGTCAATGTGTCAAAGGATTCAACTAACAGTCAACGTATAGTAAGGTCAACTGGTCCTGGTCGTATAAGAATCGGTCAAGGTCAACTCGGTGATCTTACTCAGTCCACAGGACTGATCCAGTGATTAAGATTTACATTTGACTCAGTCATATTAACTGAGTCATCTAAGCAATCTAGTCAGACTGGTAAAAAGACTCGGGCAAATCAATGGAACCATCTATTGATACAAATAGAACTCTGACACCAGTTCAACAAGAAAGCTTTCTATAAATCAGTTTCACTAACTTGAATCTATCCAAATTGATCATTACATAAACATTCATTCTAAAATAATTCTATAATTCAGAATACAAATTGCAATTTAAGCTTTACCTGCAATTGCAGTACCAAGCCACACTCCTTTTACACTCAGCTATCTACATGCTAATCCACATAACAGCAACAACACAAGGTTTACAATCTGTACTTGCAATTTCCCTTAACAAAAATAAACAAAGTCTTGCACTCACCAACCCAACATCACTTGCAGCTTCAGTCCCATATCCAACATTCATCTCCACGGAAAACACCACTATCTCCACCAACTCAGAACCTGCAATCTCCATTCAGCTCTATTACCTTCTCCAACTCATTACTAACCTCTGTGATCATTAACTCAATGCCATGTCTTCTCACTAAAAATTCACCAATACACTGAAACCCCAACAACAATAGCCAATTCAAAAGGTATTTCTGTCTAACTCAACTCAGATACAATTTTGCATAACAACTCCATAACACATCCTTCATATCCATTTCGATACTTAGTTCAGTTCACCAAAACTCTATGCAATCAACATAAGTACCAACACCAATTCATACAGCTTCCTAACTCAAACATCTACAAAACTTTAAGTAACAGTTTCCCCATGTCACTTACAACAACTTCAGACCCGAACTTCATGAGTTACAACAATCAATCCAAAAGATGGTTCCAATTCAGTTCTCTTCAGCACCACTCAATACATCTCAACCCAACATATCTATTTCATTCACATCAAAACCAATTCCTTGTAAATCCAGACTTCTCTAATTTAAACACTAAACAACACCCTAATTCTTTACATCAACGAAACCCATCTCAAAACTTTTGATTTCACAATCAATTTCACACAATTCGAAGAACATCAAATAAAAACCCAAGTTTACCTCTTTCACAGATTTCTGAGTTTGAGTCGATACCAAAGTTAGCACCACCATCAGTTAAGCTTGATTCCACTCTTATCTCCAACTCAATTTCATCTTTTGATATTCCCTGAATCCTTCTTAACAAACCCTAATTTCTATTTCTTGAAGAACAGATACCATAATTTCATCAAACTCGAATTACTCTTCATTTATCACCCTAATTCATCCAATCGATCAATACCCAACTCTAATTTATCAATTCCTAACTCAACCAACGATTTACAAAGGAAACCCTAGTTCTCTTTTCATAACAGCACCCAAACCTCACCTTCCCGAGATCAAACAACCACAACATATCACCTTCTTCGTCAAACATACCTTAATCTCTACCCAACTCCCATAATCTCATCACTTAATTTCGTTTCACAAACTTTCAGAATCTCCAGAGGCGAAGAACACAAGAAGAATGAGAGAAAGAAGAGAGAGAAAGAACGAGCTCTTCTCGATTTGGTCTAGATAAGACCAAAGGATGATAATATTGAACCCATTCTCTTCGCTAAGGGAACCCCAGGTCGTCTATTTGTGAAAAGACTACTTTGTCCTTCAAATCAATATGATGATTACTTCTTCATCTAGTATCTGACTGACACGTTCAAGTATCCCATTCCGCGTAACTTTTCGAGATCTATCTAGCGATACTAATTTCGTATCTAAACCGTTGTGAGATTAATTTCTATAATTAACGTTCGTGTTAAACTAATCGAGTTATTATCGGCTAACACGTCTCTTGACCGGTCTAACGACGTTGACAAGCTTGAGGGTCCTTACAGTGACGTCACATCAGATGCAAGTTTTTACAATTCTAACCCTAAGCTAAAAACCACCATCAACAGAGATATACTTCGTGCACACACTTGACCGTCTGGGATCATCTGACTAGATTTATTTATCTTTCATAAAAATCTTATTTGCTAGTGGTAGTATATCGGCAAACTATCATCTGGTGATATCATTCAGTATCTGAATCCGGAAGTTTGTATACCTAGATCTGGTTATCTTGATGATCTATATCTTGGTAGATCTTATCCAACAACGGAGTTTATTAGATTAAACGGAAGATCCTTTGTTGAACTCAACTATAATCTTTGATTTACTTATTGAGATTAAAAGAGTGGTTACCGAGAATATTAACTCTTTACTATTTAAGAAGATGATCCAATGGAGTTGAGTGCTTGAAGCCTTCACAGCGGCTGAAACAACTTAAGATAGTAGATTATGTAGATGCATTGTATAGATTGGTTGTAGGTGTAGGGATACTGTGGAAACTAGGTAACTAGGGGTAATTTACTTGGTCTATATGAGGTTGGTAGTAGTCTTTATATAGTGGGATAATTCCGAGAGTATTCAAAACTGGGCTAGTGAATGTTATCGTAGATAGTGGTAGAAAATTGGTTAGTAAAGTATCCTTCGCTCAGACTTGCGAAGATTGATTTTAGATTTAAATTATAATTATGCTACCCATTAAACAAGGATGATAAAAATATTTCGAGAGACTAGGACTCAGGATTCGACCATAAAACTAATTCATGCGATTCATATATTTATTATAGACAATTATAGCTCAAATAATAGTGAAATATTGACTTTATGTCTTTGCCAAGGTATATTTTTGAATCAATGACTGTAAATCGAAAGTACGGGACATCCAAAGTCTTAAACTAAGCATGACTCATCAATTAAAATCACAACCATTCAATAAAATCATGCAAAAAGTCATAAAAGAATTAAATATAATTACTACAAGCATGAAATATGGCTTCCTCTGTCATCCAGTGTTAGGATTTAGATCCTCTTATTGAAAACACGCTTATAACATTTTTCCATTGCTCAAAAAGTGTTTACCAAGGTAAAAAGGGAGAAAAATAATAAAACAACGAATCTGCAATGTTGTATTGGCGTTACAGTTTGACTGTTAAAGAGGAGCAATT